>NC_139945.1:56483919-56698919 GCF_963454915.1 Gymnoscopelus microlampas
AGCTTATGGAAAGCAGTCTTTTTGCAAACACCAAAAATCTGAGAAGTTATCAATTGCACACCCCATGAAGCCTTGAATACATGGATAGATTTTTTTTTCTTTTTTTTTTTTTCTATTATAATTTTTATCCCACGATTTTGTAACCCACATTTTTTCACCCAGTGCCAATTGCCTATGTAATCCTGGGCACTACCTACCCTCTGCCAGCCTAGGGAGAGCCCAAGCTGAAGCTCATGCCTCCTTCAATGCATGAGGAGCAAGCAGGCCGCTTCTTATCACCCGACAGGGGGGAGTTTCCCTGGTTGGACATAGCGTGTGGAAGGAACACGTTATTCCAACCAGTTCCCTTCTCCTCCATCAGGCGCCCCGGCTGACCAGGGGGAGGCAGTATAGTGACCAGGATTACTACATGTTTTTGTGAGGGTATTAACTACCCTAGGAGACACGGGGAGAACATGCAAACTCCACACAGAGTAGGCCCTTTCGCCAACCCCACCTAGGGTATGGGCGCCGATGACGTGGAGGAGAGAACACGCCCCCAGCGCCCACAGCGTCCCTGGCGGGAATCGAACCCAGGACCTTCTAGCTGTGCTAATGTATCCGGTAGGAGACACAAAGTAGAATCTTTGTGTCTCCTACCGGATACATTAGCCGGTAGGTAGTGATAACTGCCATTAAGCTACAAGATTGGAAGGGTTATCATACCAAAATATAAACTAGAGACATGTAGGAAGACAAAAATACAAAAACTTTACGGTCACCTTAGGTGGTACCAATTTGTGAAAATATCAGTGTTGGCCCCTGGACTAATAGGCCGGTGTCTGTAATACAGATATTCAATAAAGACATTTAGTGGTTATGGTAATATTGTTTTTGTTCTGTCTGTGTAGGACTATATATATATATATATATATATATATATATATATATATATATATATATATATATATATATATATATATATATATATATATATATACATACATGGCCTTAATATCTCTGAACAGGATATTATTGTAGGGCTTTAACATGGGATAACAAGGAATTCAATATCCCCGAACAGGATACGATTGTGGAAACAAATAATCAGTTAGACTAACAGTTCAAGGTTAGTTGTGCTTTATTTTATAGTTACAGTATTGTACGGCACAAAATATGTGGACGGTGGGCATCACAAACGTAACATGCCCATATATGGGGTGTCGTAACACAGCCTATACTGTATACTCTACACAGAGACAACTTTAAACACAGAGACAACTTTTAACTTAAAACCATAGCAGCCTGACAACCTGATGTTGCAAAATAATAAGCAACCATACGCAGATGTACAAAGGCGAACAAGCTAGCGAGTGAGTCAACAATAATGCCTTTCTGTTTCTAATGAGCCGGTAATAGCTAGAAGGATGATGAGGATGTGCACAGGAATGGTACACACACCAAAGTCTTTATAGTGGTGCCGGCCCACGGCAGAAGGATCTTCAAGAAACAATAAGGTGCATAGCCACACAAACTGGGAACCAAAGTGCCAACATTTTATCAAAACCAACCTAACGACAGTGGTAGAAAAAGGAATCGCATTGTTTAATTAGTAAAAATATCAATGCTGCAATACAAGTAAAAGTCTGGAAGTCAAAACATACTTGGAGTGAAAGTCCAAAAGTATTAGATTAGTATACATTTAGACTGTATTGTACATCAGCCAGTCATATTTATTGAGGGCAGCAAATCGGCTGCCTTGCTGCGGCTGTGATATGCCACAGACAACCTCATGCTCCTGGTACAAAATGCAATCACGCCTCTTTGGCCAGACAAAACCGTTTTTCATTTTTCCACTTTGTTTCATGCAGTTTACGTCCATTGCTTCCTTATTAATGTCCACAATCTGCCCCACACAAGCTTTCCTTGGAGTCTTTTGTTCTGTGACTTCAGTCTCTTTAGAGCTCTCTTCATCTGTAGCATCTGGTCTGGAGGTGCTAATGTAGGACCTGAGACTGGACTTGGACCTGCACTGGACTTGGACCTGAGACTGGACTTGGACCTGGACTGGACTTGGACCTGGAAATGGCTTGTATATGAGCCTGGACTTGTATCAGATACAAGTCCAGTCTCAGATTCTGACACTGGACTTGTATCTGAGACTGGACTTGTATCCGAGGCTGGACTTGGACCTGGGGCTGGACTTGGATCTGGGGCTGGACTTGGACCTGGGGCTGGAGTTTGATCTGGGGCTGGACTTCGATCTGGGGCTGGACTTCGATCTGGGGCTGGATTTGGGTCAATCTCTCCATCATATATTGAGTCATCTGGGGATGGAGTCAAGTTCAGTAATTGTTCTAAATTCCTCCTTTTTGTTCTGTACTTTAGTTGGGCATTTCTCCATGACTCCCTCAGCTTCTCTCTCTGTGATGGCGGAAGACTCTTTATTTTGAATCGTGGGATTTCTCCCTTATATTTCTTGTCTTGGTATCTGTTCAAAGGCAAAGAGAATAATGTGAATATTTTAACAGAGGTGAGCCAATCATGCCAGCAAGTGTTCATTGCTGGCCTGAACATTTCATTTAAATTAATGTTTATTTCAATACATCATTATTACCCACCCCATAGTCTAATCTCTTAATGTCATAACTACGTTTCTCCTAGTAGCACTGCTTACAGAGTTCTAGCTATAATGTATTGCCATGTTTCAGTAAATCTGCTCCAAGGCCTTTTGAGTCAACAATGAAAAACCCTAGCTCCATCAGACCATCCTAATGGTCAGCAAATGGCAACAGATAGTTCTTGTTTACTTTTACTTTCTGCGCCTCAGCAACTCCTCTCTCTTTGCTGGGTCTGAGTTCAGTTTCTCCCTGTATCTCCTTGTTCTCTCTGTACTTGCCATCTTCAAGCTGACAGAAGAAAATGGAATGTAGCCTATAGTTTAAGACAAAGACAAACAAATGTCTAGATTGAAACAGTATTTGAAAGTTTTTGTGAAGGGGTTCACGGTCTCTCTGATTAATTTGAAATATCCCAGAATAAAACTAAATTAAACACAATTTATTGTGGATATAGATTTAATGTAAACATGTTTAAAACAAATGTTTAAATGGACAAAATAAACATGGGACTTTGTTATTTATCGTTATATCTGTACGAAAATACAGTTCATATCATATGGTGTGACAATCAAGTCATATGGCGTGACAGGCAGACATGTCACACCATTATGATGAAGTGTCACACCATATTACGTTTTCTGCATTTAGGCTAACCTTGAAGCTACTAGCTACACATTAGCATGCTAACAACATGCTAGCTATAACAATGCAACCTAGATTTACATGAAATTATGACCCAAAAATCAAATAACTTTATCTTTTTTAATGAAAAAGGTGTCACACCAACAGACACCCGGAAGAGTCGCATTTGTCAGAGTTCCAACAACATGGTATTTCATGAAAAAGTTAAAATGATAACTCACCTCAGACACCTGTCATGCTGTTGTGTTGGAAGTGCTGTATTACTGAAGAAGAACCTCTCTATCCCAAAGGGTGTCCAAACAATTTCTCGTTGAAATTTCCCAAAATGGTGTCACACAATATGATTTTGGTTTGAGGGACAAAATCTTTTTGATCAGAACTTACTGAAAACATTATGCTTGGATTCTGAAAAGACTAGGCTCACAAATAGACATCTATATTATATTTATGGAATTTTTTAATTTTAGCATTTTTTCTTCTTAGTTTTATTCAAGTTCCTACTTTGAGAAACAAGGCCGGGACAGTCACACCATATGAGTTTTACTATGTTTGGTTGAGAATTCTGAAGAAATGAGGAATGAAATGTTTTAATCTCGAGTATGTTCACATGAAGCATAATGTCCTGCACAAAGTTCAGAAGGTTTTTGACAAATATATGTTTTATTTATACATGTTTGACACTGAGGACAGCCAGGGACAGCATGTCACGTCACCCACCCACGTGTGTGTGTGTGTGTGTGTGTATATATATATATATTAAGGCCGGGCCGTTAACGCCGTTACCGGGCTAAGTTAACGGCGGACTCTTATCGCGCGATAAAAAAAATTACCGCCGTTAATCTATTCTCAAAGTTGAGTCTAGGAGCCAATTACATTAGCTTTACTCTGTGTGTGTGTGTGTGTGTGTGTGTGTGTGTGTGTGTGTGTGTGTGTGTGTGTGTGTGTCCGCGTGCGAGCGGGGGGGGGGGGGGGACGGGACGGGACGGGACTCTGCATGTAGCGTTGATTTCAACTTGTTGAAACTGTGTGTGGGTGTGGGTGTGTGTGCGCGCGCGAGCGATGTGTTTGTGTGACGAGCATACATGCGTGTGTCAGACTGCTCCTCCTACCTGCTGCTTACAGTTAGAGGAGCTGCAGCTGCTGCACTCGCTCGCCTCTCATTGAAAATGAATGTCCTTAATGTAACAAGCTGCCTAAAGCCTTCTGTATGAAAAGCTTGACTGTTTATGTCCATTCGTCGGATTGACGTTCGTTTTATTGAACTCAGTGATTTTCCGCGACTTGTCTTTCACTTAGAATCAAATGTCCGTCAAGTCAAACGACAGTAACACTTGATTCCGGACGGTATGTCCCGTTTTACTTTAGGTCAGAGAAATTCAAAATAAGAGTACACTGACTTGCTTCTTTTTTTATAAGAAGAAGAATGCTCAGTTTTCATTGTTGCTACACTTAGAATATCAAATAAAAAGTGTGAACCAAAAAAATAGGATACTTAAAGTTAAGAGTGATACTGACTTGTTATAGATGAAGAATGCTTAGTTTTCAATGCTGCTACACTTAGAATATCAAATAACAAGTGTGGGAACCCAATAGCACTTAAATAGTGATATTGACAGTTTTTTTTTTTATAATTTGACGTTGCAACACTTAAAATATAGAATATGACATTTTAACGGTAATATAGTATATCGTATCGATATCGCAATATCGAGAAACGTAAGGAGGAAAGAAAAAGCAAGGACTTACTTGGTCATTATTTGGGTAGAACACACATATTTTGAATGCCTTCGGCAGACTTCAAATGAGCCATTTTAATCTAGATTAATCTAGATTAACTCCAGGATTGCAGATAGATTAATCTACATAAAAAAAAAAATCTATGCCCACCTCTAAAAAAAACACTGAATAATGGGATTAAAAGTGATTCAACTGGTCAGTCAAATGACATTACACTAATTGTGTATTTGTTCTTTAAGTAAGTCTTTCTTCCTTAAAATCCTGAAGGCTAATTTGACATTTGGGATCCACAAACAATTCGGTGTGGCCAAAGATAGACCTACTGCATTTTGGCTTTGTAGGCCCTAAGTATTATGAAATAACATTAATAAAAGACCAATGGAAATATTCAAATGAGTTGATATAGGTGAACTTACATGTATTGAATTTCTTGCGGATATTGAGCAGTTTGACTGGTTGCTGATGTTGCTCCTCGGCCTGAAACTGTTTGTGATGTGTCCTCGGTGTGAAGCAAACACCCTGAGTGTACGTCTTTTCTGCCGTCTGCAGCTGAAAATTAAAGTAATTGTTTCGCCAATTATTCTTACTAATTTCTTTCTGCCGTGATGTTAAATAGGAAACCTATTGCGGTGGTTTCGTGGTCTTCTTCCAGTCTCGGAAACTTCTTCGCGGTTGCCATTTTGCATGAGTGTTTGTCTGTTAATTAGAGTGATATTTATAGTGGGATATATTTAATTTTTTTTATTTTTGAAATGGAAGTCAGGTGTTTGAAAATCTGGTTTCTTTAGATGATAGATTAGTTTAAAGTAATTATCATTTGGAAAACATATGTAATTGTATTTGTGTGTAAGGTGTATTTTTGTTTTAAAGTTACTTCCATCATGTTGTTGTTGAAATTGCTTCTTTCAGATATACATTTGAGCGATCCGTAGAGCAGTTATTGAAGTTAATATGCACTTTTGATGTTTGTATTTATTTGTTTCCGTTTGGTTTAATAAAGACATTTTATGTAGTGGAAATAGCTAAATAAATCAGTCTGTATTAGTATGGTTATTAGTATTGTGATCATTGACATTATGATTATTATTATCATAATTATTATTTTAGATATAAATGTTATATTTAGGATGTGATAATTAACATATATTCTTTTCTGTTATTGATATCTGGAGAGTCTGGATGAGTTGTTGTATAGTAGCCTAATTACTTATTTTCTTCTGTAGTTTTCTTACATGAAGATTGTTATTAGATCGACAAGATAGTGTAGAGTATTTACAGTATAGTTTGTTGATTAGTTTTGTTGCAGTAATGGTCTTTTCTCTTTTCTTTCATGAGATATATTCCAAAGATCCTCAAAGTCTTTAAATTGTGACTTCACTGTCACCTGGTGATTGGCGGGGAGCTCTTCACACCACGCACGCACTCTAGCTCCTCCATTGGCGCATACCATTGAACGTTTCCGTGTCGTCATCCTTCCATGCTTCAAAAGCAATCCAGTGTCTGTGTTCTTATGGCCGCTGTCAGTTCAGAGCAGACTGGGTTAGCCGGGTTTGGCTTGTTTTGTGTGTATATCGCTGCATGTTGAACTGCGTTTCCAAACTGTAATGGCGTCGATGTTTCCTGTACTTGGAATTCACTAAAACGTGTTCTATAAACATCATTGATGAATGAATGGCTTTTGCTTTTTGATATTATGATAAGTTTAATTGATCATATCTATAGAAAATGTAATAGTGTCTCTTACCAGGCGATTAAAGGCATATTTCACTTTCAAAAAAACTTTTGGTGATTGTATCGTCTACTCAGGCTTTTGTGAACCCCCAGACCGTTTTTAAGTTAAAGTTTTTAAGACACGCCCCCTTCCTATACAAACCCATTGTAACTTCAAACTCCATTTTTAACATGTTAGATTCATCAAAAACACCCGTCCTTGGTTCACCCGTCTCCTACCGCCCCCCTAATACGCGAGGGGGCCGTGTTTTTTCAATTACTTTTTTCATTTATTTTTAATATTTCTTTTGGAAAATGAAAAAAATAAAATACAATAAAAAAATAAAATAAAATAAAGGAAAAAAAAATCTCAGAAAACATGGCCCCCTCACGCATTAGGAGGGCAGGGTGAGTCACCAGAACCAAGGACGGTGTTTTTGATGAATCTAACATTGTTAAAATGGAGTTTGAAGTTACAATAGGTTTGTTTAGGAAGGGGGCGTGTCTGATAAAATGAAAATCAAATATCTAAATACTGAATCGAGCAACTTAAAAACTGTCTGGGGGGCTCACAAAGGCTTGAGTAGATGATAAAATCACCAAAAGATTTTCTGAAAGTGAAATATCCCTTTAAATCAGATAACCTCGGGCCATTGTGTTGTGCTGGATCCTCTGTCCACTCAGGACAACATTCCAATCGGACTCTTTTTTAATTTGCTAATGTAGCGTTCCTTGTCGAGTGGCAACAAGGTTCTGTGCCTGTGATCTGGCAAGCCATGACACCTGCTTTTTAAATTGGTATACTTGAACAGCATATGAGTTTGAAAACCCCACATCCCTCGGTCTATACCAGCTGGGGGAAATCTGTGTTTTCCCCGAGCCGACTCCGCCCCCCTAGGTACGACCCACTGATGACACTACGCCGTGTGGATGTATTGGCTCCAACAGTGGGTGGGACTAACCGGGTCGGCCCTGACATGGTTATCCTCCTATCTGACAGGGAGAAGTGTGGCTGTCGCTTGTGACAATTATGTTTCCTCCTCAGCTCCCCTGACCTGTGGGGTCCCCCAGGGTTCCATACTTGGTCCAATTCTATTCTCCCTCTACATGCTCCCCCTTGGCACTCTTATTAACAGCTTTGAAGGAATTTCCTATCATTGTTATGCTGATGATACACAATTGTATCTCTCATTTAAGCAAAATGACCTCACTAAACCCACAGTCTTGCATGACTGTTTAACCGGTATCAACAATTCGATGGCACAAAACCTTTTACAACTCAACCCAGATAAAACCGAAATCCGCATCATAGGCCCTGAGCCATTAGCTCAAATGCAATGTGGCTGTCCCTTGGTCCCCTGGCAACTAATGTCAAACAGACAGCAAAGAACCTAGGTGTCTTCTTCGACAATCAAATGAACTTCGAGTTCCATATTAAAAAGGTTACCCAGTCATGCTTCTACCATCTGCGCAATATTGCAAAAATAAAATCAATGCTCACTTCTCAAGACCTGGAAAAAATCATGCACGCTTTTGTCTCTTCCCGTCTTGACTATTGCAACGGACTCTATACCACCTTGAGCCGTTCATCATTATTCAACTAGTGCAGAATACGGCAGCCAAAATCCTCACTAACACCAACCGCAGAGCACACATAACTCCGGTGTTAGCCGCACTGCACTGGCTACCAATTAAGTCCAGAATAGATTTTAAATTTATTTTAACTACTTATAAAGCACTACATGGGCTGGCCCCACCTTATATTTCGGACCTACTGCCCCCCAAGGACAATGTGAGATCCCTCAGGTCCTCTGACAAAGGCCTTCTTAAAATACCTGCGTCCAATGTCAAAACAATGGGTGACCGGGCTTTTGCAGTGGTTGCTCCCACACTATGGAACGCCCTACCATTGGCTTTAAAAAATGCAGAGTCTTAAAAAGAGTGTTAAAAACACATTTGTTCCGTAAGCATTTTTCCCCATGAAGTTCTACCTGACTTTCATGGGCAAATTGCTTTGTTTTAATCCTTGTTGTATTGTTTTATTACTCTATTTATATACCTTTACTATACTTAAGTTTTTAACTTGTTAATTTTGTTAATTGTGTTCCATTGTACAGCACTTTGTAACCTTGTTTTGAAATGTGCTTTATAAATAAAATGTACTTACTTACTTACTTACATCATGTGACAATTAAAATATTGCCCACTGTTACAACACATCATTTGACAACGGATATACACAAACAAACGCAACAAAGAACAGCATTTCACAAATGCCACAATTATCCACATCCATTTTAGCTGCTACAATAAGGAATGGCAACGGGACTCACCAAAATGATTGTATCTGCCGTGTCTCTCGTCAAACAAAGTACACAATAAATCCAGCTGTAGGTCAATAACTGGCCCTGAAACATGACAGTCATGATGAAACTTCAACCTGGTGTTTGCACTTTCTCCATTTAAGGCCCGTGCATCTACATAACGTTCAGATTTCAAATATAAAGTGCTTACCCCACGGCCACTATTAAGATTCTTCTGTTCCTACGGTTCTATATCTTATCTTACATTTGGGAAGATATCTGGATATAATATTAATCAGTCAACATCATCTATTATGTTGCTTAATGATGGTGAGAGGAATAGAACTAATACTCATACAGCCGGCTTCAATGACAGCTTTACTTATCTAGGTATAAAGATCATAGCATTGTCTCAGTAAATTATGATAGATTATTAGAATCCACTACTACTTCTCTGGAGCGTTGGTCATCCTTTGATAGGTTAAATATTTTGAAGATGAATGTGCTCCCCAAATATCTTTATTTATTTACCAACTTTATTTGGCAAAATAAGCGCCCCTAAATTACGTCTGCCTGTCATCAATAGTGTTTTTTGTTTTCTTACAAAAAAAAATCACACTTTCTTTAAGTCTATGAACATACCTACTGCATAATTATTGTTTGCCAACTTAATCCATGCAATTTGGCGCTTTTTTGACACGCTCCTAACATAATACCATACCACTTCTTAACATCACCATGAAGAGGAAGCTCCTGCCTCTGTTTCCTTGAACTTGTGCCAACCCAGGATACTCCTGTACCAAAGGTTATGGGACCCAACAAAGCAGACTGTCAAAGAGCACAAGTAGCCTATTGCAATGCTTGTGCCAGTTAATCAGTACACATTGAGTACTATCTCACAAATGAAACTAGAAAAGGTGCTCCTCGGAGCACAGGTCTCCGCCAGGTCAGGTAGGTTATCGTGCTCCCATTGTGAGCCAGCAATGTTCAGAAGTTTACTATCTCACAAATGAAACTACTTCCACCCCAATGAATTAAGCATCACTTGATGCATTGTTTTAGTTTTTGCTATACAGGCAGAAGATACGAAAGAGGGCACTAAAGGCTACAGAGCGTTGTATGAATCGTACAATTAAATCAAGCCGAATTCCACCATCAATATACAACATACATGACAAAGTTTCGGTGAGGCTTAGAAAAGGTCTCAGATTTTCTAAACGATATGCTGCGGTAACAGGTGTAGTTATGAAAAGAAATGAGGATCTGTCAAGATACAAAGTGAAGTATCGAATTCCAGACCGCCCCCGTCACCTGAATTGCAAAAATTTGCAACTACTTGAAAGATGCAGAAATCAACGAAATGTAGTAAACAAATTGGTCAAAACTGCCAAAAAGAATTTCTTAAATAAAAGCATTGAGGCAAACAAAAGCCACCCACAAAAGCTGTGGGAAGCGCTACAGAAATTGGGCTGCAACAACAAAATTCAAACCAAAACTACAAACATCTGCATTATTTCAAGTGGCGTGCTCATTACCGACAAGCAAGCGGTAGCGAACTGTTTTAACAGCTGTGCTCATTACCGACAAGCAAGCGGTAGCGAACTGTTTTAACAGCTTTTTTACCACCATTGCAACCCAGTTGGTAAGCAAACTTCCTCAGCATTCAGGTTTGTACGGCTCTGACCACATCCATGCTTACTATGACAAACTAGGGGCTAAAAAAGACTCCTTCTCATTCAAACCAGTAAATGCTGATTATGTGCAGAAAAAACTTTTAGCCCTCCAGCCGAACAAGGCCACCGGCCTTGACAATATCCCCACCAGATTCCTCAGAGACGCAGCTACTGCTATTGCCCCCATAGTAGCCCAAATCACAAACCTATCCATCAGCCAGTGTCACGTCCCACAGGATTTCAAATTGGCAAGAGTAATCCCTCTGCATAAAAAGGAAGCAAATTAGAACCTGGCAACTATAGGCCGGTTTTCATCCTTTGTTCCATCTCAAAGGTTGTAGAGCGATTAATTCAAGAACAAATCAACAGCTACCTCAGCGAGCATAAACTGTTGTTTGAATTCCAATCGGGCTTCAGAACCTCCCATTCCACTGACACATGCCTGCTGTATTTGACCGACTACATCAAACGTGAGGTAGACGCGGGCAAATACTGCGGCATGGTCATGTTGGACCTCCAAAAAGCGTTTGACACTGTAAACCATTCAATTTTACTTGATAAGCTGAGGGCAATTGGTTTTGACTGCACATCACTAAACTGGATGAGATCCTACCTGGAGGGAAGAGAAGAAGTGGTTAACATCAACGGAACCATGTCCTCTTCCCTCCCGGTGAGCTGTGGGGTTCCTCAGGGCAGCATTCTAGGGCCGTTACTGTTCCTTTTATACATTAACGACATGAATGCTGCCTGTAACTGCAAATTGTTCCTGTTCGCTGATGACTCGGCACTCCTGATCTCGGGAGAGGACAAGTTGCAAGTTGAGGAGGCGCTCAGCTCCGAACTCTCAAAAATACGTACTTGGCTTACCGATAACAAACTGTCACTACACCTTAGGAAAACTGAATCCATTCTCTTTGGGACCAAACATTCCCTCAGACAGATGGAGGTAAATGATTTCAAGGTCAAAGTCGATGACACAATTATCTCTAGCAAAGAAGAGATTACCTATTTGGGTTGTATTCTCGACAAATACCTGTCAGGTGAAAGCATGGGGACAAAGGTGGTCAAAATAGTAAACCAGAGAACCAAATTTATGGGCAGAGTTTCCTCTTTTGTCAACCCTCAGGCCCTCAGGCCCCTCTCAGGGGCCCTGATTCAACCACATTTTGACTATGCTAGCACCTCCTGGTACTCCAACACCTCAGTGTCACTGAAGACTAAGCTTCAAACCTCCCAAAACAAACTGATTCGGCTACTCCTCGGATTGGGGCCCATGACCCACCTTTCTCCCACCCATTTTGCCAGCCTAGGCTGGCTCAGGGTGGAAGACTGGGTTAAACAACTAAAAATGGGACTGGCCTTAAAAATTGTAAATGAAAATTTGCCCGATATGCCCCCTATTACCGCATATCTGAGTAAATACCTCCAAAAGGTTAGTGACACCCACAGTCACAATACCAGAGGGAGCGTTAACAACAATTTGGTAGCACCCACCCATAAAACAAACATGGGCAAATTCTCCTTCTACAGCACTGCCACCCAGGATTGGAATAGTCTAACCCCATCCCTCAAAAAATGCAGTTCGCTGGGCTCATTTAAAAGAGCCTTAAACAATCACCTTTCAGGAGGCCAAAAGAGGAGGTAGTACCATTTTCCCGTTAGACAGCCGACCCCCCCCCCCCCCCCCCCCCCCTGTTCTTGTACATATCTTTCCCCCCTTTTTTATTTATTTTGTTGTACATAGTGCCATATATATATATATATATATATATTTGCTGTTTTATTTTTATTTTCTTTGTGTAATGATATTCGATCTGTGGTGCCACTATATATGTCTATGAATTGAATACCAAGGCCCTCATTGGAAACAAGTCCGCAAGGACTTTTATGAACGGACCTGTTAGACAAAGTATTTCAAATGTAAATGTGTTGTTTTACATTTTTTGCCTAATAAAATATTCAATCAATCAAAAAAACCTTCTGGAGTGGTTTTCAGTATGTGATATGACAAGTGTCACAAGAGAGAAAGAGAAGCAGCGTTCCAAGCACTCTCAAGGCCAGAAAACGACGCATGCAGTTGTTACAGCCGATCACTCATAAGGAGAGGCTAAAGTATTTTGAATCAATAGGTTTCACGACTCGTGTGGACCCTAACCCAGATGGGAGTTTCCAATTTGCTGCCATGGTAGACCAACTTGCCACACTTGGAATTTTCAGGTCGGCAGCCAATTTAAGGCAAGAAATTGTATCAGACCTAATACTTCACCCACATGCCATGAATGGAACACACCTTTCTCATTTTGTGGAAGAACAATGGGGTGACTATGTGCAAAGCTTGCAGCACATTCATACATATGGTGATCATTCAACTATACAAAGAGCATCCAGAATATTCAATGTGCAGTTTATGATTGTATCAACACTGGGTGTGGATGCAACATCAATAATATCCCCATGTGGTCAATACGATGAAAGTCTGCCATTACTGGTTCTGGGGCCACTTTGCCGAAGGTCATGGGGACCATTGTGTTAGCCTTGATGGACCAGTCAGACCCTTCATTCAAATAATTCAGGAAGCAGAGGAGAGTGCACCAGTTTCAAACATCTTTGGCTCAGATCTATCCATCACCTTGGCCCCAACTCTGTCCATAACACTGCTAACACTGCTTCTGAATCTGTCCCTCTCACTGCCCCTGAATCTGTCCCTTACATTGGCTCTGACACGGTCCCTCTCACTGCCTCTCACTAGAGCTGGACGCACTAGTGGCCTTGCATCCAGGATCAAGGAGATTTTTGACAAAAATGGCAAATGGATGACAGCTTGGATTGTGATTCGGCATACGTCCTTTGGATGGTTCCAAATTAAAGACATTTATTGGAAAAGAAAGTAAATCATTTTTCATGTGCTTATGTGATTGAAAACACTGGCACAGCATTTTTAAGTGGGGTTGGGACATTGACATTTGCTGCACTGTGATTGGCCACCCATTGTACACCCCTTCCACCCACAATCCCTCTACATTAGTACACCCCTAGCTGTACTGTGATTGGCTGACTCTATTGGCTGACTCTATTCAGCACTGTGATGCTAGACTGCTAGCGAGACACATGATGTAATTCATAACCTATAAATAGGACTATGCACTTAAAAAAAAAAACTTAAGTGAGCTTCCATCACTGTGATGACCACTGTTAGTCATGGGATATTAGCAGAATATTTTCCAATATTGGAATAAATTCCTTACCTAAAAAGAATCTTCGCCAATGGGTTTGTAAAGGTGTCTAGTAACACATCTCGCAAAGACTGAAATGCAGTCCCCCTAGGATAATAATAATTTTTGACAGCTCCTTAAAGTTGGGGTACCCACCATAACCATGGTTAAAAAAAAATCAAAAACAAAAAAAATCAAAATTTGATTCTGTTTTAAGTAGCATGTGAGGGGTCAAACTAGGGTGTTTTTATGATTCTGAATCCATTGCAAGCATTTGTTTTGCACCAAAACCACTCCTTGGGCTAAAAACGGCCATATCCATCCTTTTCCAGATATACTTTTTGTGTAAAAAGCCCATTGAGATTGGGCCGTTTTTAGCCCAAGGAGTGGTTTTGGTGCAAAACAAATGCTTGCAATGGATTCAGAATCATAAAAACACAGCTTTTTTACCACCCTAGTTTGACACCTCACATGCTACTTAAAACAAAATTTAGATATTTTTTGGGGATTTATTTTTTTAACCAAGGTTATGGTGGGTACCCCAACTTTAAGGAGCTGTCAAAAATTCTCCTAGGGGGACTGAATTTCAGTCTTTGTGAGATGTGTTACTAGACACCTTTACAAACACATTGGTGAAGATTTTTTCCCCCTGTCCGACCGTCCGTCCGTCCGTCTGTGACCAGCTAATCTCCGGCACCGTTGTCTTGATCGCAGCGAAACTGTGCACACACACTCCCTGGATGCCAATTCAGAACCTCTGCCCCACATTTTTCTCATGGGCCTTTTATAGCGCCACCAGGAGGCTGATTTGTGCAAATCATATTTTTTGACACTACTCCTACAGATTTTGTCCAAAAATCACGCAAATCGGTACACAGTATCTCTATAGTCGTTAAACGAAACAGGTCTTTCAGATTTCTCATATTCCATCCTGATTGGCTAAAAATGTCTTCCAAAGTTTGCAGGAGTGCTCCGTTTTGAACAAAATGCCGCGAATCATGAACACAGCATGCAATTTCCGTGAAATTTTGCACGCACATTCCCATTAGGCCGAGGAAGAACTACCATTTGAAAATTTTCAAATCAGCCTCATGGTGGCGCTATAACAGGCTGATTCGTGTTTTTACCTATAATTGCACCGATCTGTGTATTGTATGCACACTCCCTAGAGGTCAAGGAAAACCCTTTGCCCTGCATTTTTCACATCTGCCTTTTATAGCGCCACCAGGAGGCCAACTTATGTAAAACACATTATTTTATACTACTCCTTCCAATTTTATCCAAATTTCAAGCAAATCGGTAGGCCTACACATGATCTCTATAGTCATGTGATCACGACGGATGTGTTTGATTTTTCATATTCCATCATGATTGGCTAAGATTGACATCTAAAGTTTGCATTATTGGCTTGTTTTGAACAAAATTCCGCAAATCATGAACGCACCGTCCAATTGCGCGCAAACTTTGCACGCACATTCACACTATGTTGAGGAACAAATGCCACCCTTTTAACATTGGCCTGTTATAGCGCCACCAACAGGTCTAATTTAGCGAAACACATGTGTAACCTATGTGATCCTTGTTACAACATTAGAGTGGTTATATCAAGTGGCATAACTGTAAATACTTATTATAGTTATGTTGGGTTTGGACTAGTGACCAGAAATTGCTAGGATCGACTATGGAGCCAGGTACCATTAATTACACCAGAATTAGCACCACTGCACAGTTGTACTCTTTGGAAGGTATGAAATGCACCACTTCCTTTTAATAACAATAAAGAGTGAAATATGGAATAGAATGAAATAGAAAAAACATACAAATACAAATACTTTTTACCTTTGAAAATACAAAATATACAACCCGGGTTATCAAAACAAAATAAATCCTAATTGGCCAATATCTAAATTCAAGTTCAAGTTCTCACAAAATCCCCTTAGTCTCTGTAATGGTTCAGTTCACACCACTGTTGAAGTGGTATGCGTGTGTTGGTCCCACTGTACAGTGGATGTGCAGTGGAGGTTGATTTTGTCCTACCACACTGTAGAGTGAATTGGAACGATACGTGTGTATCAAGGCAGTCAGTGGATTCAGTATTCTTTCTTCTGCATGCTATTGTTAGTTGATCATCTGGTTCATCTCCATTGGGTTGGGTAGCTCGCCATCAAGGTGTTTCATCAAGGCAGAATCAAACTCCAAGCAGTTCCAAAAAACCTGACCAACAATAAGTAAGGTCAGAATGTATTCATTTCCTTATATGGTATAGGGGTTTATGTTATGGTCCCCTAACATAAAATAAAGCTTAGCTTCATTCATGAGATTAGCTCTTACTCACATCAACAGGAATTACAATTTAACCAATAACATTAATTACTGTAAAATTCCATTCATCAAAACAACAAAATAAATTAATCAAATTCAAATAATCAGGACAATTACAAATAATAAATCCTTTAAACATCTCTTCACATAATAATGGCATAACATTGCTACACCAGTATAAAACATTTTCTATGTGACTGTATACTGCAATGGCTACCTTCAGTAGTTAGTGCAGGGAAGGCAGCCTATACGGTATCAAGAAGACTCACCCCAAAACCAACTCACCCCAGAGGTAGGAAAACTCACCCCGGAAGACTCACCCCAGAGGTAGGTAAACTCACCCCCAAGATTTTCGGGGGTAGGAACACTCACCCCAGGACCTGAGAAAACTCACCCCGGAAGACTCACCCCAACTTTGTGGAAAACTCACCCCAATGGTTTTTAACTTTGAAAAATGATTTAAAAAAAGGTAGATCTACCGGCTTGTGAGCTTTCCATTTTCACAGAATGCTTTCATAATGTGAGCTTTCCATTTTCACAGAATGCTTTCATAATGATGTTTAATCCATATCTGGATTAAATTCTTTCTTTGAAGGTATAGAATTACCAAATTATGTTGTTCAATTACATTTAGCTAATTAAAGTGCTTTAAATACAAGGTAGATTTCATCAGAAAAGTGAACAAGGAATGCAAATAGCAAATAGCATGGTCACCTTGCCCCATCCACCTATTAGATATCAAACAATGAATCATTAAGTGGAATGGGATATTAGTGTTAAGTGGTCAACCCCCCTCCTCCCCTTCACTCCTGTGCCCCCCCATCAAACAAATTTCAGTGCGTGTATGGCCAGGTAGGAACCCAGAGAAGTGAACATTCCAATGTCAAATTATGTTGTTAAATTACATTTAGCTAATTAAAGTGCTTTAAATACAAGGTAGATTTCATCAGAAAAGTGAACATTCCAATGTGTATAATGCAAACAAATACTTACTTAACAAAGAAAAATGAAGAAAAACTCCAGTGAAGGTAAAACACAGGTAGGCTATAATGTTTTGTTTTCTGTGTGAACACATTTGTGAGAAAATCTTGCCTCCTGTCTACATGGACAATGATGACAATATTTTAAACACAAAAATATCATTGAACGACATAATTTGGTAATTCTATACCTTCAAAGACAGAATTTAATCCAGTATGGATTAAACGTGTCTCATTATGAAAGCATTCTGTGAAAAAGGAAAGCTCACAAGCCGGTAGATGTGCCTTTTTTAAACATACAGACTTGGTGTAGAGGGGAAAAGTTAAACCCACCCACAAAACAAAAACTCACTGTACTTTACACCATTGAGTTTTTCTGGGGTGAGTTTTCCTACCCCCGGGGTGAGTGTTCCGGGGTGAGTTTTCTCAGGTCCTGGGGTGAGTTTACCCACCCCCCGGGGTGAGTGTTCCTACCCCCGGGGTGAGTTTTCCTTTTTCAGTTGGGGTGAGTTCGTCTTGGGGTGAGTCTTCTTGTATTCGCCTATACAGACACATGCAGTAAAAATTAGCTTTTCACCAAAGTGCATCCTTTTAGTGTGAAAAACACAGGATCAGAGTGTTTAACACTAGGCCTACTCTCCAAAAACATTCAGCATGTCCAGCTGGTAACGTGGCACTGGTTCGACCTCCCATTAGTTCGACCTCCCATTAGTTCGACCTCCCAATAGTTCGACCTCCCATTAGTTCGACCTCCCATTAGTTCGACCTCAGACCGGGTCGTACTATAGAGACGTCCTACAAGTCACAATAATCCGACATCTCTTTAGTTCGACCCATCAAACTTTCAGACTAAAGGGAGGTCCTGCTGGTTCAACCTCCCGTTATTTCAACCACTGTCTGTATTATTTCAACCACTGTCTGTATTCTGAATAAGGGGGAAAACTTATTAAACTTATTATTATCATTATCTTCATTAGTATTAGTATTAGTATTATTAGTAGTAGTATTAGTAGTATTATTATAACCATGTTAATTGCCCGCAGTACTCAACGCAAATCTTGCGGTATTTAAATACCCGCGGTCGGGAATAGGTGGTCAAAATAAAACCTATGGCCCCGCAAAATCTTGCATCCTACCACAATAAACCAGATATAGAGCTTATACTTCTAGCAAGATATGAATATGTCTACATGCAGGGGAGAACGTAATTTCCTACTGTGCTGCTGCGACAAGTTACAACGCAAGCGGTCTCTCTCTCTCTCTCTCTCTCTCTCTCTCTCTCTCTCTCTCTCTCTCTCTCTCTCTCTGCACGTGTGTGCAGCTGGTCATGGTGTCACAATATAATATAATACAATATACCTTTATAAGCGCTGTTAGTTACAACACAAGTTACAACGCAAGCGGGGTGTCTCTCTCTCTCTCTCTCTCTCTCTCTCTCTCTCTCTCTCTCTCTCTCTCTCTCTCTCTCTCTCTCTCTCTCTCTCTCTCTCTCTCTCTCTCTGCACGTGTGTGCAGCTGGTCATGGTGTCACAATATAATATAATACAATATACCTTTATAAGCGCTGTTAGTTACAACACAAGTTACAACGCAAGCGGGGTGTCTCTCTCTCTCTCTCTCTCTCTCTCTCTCTCTCTCTCTCTCTCTCTCTCTCTCTCTCTCTCTGCGCGTGTGTGCAGCTCGTCACGGTGTCACAATATAATATAATATACCTTTATAAGCGGTGTTAGTTACTTACAACACAAGTTACAACGCAAGCGGTCTCTCTCTCTCTCTCTCTCTCTCTCTCTCTCTCTCTCTCTCTCTCTCTCTCTCTCTCTCTCTCTCTCTCTCTGATCTCTCATCATGGTGTCACAAAGGAATATAATATTCCTTCATAGTATATGTCCCGTCGCAATAGAAACACTTTCCCTATATCTGTGAGAAACTCCTCCTCAGAAATAAATAGACCCTCTCTCTCGAATGGGAGTTCCGTGGGCTCCACAAGACCTATATTATTATTATCATTATTATTACTATTACTATTATTATGCTATCATAGTTTGCGCATTCACATACAATAGAAGAGTATGCTCACAGTGTTTCAGCTACTGTAGGCATAGGCCTATCCATTGCACCAACTGTAACACTCGCCTATTATCTAATGATGCTGTTGATACCCAAATGACAGCTGTGACTGACGGCTGTCATTTGGGTATAAAGCCCACCATACCGCTGGAACTACTTTTGACCTGGAGGTGTTATTTGCGGTGGCACAGCGACCCGACCGTCAGAACACTAATAGTAGCAGCCAGCAGCTGTGCCACATGTGGCCCATCAGAACACACAATACAGTTAATGCTATTAAACTATCCCAATGTGCTCTTGCGCTCTGGAGTGATGGTGAGGAATTCAGAGCATGTGTCCAAGGTGTCCAGCTCCAGAATGTCACAAATATTAGTTTCTGAGCCATGCTGTAACTAGACAACCTGCATGTCTGACTGTTCAGAGCTTGTGCGCCCCGCGCGTAAAGTATAAACACGGGAAACAGGTTGGGAAACAGGTCGCCAGACGCTGACGCTGATTCGTGATGACAAAAAAAAATAAAATGTTATTTTTATAAATAGGCCTATTTTATTTTATTCCCCAACCCAGTCACAAACTTTAAAATGAACTGGTTCAGTTTTTAGTTAATAATTCAAAGTTTTGAACTAAATGAAGTTTATAGGCTAGTTATTTTTCTTTAATAGGCTACGCTGCTGCAAGCTATTATTTATCAAAATGATTTGTACAGCCCATATAGAACCACAGACAGCAATGATTTTAACCGTTTTAACACTGAAACTATGCATGTGTCAGATTCATCTTTGCTATAGCCTTAGTCCTTATAGATCAAGACTAGATGTATTTTATCGATTTTAAATGTTTTATATCTACGAGTTATTATAGCTATATATTATTATTATTATGATTAGGCTATATATATATATATATATATATATATATATCCATTGCACCAACTGTACACTGACAGACAAGGACAATACGATAATGATAATTATAATATTATTAATATTAATCCTTCGTGTTCGTGTTGTGAGCTTGTAGATTTGCTATCTTTAAATGATTTTTATACATTTAATACATTTGAAAACTTGTGAAATGGGACCTTCTGCATAACAAGCACTTTAACTTTTGGTATTTTAAGTACATTTTGATACCAATACTTATGTACTTTTTGAGAGTATTTCTACATTGCAGTATTGGTACTGGTAAATATTGATAAAGTCAAACGCTTGAGTACTTTTTTTAACACCTGAAAAACCAGAGCATTTTACTACTTAGAAAAGTAGCGCAAATGAACTACAAATGACTAAATACTCCAATCATGTAAACATCCTCTGAAAACATCTGAACTGAATACAAGCAGATCATGTAAAAATATACACAAGTCAATAGGTTATGGTATAGGAATTTTTATTCACAATCCAAAATATGAATAGAAAAGATGCCAATCTGCAAGCTATTAGGCATAAGAAAAAATAAAATAAAAATACCCTCAAAAACATGTCCATCTCTCAAAATAAGTTGTGGAGGGAATATTGGATCTCATCCAAGTACTCAAAGATGAGCAAATAAACAGCCAATCTGCAAGGCATTAAGACAAAATAAATAAAAAATACCCTCCAAAAAAGGTCCACCTTTCTCAAGAAGTTGTGGAGGGAATATTGGATCGCATCCAAGTGCTAAAATATGATCAAATAAACAGCCAATCTGCAAGGCATTAAGACAAAATAAAATAAAAATACCCTCCAAAAAAGGTCCACCTTTCTCAAGAAGTTGTGGAGGGAATACTGGATCGCATCCCAGTAGGCCTATACTCAAAGATGAGCAAATAAACAGCCAATCTGCAAGCTCTTAAGGCAATAAGAAAAAAGAAAAGAAAAATACCCTCCCAAAAAGCGCATCTTCTACAAGAAGTTGTGGAGGGAATACTGGATCGCATCCCAGTATTCATCCAGTGTGCGGACTCCCTGATTATATTCGCGCTTCAGACGCGTAATCCTCTCCTCCAGGCGCCTCCATTTCCTTCGTTGTGGTGGACGAGCCTCTCCCCTCTCAGCAGCTGCCGTTTGGACCTCCACGAGACGTTGGTGGTCTTTCAGTTGACGCAGGAAAATCCAGAGGGATGGATGTTGCCTCTGCAGTGCTGCGTTCCACTTTTGATGGAAACCTTTGATGAAATACAAAAACGTATTAGTGTATGTCCCATAGTTTTCTGTTACAGTTGCCTATACGAACATGTAATGCATTAAAACATTTATAATGAAAGGGTGCACCATTTCCTTTTTTTTGAACACTTTAACATTTTATGGCAGCCCTTGGATAATAAAATGGTCAGTATCTCATAACGAGATAATTCTCAAATTACAATGTGATCATTCTCTTACAATTGGAGAATTATGTTTTTTTTAAGACATGCAAATGTATCTGTAAATGCCTTGATCATACTGTTAATACGAGATAATGGTAAATCATTAATAATTAACTACTCAGAACTTTGCCAGTAGGCTAAATATATTATTTTTATACCTTATTGTAAAGTGTTACCCAAACTTCTTACCTTCAACGTAGTTGTTGGTGCGGTTGTCGGATGTCCTCCTGAAAACGTTCCACAGCGGTGGAGGGAACTGGCAGTTGTCTTGGATGTAATTGCGCTCCAGGTAC
Source organism: Gymnoscopelus microlampas (assembly GCF_963454915.1). NCBI lineage: Eukaryota > Metazoa > Chordata > Actinopteri > Myctophiformes > Myctophidae > Gymnoscopelus > Gymnoscopelus microlampas. Next base: position 56,505,806 of record NC_139945.1, read on the forward strand.
TGAATAAATTCAGCCAGCCTGGGGTACCGCCGTCTCACCCGAGCAGTGTGCGCCGATGCTGCATGGATGATAAAATTCTGACGCACCAAGGCCAGAGGCAGGTACCCCATCGCCATGAATCTGCGAATGCACCGGCGCACACTGTCGTGCCTTCGGTATGGCCCTGCAAGGCCAAGATCCTGAACCCGCCTCCATAGGCTCTGGCAAAAGTGGAAATAACAGGCCGATGGCCGACTGTTGGGCAGCTCTGTCTGGATGGCCAGCAGCAGGGAACTTTCGAAGTCCGTGATGATGCGCCTAGGTCTCCACGGGTGCCCTGTCACGCGACGCACCCTGCGCTTCACATGGGCCAGGATTTGCCTGTACTGGCCGACGGTTTTTCCGGTCACCAGGCACATCACTAGTGGCACAACTCTACCCAGATATTTCCCATGGATGGTGACAAACTGCTGGTAGGGTCTGGGGCAACTTTTGAATGTGCCATCCATGTAAACATCCTGGCACCTGCTGAGCTTCTCAAAATTGGATCGCACTGCAAAAATCAGAACCCCCCAGCCATTGTCCTGGTGCGACAGAAACTGCCTCCCACGCCATGTCTCGGCCCACTCATGTTCTATACGAACATCATCCACGTGGTGGGGAATAGGAGGGACAAGGGCCGCCCGGGTCCTGTTCAGTTTGGACCGAACCGCGTTAAACTCGGGCACCGCCTCGTCATCCTCAGCATCCCGAACGACCTCATCGTAGACCCTCTTCACAGGCCTTGAGGGGTCAGCTTGTATGGCCACGACCATCTGTTGTTTGATGGCGCTGGATTTTATCAGGCCCATGTCGCTGGGGTGGTCGTGCTCTGACACATTGAGGATGTGGATATCTACTCCTTCCTCGTCCAGGTCAAAGATCTGTGTATGCAGATATGCGCTGCACCCCTTCCTCCAACACCGCCAATATATTTTTTCCCCCTTAGCTTTGTTCTTGGTGTAACGGTACCCGTCATTAACAAGCACCTTCCCTCCGCGATTCCCTGGCTGGATGGATGCCATGACTGTATTTTTTGATGAAGAGGAGATTGATTGCCACGAGGTGCTGTCCTTATAAAGGCTACTAATTAATAGAGGTGGTGTGCGTAAAAGTGATTGCAAAACAGGTGGTGTGCTTAAAAAGTGATTGCAATACAGGTGATGTGCGTAAAAGTGATAAGGTCATTGCATTAATACAGGTGATGTGCCTTAAATTGATAAGGTCATTGCATTAGTACAGGTGATGTGCGTAAAATTGATACGGTCATTGCATTAGTACAGGTGATGTGCCTAAAATTGATAAGGTCATTGCATTAGTACAGGTGATGTGCGTAAAATTGGTAAGGTCATTGCATTAATACAGGTGGTGTGCGTAAAAGTGATTACCAAAACGTATAGTTCTACGATATGTTTTACTGGATGCAGGCTCGGCTGTTACAGTAATGCGGATGGTTTGAGATCATACAATTGTGGACATATGGACTGTTATGGACTGATGAGCACCCCTGCTCCCCTATGCTATTTGTTCTTTCCATTTCAGTGTAGGGACGTATGACATGTAGTTGCTGTTCAATCATCATACCACACCATTAGCTGAAGATATGGGCCTGTTTATGTGCAAAGAGAGGGAGGAGTATTTCATCACCATGGACAGCGGCCTTAAAGATCTGGGGGGGAGGGGGTCTCAGCTAATAGATATAAAACAGCTTAGAGGATGTTTACATGATTGGAGTATCTAGTACTTTGTGGTTCATTTGCACTACTTTTCTATATGTAGTTAAATTATCGGGTTTCTCAGATGTTAAAAAAGTACTCAAATGTTTTACTTAAGTAAAAGTAGCAATACTGCACTCTCAAAAACTACATTAGTATTGGTATAAAAATGTACTTTAAAAAAAACGAAAGTAAAAGTACTCGTTATGCAGAAGGTCCCATTCATTTATGTATAAAAATCATTTGAAAATAGCAGATGTACAAGCTCACAACAGGTCCCTTTGCTATGCCTTGTGAGCTTGTAGCTATTTTCAAATTTTAAAAACAACAGCAAATCTCAAAACTGATGCTTATTAAATGTATATTTGAAACTTAGTGTTGATGTTTAAACATCCTCTGAGATTATGTGTATTAGCATAACTGCTTATAAGTGCATAATGTTTACCTTACTAGTGGTAAAGTGATCGATGGTCAAGTGGATGAAAGAAGGCGGAGGCGTTTGCGCCGCTGTCCGTGGTGCTGAAATTTGATTTTCTTTTAAATTTCCACTGTATGTCTGCTTTTAGTCACTTTACACTTTTAATGATTAAGCCCTTTGATGAATCAAACCTTTATTTAACCTGGTGAATCTCGTTGAGATTAAGGCAACATGAAACAAACATGAAAAGCAACAATTGCCGTTTACAAAGCAGGCCCAAAAAAGCATACATTTCTGTGAGTCAGTATGGGATTAGATGAGCAGACAATGCCTTGATGCATGAACATGATTGACTTGGAATATAATTGAGTAAGACAATTCTAAAGAATATATATATATGTATATATTTCAATATATAAACAGCTGGCACACAGGGGCTCTCTTAGGAGGACTTTACACATGCACCTTATTTACACACAGTGGATTAACTTGGATTATGCGACATAATAGCCTAATTGCGTTTATCGTATTCTTTATTATGGTGAATAAATTGATGCTACTGAAGGATTAACATTAATAATATTATTATTATCATTATCATATTGTTCTTGTCTGTCGGTGTACAGTTGGTGCAATGGATATATATATATATATATATATATATATATATATATATATATATACAGCCTAATAATAATAATAATAATATAGCTGTAATAACTCGTACATATAAAACATTTAAAATCGATATTACTCCCTCTCCGCATTACTGTAACAGCCAAGCCTGCATCCAGTAAAACATCGTGGAACTATACGTTTTGGTAATCACTTTTACGCACACCACCTGTATTAATGCAATGACCTTATCAATTTTAGGCACATCACCTGTACTAATGCAATGACCTTATCAATTTTACGCACATCACCTGTACTAATGCAATGACCTTACCAATTTTAGGCACATCACCTGTACTAATGCAATGACCTTATCAATTTTACGCACATCACCTGTACTAATGCAATGACCTTACCAATTTTACGCACATCACCTGTACTAATGCAATGACCTTATCAATTTAAGGCACATCACCTGTACTAATGCAATGACCTTATCAATTTTACTTACATCACCTGTATTAATGCAATGACCTTATCACTTTTACGCACATCACCTGTATTGCAATCACTTTTTAAGCACACCACCTGTTTTGCAATCACTTTTACGCACACCACCTCTATTAATTAGTAGCCTTTATAAGGACAGCACCTCGTGGCAATCAATCTCCTCTTCATCAAAAAATACAGTCATGGCATCCATCCAGCCAGGGAATCGCGGAGGGAAGGTGCTTGTTAATGACGGGTACCGTTACACCAAGAACAAAGCTAAGGGGGAAAAAATATATTGGCGGTGTTGGAGGAAGGGGTGCAGCGCATATCTGCATACACAGATCTTTGACCTGGACGAGGAAGGAGTAGATATCCACATCCTCAATGTGTCAGAGCACGACCACCCCAGCGACATGGGCCTGATAAAATCCAGCGCCATCAAACAACAGATGGTCGTGGCCATACAAGCTGACCCCTCAAGGCCTGTGAAGAGGGTCTACGATGAGGTCGTTCGGGATGCTGAGGATGACGAGGCGGTGCCCGAGTTTAACGCGGTTCGGTCCAAACTGAACAGGACCCGGGCGGCCCTTGTCCCTCCTATTCCCCACCACGTGGATGATGTTCGTATTGAACATGAGTGGGCCGAGACATGGCGTGGGAGGCAGTTTCTGTCGCACCAGGACAATGGCTGGGGGGTTCTGATTTTTGCAGTGCGATCCAATTTTGAGAAGCTCAGCAGGTGCCAGGATGTTTACATGGATGGCACATTCAAAAGTTGCCCCAGACCCTACCAGCAGTTTGTCACCATCCATGGGAAATATCTGGGTAGAGTTGTGCCACTAGTGATGTGCCTGGTGACCGGAAAAACCGTCGGCCAGTACAGGCAAATCCTGGCCCATGTGAAGCGCAGGGTGCGTCGCGTGACAGGGCACCCGTGGAGACCTAGGCGCATCATCACGGACTTCGAAAGTTCCCTGCTGCTGGCCATCCAGACAGAGCTGCCCAACAGTCGGCCATCGGCCTGTTATTTCCACTTTTGCCAGAGCCTATGGAGGCGGGTTCAGGATCTTGGCCTTGCAGGGCCATACCGAAGGCACGACAGTGTGCGCCGGTGCATTCGCAGATTCATGGCGATGGGGTACCTGCCTCTGGCCTTGGTGCGTCAGAATTTTATCATCCATGCAGCATCGGCGCACACTGCTCGGGTGAGACGGCGGTACCCCAGGCTGGCTGAATTTATTCAGTACCTGGAGCGCAATTACATCCAAGACAACTGCCAGTTCCCTCCACCGCTGTGGAACGTTTTCAGGAGGACATCCGACAACCGCACCAACAACTACGTTGAAGGTAAGAAGTTTGGGTAACACTTTACAATAAGGTATAAAAATAATATATTTAGCCTACTGGCAAAGTTCTGAGTAGTTAATTATTAATGATTTACCATTATCTCGTATTAACAGTATGATCAAGGCATTTACAGATACATTTGCATGTCTTAAAAAAAACATAATTCTCCAATTGTAAGAGAATGATCACATTGTAATTTGAGAATTATCTCGTTATGAGATACTGACCATTTTATTATCCAAGGGCTGCCATAAAATGTTAAAGTGTTCAAAAAAAAGGAAATGGTGCACCCTTTCATTATAAATGTTTTAATGCATTACATGTTCGTATAGGCAACTGTAACAGAAAACTATGGGACATACACTAATACGTTTTTGTATTTCATCAAAGGTTTCCATCAAAAGTGGAACGCAGCACTGCAGAGGCAACATCCATCCCTCTGGATTTTCCTGCGTCAACTGAAAGACCACCAACGTCTCGTGGAGGTCCAAACGGCAGCTGCTGAGAGGGGAGAGGCTCGTCCACCACAACGAAGGAAATGGAGGCGCCTGGAGGAGAGGATTACGCGCCTGAAGCGCGAATATAATCAGGGAGTCCGCACACTGGATGAATACTGGGATGCGATCCAGTATTCCCTCCACAACTTCTTGTAGAAGATGCGCTTTTTGGGAGGGTATTTTTCTTTTCTTTTTTCTTATTGCCTTAAGAGCTTGCAGATTGGCTGTTTATTTGCTCATCTTTGAGTATAGGCCTACTGGGATGCGATCCAGTATTCCCTCCACAACTTCTTGAGAAAGGTGGACCTTTTTTGGAGGGTATTTTTATTTTATTTTGTCTTAATGCCTTGCAGATTGGCTGTTTATTTGATCATATTTTAGCACTTGGATGCGATCCAATATTCCCTCCACAACTTCTTGAGAAAGGTGGACCTTTTTTGGAGGGTATTTTTTATTTATTTTGTCTTAATGCCTTGCAGATTGGCTGTTTATTTGCTCATCTTTGAGTACTTGGATGAGATCCAATATTCCCTCCACAACTTATTTTGAGAGATGGACATGTTTTTGAGGGTATTTTTATTTCATTTTTTCTTATGCCTAATAGCTTGCAGATTGGCATCTTTTCTATTCATATTTTGGATTGTGAATAAAAATTCCTATACCATAACCTATTGACTTGTGTATATTTTTACATGATCTGCTTGTATTCAGTTCAGATGTTTTCAGAGGATGTTTACATGATTGGAGTATTTAGTCATTTGTAGTTCATTTGCGCTACTTTTCTAAGTAGTAAAATGCTCTGGTTTTTCAGGTGTTAAAAAAAGTACTCAAGCGTTTGACTTTATCAATATTTACCAGTACCAATACTGCAATGTAGAAATACTCTCAAAAAGTACATAAGTATTGGTATCAAAATGTACTTAAAATACCAAAAGTTAAAGTGCTTGTTATGCAGAAGGTCCCATTTCACAAGTTTTCAAATGTATTAAATGTATAAAAATCATTTAAAGATAGCAAATCTACAAGCTCACAACACGAACACGAAGGATTAATATTAATAATATTATAATTATCATTATCGTATTGTCCTTGTCTGTCAGTGTACAGTTGGTGCAATGGATATATATATATATATATATATATATATATATAGCCTAATCATAATAATAATAATATATAGCTATAATAACTCGTAGATATAAAACATTTAAAATCGATAAAATACATCTAGTCTTGATCTATAAGGACTAAGGCTATAGCAAAGATGAATCTGACACATGCATAGTTTCAGTGTTAAAACGGTTAAAATCATTGCTGTCTGTGGTTCTATATGGGCTGTACAAATCATTTTGATAAATAATAGCTTGCAGCAGCGTAGCCTATTAAAGAAAAATAACTAGCCTATAAACTTCATTTAGTTCAAAACTTTGAATTATTAACTAAAAACTGAACCAGTTCATTTTAAAGTTTGTGACTGGGTTGGGGAATAAAATAAAATAGGCCTATTTATAAAAATAACATTTTATTTTTTATTGTCATCACGAATCAGCGTCAGCGTCTGGCGACCTGTTTCCCAACCTGTTTCCCGTGTTTATACTTTACGCGCGGGGCGCACAAGCTCTGAACAGTCAGACATGCAGGTTGTCTAGCCCCTACGGAACCTCTCCCTCCGCTGTACGCTGTATAGCTCCGAGATGAGGTCCCTCGTTAGTTACTGCCGTCTGTTTTCGAAATGGTCGCACGTCGTCCACTTTACATGTTTCTTACCCCTTTCTGCACATCGTATCCAAAAAGTAAAGCATTTCCGCCACTCTCTCAGATGTTTGAAGTTTTAACGCGCCATAAAAGCTATCCAACGGGTTGAAGAAAGTATTTAATTTGCCTCGGTTTTCATCCGGTTCCATAATATTTTGCATTAGAAGATGCAATTCAACATTTGACCAGTAGGGTAAAAAGTAATGTTATCTCTACGGGCGCAACTCTTGCGCAATGTCTTAAAAACCATGTAACCGGATGAAAACCGAGGCAAATTAAATACTTTCTTCAACCCGTTGGATGGCTTTTATGGCGCGTTAAAACTTCAAACATCTGAGAGAGTGGCGGAAATGCTTTACTTTTTGGATACGATGTGCAGAAAGGGGTAAGAAACATGTAAAGTGGACGACGTGCGACCATTTCGAAAACAGACGGCAGTAACTAATGAGGAACCTCATCTCGGAGCTATACAGCGGAGGGAGAGGTTCCGTCGGAGCTAGCAGGTTGTCTAGTTACAGCATGGCTCAGAAACTAATATTTGTGACATTCTGGAGCTGGACACCTTGGACACATGCTCTGAATTCCTCACCATCACTCCAGAGCGCAAGAGCACATTGGGATAGTTTAATAGCATTAACTGTATTGTGTGTTCTGATGGGCCACATGTGGCACAGCTGCTGGCTGCTACTATTAGTGTTCTGACGGTCGGGTCGCTGTGCCACCGCAAATAACACCTCCAGGTCAAAAGTAGTTCCAGCGGTATGGTGGGCTTTATACCCAAATGACAGCCGTCAGTCACAGCTGTCATTTGGGTATCAACAGCATCATTAGATAATAGGCGAGTGTTACAGTTGGTGCAATGGATAGGCCTATGCCTACAGTAGCTGAAACACTGTGAGCATACTCTTCTATTGTATGTGAATGCGCAAACTATGATAGCATAATAATAGTAATAGTAATAATAATGATAATAATAATATAGGTCATGTGGAGCCCACGGAACTCCCATTCGAGAGAGAGGGTCTATTTATTTCTGAGGAGGAGTTTCTCACAGATATAGGGAAAGTGTTTCTATTGCGACGGGACATATACTATGAAGGAATATTATATTCATTTGTGACACCATGATGAGAGATCAGAGAGAGAGAGAGAGAGAGAGAGAGAGAGAGAGAGAGAGAGAGAGAGAGAGAGACCGCTTGCGTTGTAACTTGTGTTGTAACTAACACCGCTTATAAAGGTGTATTATATTATATTGTGACACCGTGACGAGCTGCACACACGTGCAGAGAGAGAGAGAGAGAGAGAGAGAGAGAGAGAGAGAGAGAGAGAGAGAGAGAGAGAGAGAGAGACACCCCGCTTGCGTTGTAACTTGTGTTGTAACTAACAGCGCTTATAAAGGTATATTGTATTATATTATATTGTGACACCATGACCAGCTGCACACACGTGCAGAGAGAGAGAGAGAGAGAGAGAGAGAGAGAGAGAGACCGCTTGCGTAGTAACTTGTCGCAGCAGCACAGTAGGAAATTACGTTCTCCCCTGCATGTAGACATATTCATATCTTGCTAGAAGTATAAGCTCTATATCTGGTTTATTGTGGTAGGATGCAAGATTTTGCGGGGCCATAGGTTTTATTTTGACCACCTATTCCCGACCGCGGGTATTTAAATACCGCAAGATTTGCGTTGAGTACTGCGGGCAATTAACATGGTTATAATAATACTACTAATACTACTACTAATAATACTAATAATAATACTAATACTAATACTAATGAAGATAATGATAATAATAAGTTTAATAAGTTTTCCCCCTTATTCAGAATACAGACAGTGGTTGAAATAATACAGACAGTGGTTGAAATAACGGGAGGTTGAACCAGCAGGACCTCCCTTTAGTTTGATGGGTCGAACTAAAGAGATGTCTGATTATTGTGACTTGTAGGACGTCTCTATAGTACGACCCGGTCTGAGGTCGAACTAATGGGAGGTCGAACTAATGGGAGGTCGAACTATTGGTAGGTCGAACTAATGGGAGGTCGAACTAATGGGAGGTCGAACTAATGGTAGGTCGAACTAATGGGCAGTCCCCGTCCAGCTATTCATTGATACAGTAAACATCAACCTCATTCTTATCATATCATCACCTCTAAGTTAGCATCAGCATGCTAGCGCTAGCATTAGCATGCTAACGGTTTCAGCTTAATATATGGCATAGTCCTGTGTATATTAGCATTAGCAGCTAGCGTTAGCATTAGCATGCTAAACGTTTTTAGCAAATTAGCACAACAAGCCTCACCATGCTGGTATCTCTCATCTAACTTCAAAACACGAAGTCAGGGCTCATCTGGTTGCACCCAGATGAGTGGTTATATGTATAAACAGCTTCTGGACTGTTTTTAGCTTGACTTTATCAACTTTTTGTAACTTTTAGTCAATATAGTGGCTTCTGGCTCCACACAGCTCTACTGTCTGTCTCTCATGGGATGAGGAAAAGGAAGTCACATGCTCTACACACTAGACTTAGCTTGACTCAACAGGAAGTGACATGTTCAAAATAAAAGTACTATTTCAGAATAAGTGCTTGTCTTAGCTGTCGTTTTTCTGCATAATGTTTACTCACTGGCATACTCATACATCTTTATATTTCTCAAACCTGGGTTACACATGTTTTAACAAAACGCCTCAAATCATGAATGCAGTGTAGCGGTTTGCTGGGGTAACTGCCGGGGTGCCAGTCAGAGTCCCAGTCTGACAAAAAGGGTTAAATAATAATACCACCAACAACCGTACAAGGGATTGACAACATAATTTGCATCACCATATATTTATCAACCCCTGAAACAAACAATAAACACACAATACCATAGAAAATCATAAAGAAAATACACACACACAGAGTACTTGGTTTGCCAACAAACAGTGTATTACTTATTTCCCCAAAACCCCCCAGTCAGTGTTCAACACAATATCACAGATCGCAGAAGGCGCAAGGTAAGGTTCAGATACAGATACGAGCAAATGTTCCCTAGGCCACGCAACGTCACAGTAACAGAACGAACGTTCAATGACGCAACCCTGTAGCACAGATGAAACGAAACGTTCATTACATGTCCACCTCCGCAATAAAAGAAACAAGTCAGTCAGATGTCACGTCACTGTCAGTCATTCACGATCAGGGGGACGCTGTGAATCTCCTTACAGAGTGGTGATGTGGGTCGGTTCCCTCATCACCCAAACATCTCGGGGAGAATTCACTTTAGCGTTGGGCGGCCGTCATAAACAGGCGTTACCTCCCGTAACGAGGACTGGAGCAGAGGACACCACAGCAGCAGCGCTTCGACGGCAGACTATCACCATCCACGATCGCGTCGATCACAGCATAGCGTGGGCTACAAACAAACGGACTGTATGTTTCACGGGCCAGAGGTAGGCTACTAGTGCGAGAGGATCTCAGGGAATGATACCCCCGTGTTTGACAGGAGCCGGCTCATAGTGCTCGCGCTCTTCCCTTTGTTTCATTCATAATTTCCTGGAGAGGCGTGGGAACGGGTGACGTAGGGAGCAGCGTTAAAGGCGCAGATCGCCACAGCAGTCAGTGTCCGATTGTCGTGCAAGGCCTAAGAAGAAAAGGCACCCTTTTCACATTGGCCTATTATAGCGCCACCAGGAGGCCACAATAGCCTACCTGACCTGGCGAAGACCTGTGCTCCGAGGAGCACTTTTTCTAGTTGGTAAAAGTATTTTTTGTTTTTATTGTCTCCGCCAGGCCGAAAGGCATGGCGAGAGAGTATGTTTTACCCCCTGTCCGTCCGTCCGTCCGTCCGTCTGTGGACAGCTAATCTCCCGCACCGTTGGCTTGATCACAGCGAAACTGTGCACACACACTCCCTGGATTCCAATTCAGAACCTCTGCCCCAATTTTTTCACATGGCCCTATTATAGCGCCACCAGGAGGTCGCTTTTTGTAAAACACATTTTTTCACAGTACTCCTACAGATTTTGTCCAAACGTCATGCAAATCGGTACACAGTATCTCCATAGTCAATAAACAAAACGTGTCTTTCAGATTTTTCATATTCCATCCTGATTGGCTAAAAATGGCTTCCAAAGTTTGCAGGACCGTTTTGATAAAATGCCTCAAATTATGAACACAGCATGCAATTTCGGTGAAACTTTGCACGCACATTCCCACTATGCCGAGGAAGAAATGCTACTTTGTTGCTACTGACTCTTGTTTTGGAGTTTCTACCCCAGGTGTACCCAGGTATGGTAAAACCAGTGGTACCCTCGACACCAGGTAACTGGGGTAGGAAGCTCATAACAAAAGCAACAGCAGAATAAGGTGTTTGGCATGCCAATCATAAATGTAGTGAAATGTTTTTTTCCCCCGATTTTCGGTTGCTAGATCAGCCATGCCTTAACAAAGTGAATAACAATATCAAGTAGCACACTTATATACTGTATATATATATATTTATTTTCCTTACAGGTCTGATAGAAGTCCCGATGTTCACAACCTGTTGCAGAAGCATATTAGGGTGCAAAGTCTGCGTGGAGGAGTGTCGCCGCAACAACTCCAACTGCCCAAAGTGCCGAAATACCGATTAAAAGGTTAAAGTCCTATATTCTGATAGTAAGCACGTTAGTCCGACAGCGCATTCCTCCGACAGCGCAGTGCTCCGACATTAAACAGTAAACCCGAACCAAACCCGCACCCTAACCCTAACCGCACGCGGATGCCACATAGTCGGAGAAAAGGTCTGTCGGATTAACGCATGCCTCCCATCTGGGAGATGGCTGCGCTCGATGATGCACTGGCGCCAATGGGGAAGTTGTTTTATTAGATTTTTTTTATTTTACAACGGTGTAAAAAGTGAAAGGTAGGGTAAGTGATTTCTTGATTCTTTTTTTTGGGGGGGGGGGTTAAAAGGTTAACGTCCTATATTCTGATAGTAAGCATTGCTTGAGAGCGTTTTTTCGGTCACAGGTGTCTCTCTAGCTCTTTAGTAAACAGAAAATACATTTTCAGGTAGGTGATAACATTTAAGCCAATCAGGAGAGCACTGAAAATGTATTTTCTGTTTAATAAAGAGCTGGAGAGACATGGAAACTCCTCTGACTGAAAAAACACTCTTATAGCAATGAGTACTATCAGAATATAGAGCTATTTTACACTACTTTTAACAAAAGCAAATCACTTACCCTACCCCATTTAAGACCTGGAACGCATCTGTGTCACTTTATACTTCTTTGGCTATTTAAAAATCTTGAAAGACATTTATTTTTATTTCTTTCAAAAAAACATTTTTAAGAATCGCCTCAGGTCTTACCACTTACTGGTAAATTTGACCTGAGTTGGCTCTGTCTGTACTTAGTTGGACTGCTTTTTCCTTCTACTCCAAATCTCTTTGCCAGAAATAGCCGATCTACAAGCTCTACAAGCTTTTTGGCTTGTGTTTTCCCCTTAGAATATAGATGCTGACGCACAGGACACCATATCTCCGAAGGAAGCTTCCAGACAGAGCAACGGTCAGAGACAACCTCAAAGATGGACGACAACAATCGTCGGAGATTGGGCAATGGCATTCCACGCAATCAATATGGCCAGACCCCACAACCTTTGGAGCTCCAACTCATTTGGAACCCAGTTCCACCACCTGGCCCTGGCCCTGGCCCTGGCCCTGCTGCCCCGCTGCCCCTGCTGCCACCTGGCCCTGGCCCTGCTGCCCCGCCGCCCCTGCCGCGGCTGGCCCGGCGCGGGTACAATTTCCGCATATTGATGGTGCGCAGGCCACCACCACCACCCTACACCCGACCACCACCCATCACCCCACCACCACAACCCACACCCACCAACTGGTTGGTGTGGCCCTTGCCGGGCGCCCCACCAGGGGGGGTGGGCATCAACACAACACCACCACCCACCTACACCCCACCACCACCAACCACCAGATGGTGGATCCCTTATTTCCACTTCCAGGGGGGATTTGGAAAAAAACGGGATTAAGTTCTACGCCCAAGAGGGTGAAAAATGGATTCATTCCAATAATTTGATTTAATTAGGATTTAATTAGGACCCAATAAATAATACATTAAAAAAAAAAAAAGAATATAGATGCTGGGGCACTTTGAGGCACTTTATTTTATGTTATTCATTTTTTCATCTGAGATGTATTTTATTTATTTGAATGCAAGCATTGGTGTGTCTGTGAATTGTTACGGTTTAAGATAAATACAAGTTCAAATGTATTCCTTAAAATTGCGTTTTTCATCAAAAGGATGAGAGGAAATGCTATGTGAAATATTTTTAGATTAGATGGAAATGTGCTATATCATCTGCTGACAAAGAAAGTAAAGGGCTAATATAATTGTCATGACTAAAACTTGACTAAAATGTCAACAGTTTCTGTCGACTAAAACTAGACAAATAAAAATATGTTTTCTTGGACCAAGATAAAGACTAAAATGCTCGACTTTTAGTCGACTAAAACTAGACTAAATAAAAAAAGGATGAGTTTGACTAAATGTGATCATTGAAACTGGACTAAAACTGGACTAAGGCTAAAAAATAACAAACAAAATCAACACTGCTGGGAACAAAAATGACAATTTAACTATTTAGCAGACACTCTTATCCATTGACTGCTTATTCAAAAATGACTATTTAACTATTTAGCAAACGCTCTTATCCATTTAGCAGACGCTCTTATCCATTGACTTCTAAATAAGCGGAGTACCTATGAGCCTATTCCACATCCGTTTCTTCTCCTACTCTCCGATAAAGGGCTACGGAACTTGAAAACAACTGTATACTACATTTAGGCTAATCAAATATGTTTGTTGCCAATGTATCAAATATACATTGCTTTTTGCTGTTTGTATTCACCTGTTTCCTAGGCTGTGTGTTTTCCACTTCCTGTCGGATTTCATTGGATATCATTAGTCATCTGACCAGTTTCATTGGATTTCATTGGATCAAATCGACAGGAAGTGGAACACACACAGGAAGTAAAAAGCCTAGGAAACAGGTGAATATTGTTTTGTGTGGACCCCAGCAAGAATGGCGGTTGCCATGTGTAGCAGCTAATGAGGATACTAATTTAACTCCAGTTCAAACCCCTCCCAACATTGCCCAGTTTCTGCTGCCTGCCTTCTGGATGCCTGCCTCTCACCACCGACTGCTTCTCTGAGCGCGAGGCCCTGCAGAATGACTATACAGAGGGCTGCTACGACCTGCTACCACACACTGACCTGGAGGTCAGACATCGCACACATGCACTCACACAAGGATATCGTTGCTGTCCGGCAGGAACCAGCTAACTCCATGTTTCCGCTTTTGCATTGTTTTCCATAAATCAGGGCCATTGAACACCCTTTACGTCTGTCTGTTGATTAAAACATTATTGAACCAATGAAAAGTATTAAAAAGTGCTTCTGACAAAACCAGCTAAATCCATTGGAACCTCAAACTCTCTGCTAAACCAGCTAAGTTCACCATAGGGGGGTGGAGTTTAGCTGACCCCAGGCTCCACCCCCTTTTGACCTCCAACCTCATTGTGAGCTTGGAGGTCCATTCAGCTAACCAATGATGAACAGCTGGTTGCTGCCGGACAGCAGAGATATTCATCTAAGCCTGATTTATATGTTGTCGTATGACGGTATCGCATGGCAAAAACCTACAAGCTCACAACTAACACCTTATCCCACGCTCCTCCTCTTCTCTATGCATTTGTCGTCTATCCTTTACTACGGGTTCTTGACCAGCAGCTCTCTGGGAAACCATATCCATTGCAGAGTCATATTCCTCATGGTTTGTGCCCCTCGGAATCAACAAAACTCACTCTAAGGGTGAGTTTCCGTGCGAGTAAACGGGTCAACATCCACAAGGCAGCCGGACCTGATGGGATCCCAGGCCGGGTCCTTCAGGCTGACATCTTTAACCTCTTCCTCTCCCAGGCGGTGGTCCCTGCAGGGTTCAAAATGTCAACCATTGTGCCCATTCCCAAAAAGGCCAGAGTGACATGCCTGAATGACTTGACCTGTCGCTCTCACCCCGATCATCAGCAAGTGGACTTCAGGAGGCCGCGGAGAGACCATGCGCCCATCCTCATCGACGGTGCTGCAGTGGAAAGGGTCAGCGAGTTCAAGTTCCTCGGAGTACACATCGAGGAGGACCTAAAATGGGAGACGCACACCACACACGTGAAGAAAAAGGCTCAGCAGCGACTGTACTGGCTCCGCTGCCTGAAGAAGCTCGGAGTAGGACAGCGCATCCTCAAGCTGTATTACAACAGTTCGGTTGAAGGCGTCCTAACAGGCTGTGTCACGGCCTGGTATGGGAACTGCACTGCCCGAGAGAAGATCAACCTACAGCGAGTAGTGCGATCGGCAGAGCGAATAATGGGAAGCAAGCTCCCAGCGCTCCAGGATCTGTACAAGAAGCGGTGCGTGGTCAAAGCCAAGCGCATCATCAAGGACGAGTACCACCCAAGTCACAGACTGTTCAGAACCCTACAACGACCGCGGCCGGGCAAGGGGACCTACCGCAGTATCAAGAGTTCCACCACCAGGTTCTGGAGTAGTTTTAACCCGGCTGCTGTCAGAATGCTGAATGAGGCATGAGCCCTCTTCAGCAGCCTGACAATAGCCGGTACTGCCCAGCTGGTCGCACACCTGTGGATTATACCAGGGACACATGACTTGGACTTAGCTCCCCCTCGGACATACCAAATTACTTTTTTTTGTTGCTCTCCCTCATGGAGCTACTTGCGGATTATACCAGGGTCAGTCCACCCTCAGGTGGAAACGCACTGACCTTTTGCACCTTAATCCCATGTATAACGCACAAACTTTGTTTTGTCTTTTTTTTTTATTGCGCTCTTTTCTATAAGCACCTTAACGTCTACATACATTGCTGCTATGCTCAGGCACCTTAGTTTGTTTATTTATCTCAGGTACTTTGTAAATATGTAGATAACTTGTTTGGCCTTCTATTGTTCTCTTGTTCGATCTCCTTCCCACTTGCCCCCCACCCCTCTTCTTCTTCTCTCTCTCCCCACTCTCTCTCTCCCCACTCTTCTTTCTATGGAAATTGCGATGGGAATGATGTACAAAAACGAATTTCACCCACTTTTTTTACCTTGTAAACCTGTGATGTGACAATAAACCTGATTCTGATTCTGATTCTACTCCATTCCCCCAAGCGGCTCGCCCCTTGCCCCCTCCTTTCCACCCCTCCTCCTTCCCTGCCTCTTCTCTTAGAACATAGAGGAAGATGAATATGCAGCAACACTGTGTTCGCCATTCTGCACTGTAAGTTTCTTCTCTTAGTTTTCTGTTTTATTTGTATATTATCTTATTATTCTTTGTATAATATCTTACTAATCTGTTTTATTTGAATATATTATTCTTATTTTATATTATCTTAAGTCTTTACATTTGTATTGTAATGTCCTTTTGTGTGTTTCTTTTTAATGCTCTTAATGTTTTGGTTTAAATATTTTGTATTCTATATGTTCTATAGTGACATGCGGCAGCCCTATGTGGTGCGCAGAGTGGAAGCCATTTTGTGAACGGCCTGAAATTCTACCCCTGGATTCAGGTTCATGACAGAGGAATTCCTCGTTCTTGAAGGTGAGCACGAGTGCCCAGTCAGTGCCCTGTCATTCTCTTTCACTGTAGAAGACCTCAGGCTGAGGTCTTTAATTGTGAAAGAGAAAGATGCCAGCACTCACATTGTATCCCTCAAGTCCTTTAAAACTACTTGATTACACTGAGGAAGGCATTGAGCTCAAACGCGTCCGTTTGATTGCCTGTTGCCTGTAAAAGTAAACAGTAAACATGAGTGCTGGCATCATTCTCTCTATACATAGATTTCTGGAGCCGTGCACCCAGAAAGTTTGTCTCATCATTTTGTTTGTTTGCTCGCATTTTCCTTAGTCTTCTATATTGATGAAGACCAGGATGGCAAGGAGGCAGTGGAGGAAGCCAAAATGACAGCAGCAAGAGACCTGAAACCGACCACAAACACCAGCAACCTTCCAGGACTTTGCATCTGGAAAGAAGTGGAAAGTGGAGGGACGCTTTGCTCTGCAGAGCCCCTGGTGGCAGGTCACCTGCAAAGCATGGTGCCAGAGGAGAAAGCTGGTGGTTAAGGGATTCCCCTTGTATCAGCAAGCTCAGCAAGCCGGTGGCCAACCGCATCAAGGCCGGCGCCAGACGGAGCGAATTCTTCAAGACCTAGAAAGCTGGTGGTTAAGGGATTCCCCTCGTACCAGTTACGCTCTGACCTGGACAGGGAAGTGTCTACTCCTGAGCAATAGGCTCTATGCACAGCAGCCATATTGGAAAGAAATTGGGCCTCTTCTTACTTCCTTCACAGGTGTTACCAATGATACTAATGAAGGCTCTGTTCCATTCTGGTCAGGGTGCTGATATTGTGCATGTCGGCTCACTAGAAACACTCCATTTTGGTTCCCAAATGGCCCCTTATGGTGGGTGGGTAACTCAAAGAGTTATGGAGTCCTTGAAAATAAGACAACCACTATGCCACACTAATTGGAACAGATCCTTAATTAGTATCATTGGTAACACCTGTGAAGGAAGGGGCCCAATTCATTCCCAATTCATTCGGAGGCCACCAGCCAATGTGCGAAGCGGCAAGAAGCCCCAACGAGTCCTCCTATAGGCTGAGGAAGGTGTGGAGGACCAGTCCATCCTGACAGAATGGCTGAAGACGACGTGGCAACTCTTGATTAGCCTGGGATCCAGCCTGCTTCGCTACGTTCGGCGGACTTTTTTTCTCTCTTCGCTTATCAGTCTGGAAAGCCTCCTATCTCCAAGGGAGGCGGGACATGGCATACGGCTGGAATCGTGCCGTGGCTTCTGATTGGTCTGTGGTGCGGGGCGGGACAAAAAAAAACGGTGTGATCGTTGTGATTCGTCATTCGTTTGAACAACATCCAATCAGCAACGACGCTGCCTAACGTAACATATGTAGTTCCAGGGTAGTTCTGCAAAACGAGTCAATAGGAGGCTTTCCAGACTGAGAAGCGAAGAGAGAGAAAAAAGTCCGCCAAACGTAGCGAAGCAGGCTGGATCCCAGGCTAACTCTTGATTAGAGACTACTAAAGTTATTGAAGCACTCTCTAGGCGACATTGTTGATGGTGCGCCTGGATATGTTATGTTTTGCCTCACCGTTTGAATTTGAATTGTCGTTGAAATGTTTCATTAAAAAAATAAAATAACTAGAAAAAGTGCTCCTCGGAGCACAGGTCTCCGCCAGGTCAGGTACGTTATTCTGGCCTCCTGGTGGCGCTATAATAGGCCAATGTGAAAAGGGTGTAATTTATTCTTAGGTCTTTCACGGCAATCAGACACTGCATTCATGATTTGAGGCATTTTGTTCCAAAAATGTGTTTTGCTAAATTAGACCTGCTGGTGGCGCTATAACAGGCCAATGTGAAAAGGGTGGCATTTCTTCCTCACATGACTATAGAGATACTGTGTACTGACTTGCATGACGTTTGGTTAAAAACTGTAGGAGTAATGTAAAAAAATGGGTTTTGCACAAATCGGCTCCTGGTGGTGCTATAACAGGCCCATGTGAAAATTTTGGCAGAGGTTCTGAATTGGCATCCAGGGAGTGTGTGTGCACAGTTTCGCAGCGACCGGGCCAACGATGCCGGAGATTAGCCGCTCACAGACAGAAGGACACACGGACGGACGGATGGACGGGGTGAAAAACATACTCTCTCGCCATGCCTTTCGGCCTGGCAGAGACAATAATAATGATAAATTACAGCAGCAACACAGTGTCCTTCAAGCACCATTCTGCAATCTGCACTTAAGTGCAATATACTTAAATATATTATCTTATTTTTCTGTTTTATTTGAAAGCATACACTCTGAGAGTACACACATGGAACCAGACCAAACTGTGGGTCCTTGGAATTAAAACGTTTTAGAATGTACTGTATTCCTGTTGGTGGAGAGGAAACACTGAAAAATACATGCATGTGAAAATGGTCTTTCATTTTATATTGCAAGAGGTTGTTGGGCTTTCATAAAGTGTTCAATTGAGAACATTCTCTGGTTTCATTCATATGCTTTCAAGACTATGCAGTGTTATACTGTGTTACATTGTCAGGAGGAACAGTTTGGCACATCCCTAGGAGGTGATCTAATGGGTGGGCCACACATGCTTTTGAGATTTTAAGTGGGCCCTGATCCACAAAAGGTTGGCAGCCAACCACTGACTGAACACATTCTACTCCTCCTCACCCGTCAACCCCTCTTTCCCCTCATACCTTCATCATTCATTCCATTTTTACCATTGTATTGTTTTTTTTAATCCTCAATAAATACAACCCAAAATGATTCATTGTTTGAAGGTGTGGTCTTTACTAGTGAAAGCTTTTTAAAGAAAATGCCCTGGGTGTCGTTTCATGTAATAAAGGATTTCAGTTTATTTTGTTTTCTTTCCTATAGCCTAGTCTCTTCGTAATAGAGGGGTCAAATGGAGAGTATATTATTTTGGATTTCATATTTTTAGGCGAGTTTTCACAATATAAATTATTTTTGTTTAATGCTTTGTAGTGATAAGATAAATGCTTTGTAGTGATATTTCAACTTGGCTGTGTGTATGATCTGAAAGCATTGTTTGATTTTGAGAAACTGCACAGATGCCAACACAGTAACGAGGATCACATTCAAATCACAACTTGACTTTCCTTAGAGGTAACATATACACGTTTAACTCAGACTACAACTCAAACATACACTATATAGAATAACTGGATCACAACTTGAACTAACATGCAGAGATCCTGACACACACACACTGAAATGCAGCAATGAACAGACAGCAAGGGTTTAAATAGGAGTTTGTTAGCCACAACAGTCTCAGGTGGCATTCACAGGTGAGTCAACTCATACCAATCAAGGTACTGGGGAGAGAGGTGCAGCCAGTGGTGGACAGTAACATAGTACATAAGAGTAGTGTACTTTCAAATGCAGTGAAAATATGCTGGCATATGGCAGTGAATTCTGTAAACAATATATGGCTGTGCATTCTGTAAACAATAATAAAGTGCATTTTAAGCGTTAGGTACCCCATCACCTTCCTTCCTCTTATTTTCCACCCATCTTCTCTTTCCCAATCCACCTCCCATTTCTTCTGCCTATCTTCTCCTCTGCTTATTAATTTTTCACCTTTAGGTTCTCTCCATCTCCACCACCCCTTCTACTACAAACTTAGACTCGTAAAGTTGGGTTTGAGTCCATCTGAGAACTGCAGTGTCACAACACAATGAGGCTAGAGTCAGCTAGCTGCTCAATGAAATTAGGAACTTTCTGAATTGAGGTAGAACTGTCCATCAACATAAGTTCCTCTGTGTAGTCAGTGTCTTGTCCCTGAGTTGAGTGGTGATTAATGTCAGCTCCAGTATACTTTAATCCTCTCAGCCGGCCTAAAACAGATTAATGAGCAGATTCTGATCAACCACTGTCTGTCTCACACAGACACACACATTCCCTTAACGCTACAGGACTACCAAAATCTTTTGTTTAGCTTTAGCAGAAGCTGGTTCTCAGAGTTCTTTGACCCAATGCGTGCTCTTTTCGGGCGGAAAATCAGTCCTGCGGTGCTAAAAAGCCTCTCACAGGCAGCTGAGGCAGGTAATGGTGTGTTGAGCTTGAGAGACAAGTGGCACACTGATGGGAAAGATTTGAGGGCACCCATGGTATCAGCTTGGCCGGCCAGGTAGGACTCAAGCTGCTTGGTGTTTTCATTCGTGTTACCCTGCTTGATGGTGGAAAATAAGTCATCCTCATCTGAAGACTGGGAAGTGTTGTCATCTGAATGCACTGTGGGTTGATTCTTCAGATGGCTTTTTATGTAGTCAAGGCCTATGGAATTACAAAACCACAAAACCAAAGGATTTAAGCATTTCCCCAATAAACACTGTTGCAAAACATTTGAGCATTCAAATATTGTCTAAATCCATGATCTACTTTTTTAATCTAGGTATTACAACGTATTTTTTGGACACATGAGGATTAGTAAAGGGTTGTCATTTTGTTTTCACAAGTAAACATGACTTATTTTGCAAGAAAAAATTGCTCAGTACATTGTGGATACTTCAAATGACAAAATGTCCTTATCATCAATAAACAAAAAAGCATTAGCACTTACCTAGTTTTAGGATGCCTTCGTCACGTGTCCAGCATGTCCTGAACTTGGGGACAAGAATGGCTGCAGCAATTAGCTCTGGATCACCAAGCATCTGTCCAAAACGCCTTTCCAGTCCTGACTGAAGAGCATCCACCAAAGGCCCACAGTACTTGGAGGAGATGCGGAGCTGTTGGAGCTGAGCCTTGATGGAATATTTTATAAGACAGAAATGCAAACATCACGAGTACAGTCAAACACTTAGTCTAAAGGATAACAAAAAAACTGGACTTGTTGGTCCTATTCAATTCATCAACATAGCATAAAAAAGAACACAAATACAATATACAAATATAAAACACTATATGTACGGAGTAGAGAAAGGGGTAAAAAGGGGGGGGGGGAGTGAACGCACACCTTGAGTAGTGTTATTGTAGGTACAAGCCATCCCATCTGCACGCTTTCCTCTCCCTGGAGAACATCAACGGCCTTTGCAACTGGGCACATGGTCTTGGCATATTCCCTGAGAAACGCGACCTCAGCAGGAGTCAACCTGTCAAACAAACAAACATGAATGGCTCCAAAAAGTAAAAAAAAATTAAAACCACATATTTTCAAAAGGATAGGCATACGCAACTTCTATTACTTAGTCTAGAAAGTAGGAATATTGTGCTTTCTTTTTATAGTGTGTGTGTGTGTGTGTGTGTGTGTGTGTGTGTGTGTGTGTGTGTGTGTGTGTGTGTAGTTAGTGGAAACATGTTAATTACAAAATAGCCCATTTTAATCGGTCCTTAAAATGGTAAATAAGACACAAATTGATGACTAACATCACCTCATGCAGTCAATCAGTTTAAAAACAGAGTGGTATAGACTCACATGGGAATTTTTAGTGCACTGCACACAGCTGTAAGGGCACCTTCTCCTTGTTCTCTCAGGATCCTTACGATCCTCTCCATAGCGAAGAAAAGAGAATTCCATCTCATCTCAATTGGCCTCACAAGCTGCATTTTGCATTTCTTTTGGAGGATCTCGGCAGCTGTGCTGGATCTACTGCTCTTGTTCCAGAGACTCTGGCACTTTGCAAAAACCACCCCAGGTTTTTGTTGAACACCCTATTGCCATCAATATCTAACGAGATACAAGGACTCGAAACTTTCGTTTTGGTGGTGCAAGCCAGGTTTTTTTTAAGGTTTTCCATAAGGTTCGAGAGTTATCCTTGCTTTCCCTGATTTGCTCAGTGAAATAGCTGGACTTGGCCTTCTTCACTTTGCGCTGAACCTGATTTCTGAGCCTTCTAAAACGTAGGAGGTCAGCTCGGTTACCTGATTGCTTGAAACGTGACAGGGCTTTGTCCCTGGTGCTGATGGCTTCAAAGAGTGCTTGTGTGAACTATACATTGGATCGCTGCTTGATTCGGACTGTTCTGGTTGGAGCTACTGTGTTAATTACAGAGATAAAAAGCTTTTTGAAACTACCCCATGCCTGATTGATGTCATCAGAATTAAGAACTGGGGACCAGTAGTCTAGCTTCTGTAAAGCCTCGCAAAATTGAGCTACCAAATAGTGCTTAAAGGATCTGGCAGTGATTGACTTATGGGAGTTAAAAATGACTTGTTGAGCTCTCCTGGAGCAGTAAGTAAGAAAGTGATCGCTAATGCCATAGGTTAAAACACCACTTTGAGATATAAGGTCAGTGTCTGAAACCAAAATTAAATCTATGGAGAAGAAAAATCATCAATACGAGTGGGTTCATGGATCATTTGTGTGAGTCCAAAGGCACTGCTAAACCTATCCAGCCCTTTGAAAGTGGCACAGGAATTATTAGCAACATCTGTGTTAAAATCACCAATATAATTGCATTCCCTGGTCAGCAAATTAGGACATTTTGACAAAACTTAATCAAAAAGGTCATATAAGGAGTATTGCTGCGGAGGACGATAGCATACACCCAGGAGTATGGGCGATATATGGGGAGGACGGATGTCAATCATTAGAATTTCAGCCAAATTAGTCTCAAGGTCTTTTCTAATGGTGAAGTCAAGGTCGGCTCTGATGTATGCACACCACCGCCACTACGATTACGATCTTTCCGTACAATGGAATAATTATCAATAGTTAGTTCGGAGTCACTGATACTAGCAGCGAGCCCGGTTTCAGTGAGACAAAAGACACCAACTTTAATTGATTTGACCAGGGCTCTGATCTCATCGATCTTCGGCCACAAACTCCTAACATTAAGATGCACAAAATGCAGGCCCTTTTCTTGAAAGGGTTTGCATAGGTGCGCAAAGTCGGGAGGTGAGAGATTTGTCCGTGAGACAGGACCAGGGTTGAGTTCAACATTGCCAGACAACAGAAGTAACAGGAGGATAAAACATGTTTTTCTGAGAGCACTTACAGGGTCCTTGTTTACATAGGAAGACACACACCTATGACTGAGACAAAGAACATAGTCCTGAAGTAGCATGAGAGCTGGGAAGTCTGCAGTGACAGACAACATTATAACACGAAGAGCAAGAAGCAGCTAAAACAAAAAAAAACACTTGGAATGTGCAAATGTTGTGCTGGTTCCTTTGCTGGGAACACTCACCCCAGATGACGGGTGCGTTGGAGGAGACCCCCAGTCCGAGGAGGTAAAAGCACTCAAAGCTAAAACTATTAAAAAAAGTTTGAAAGAGAAAAGCGAGCCATCCTTACTGCTCGGTAAGGCTGGCCACTGCAAGTTTGCCACTGTAGCCTTCTGAAGTTACTCCCTGGAGCTGTTAGCCTAGTCCAGACCGAGCAAAGCCCCACTGCGGGAGCTGTTGACTTGATTCCGGGAGACGGACAGGACGGAGCGCCGCTGCGGGGAGCTCACTGTAGCCACTGCCCTGGGGCTCGTAGCCGGTGGCTGGCCACTGCAAGTTTGCCACTGTAGCCTTCTGAAGTTACTCCCTGGAGCTGTTAGCCTAGTCCAGACCGAGCAAAGCCCCACTGCGGGAGCTGTTGACTTGATTCCGGGAGACGGACAGGACGGAGCGCCGCTGCGGGGAGCTCACTGTAGCCACTGCCCTGGGGCTCGTAGCCGGTGGCCTCGTAGTTATGCAGTCCATAACTTATCATCCACTAAAAAACTAATTGTGAGCTATATTAACTGATATTAAGTTCTATAATAGATCAAATATTTCTTAAAGTTAGCTGGAAATACTCAAATTAAACATTTGTTACTAGTATTAGGAAATACATTTGGTGTCATAATGAGACATTTTGTCCAGTTTGGCAAGCCTATTCATTTCAATTCAAGTATATTCTAAGCTCTACAAAAGTGATATTGTTCTAGATATAAGACCCATCACCTACTTCAAATATGACTGAAATGATTAAAACAAGTCTTGCATCACAAAAATATTTATTTTATACAGCAGCACTTGCAGTGCATCACATGGCAACTTCTTCACAGTACATACAATAGTGTCTGACTGGAGCACCATTCACTCTTCCCTCCAACCATTGACTGGACAGAAGCCTCACTATATAGTCAGGGCTGTTAAGTCCATTTTTATGTTACAATCGTTCACTTTGTGATACAAGCGCCAAATTTGGCATGAACAATGCCTAGGACCTACTTTTGCAGAAAAACCCGTTAGCCACGCAAAAAATCCAATATGGCTGCCATTTTCCAAAATGGCTGCCTCCGAAAGACATTGTATGTGTATTTTGACCTGGATTGTGATTGGATTTTGATTATTTTGGTATCAACATATAGTGTTGACTCCCCCGCCCCCTCCCCCCGTTAGCCACGTGAAAAAAAAAACAATATGACTGCCATTTTCCAAAATGGCTTCATTCAGAAGGCATTTTATGTGTATTTTGACCTGGATTGTGATTGGATTATCCAATTTTGATTGTTTTGGCATCAGAATATAGTTTTGACTCCCCCCCGCCCCCTCCCCCGTTAGCCACGCAAAAACAAATAAAAAATATGGCTGCCACTTTCCAAAATGGCTGCTGGGGAAAGACATTTTATGTGTATTTTGACCTGGATTGTGATTGGATTTTGATTATTTTGGTATCAACATATGAGTTTTTACCCCCCCCCCCCCCCCCCCCCCCCGGATCACAAATGGTTCTAAGCGTCACATTTGCTGGCACTAAGCTGTGTGCACTGAAGGCCAAAGCAGTAGCACTGCATCTACGACATTCAGTCTTGCACCGGCATTTTGTCAGTTGTTCACAAATCTGGGCAATTGGTAGAGTGTCATCCACGCTACTTCCCAAATATCATCTTCTGCTCGCCATCCTCAGCAGGGCTCTCTGTATGCATTTGACATACAGTTGCCTGGCTTCTAGGGTTGCCAACAGTCCCGTATTAGCCGGGACGCCCCGTATTTGAGCCAAAAGGGGCGTGTCCCGTACGGGACTTTGTTTGTCCCGGACTCTGGTGTAAAGGGAAAAATAAAAAATATATTTCTGTTTGCGCACACTGCAGTGTGTCTGGCTGCGTGTTTGTGTGCTGTATGCGAAGGGCGCTAGGACCACTCAGTTGACAGGGCAGGCACAGTGCTCGCACGCGTGCTTGTGTGTGTGTGTGATTTTCTCCGGTGGGAACGGCATCATTGTTTGTGTGGCATGTCAGCCTGTTCCCAACCCTAACCCTAACCCTAAAACCGAAATAAAGTAACAAAAAAAGCAACTTTATCCGCGGGAAACCCGAAACCCCTGTGCGTGCATGTGTCCCGTTTCTCCAGTTCTGGATGTTTGCAACCCTACTGGCTTCAGACACGGGCAACTTGATAAGTGGCATGCTTCACATGATGTGCAAGAGATGCCCTTGTAGGTGGAATGGCATCATAGGAGGACCTCTGCTTCCATGCAAACAGGTAAAATCTTGCATCATCAACCCCATCAGCAGTGCTGTTCTTGTCATGCACTGTTACTGGTGGGTATTGACTGAGCTTCTGGAAGACATGAGACACTTCAGGCCACACTTGCCGGGTTTGCCATGCTGTCTTTTTGCCTTTTCCCACTGGCTGACACGACATCACATCCAGTGAAAGTGTGAAAGAAAAGGATGCCAATGGATTTTTCAGGGCCTAGATTCTTCACTAAATCGTGACCTGGTAACCAACAACAATACAGTACAGTACAGTTCAATAACAATACAGTACAGTACAGTACAGTACAGTGCAGTATAGTACAGTGCTGTTCAACAACAAGACAGTACAGTACAGTACAGCACTGTGCTGTACAATAGCAATACAGTACAGTACAGTACAGTACAGTACAGTACAATACAGTACAGTGCTGTACAATAGCAATACAGCACAGTACAGTACAGTACTGTACAATAGCAATACAGCACAGTACAGTACAGCACAGCACAGCACAGCACAGTACAGTACAGTACTGTACAATAACAGAACAGTACAGTAGAGTAAAGTACAGTGCTGTACAATAACAGCACAGTACTGTTTTTTAATGTGTTAGTTTGTCGCCGGCAGCCATTTTGGAAAATGGCAGTCATATATATGTTTTTACGTGGCTAACGGGGGGAGGGGGCGGGGGGGAGTCAAAACTATATTCTGATGCCAAAATAATTTCAAACCAGGTAAAAAAACACATAAAATGTCTTTCACTGGCAGCCATTTTGGAAAATGGCAGCCATATTGTTTTGTTTTTTTTGGGTGGCTAACGGGGGGAGGGGGTGGGGGGGGGAGTTAAAACTATATTCTGATGCCAAAATAATCCAAATTGGATTATCCAATCACAATCCAGGTCAAAAACCACATAGCATGTCTTTCGCCGGCAGCCATTTTGGAAAATGGCAGCCATATTGTTTTTTTTTGCTTGGCTAACGAGCTTTCGTGAAAAAGTTTTCGTGAAAAGCTTGTATCACAAAGTGAACGATCGGGTCACTAACAGTCCTGGCTAATAGTCTGTCATTCACAACATTAAACAATACATATTGCACTGGCATTAGATGTTTTCAATACTTTTTGGCTCACAATGTGTACTGAATTAAAACATATATACTGTATAACAATATAGAAATTTGCACAGCATGTCTAATTTGTATAACATTGAGGTTGTAGCCTACTGAACATATTATGACTAATGTCATGTCCCTCAATACACGTACAAAGTGCTTGCTGTATACTAACATTCAAATAGGGCATTGCTTCAAAAGGGCAAGAACACGAGGTAGGGTTGTGAAGTTGCCTTGTGAAGATGCAACTCCAAGGTGGATAAGAAATTCAAAATTCTTATTAGAAATTGATCATCAAAATATGCTCCTCATTGACTCACATTGTACGATGAAACAGTCTCTTCTTTAGCCCGTAAACAAACGCTAACAGCTGATTCAGACATTATAGAACATCACAAAACCCATGTTTTTCCTTTTTGAAATTAAGATGTCAACTTCCAGTTTATTTTACAATTTGAAGATCCAGATGCGGATCCAGTCCAGGTTTTGTTCTTAAAAGAGCAACTTTGAGAGCTGTTTCACTGTACTATGTAGTCAAGTCAATGAAGCAATGGACCAATTATTTTTTATTCCTTGCCCACCTTTGGAGTTACATCATGGCAAGGTAACTACACAATCCAAACCTCTAACAAACACAATCAGCACAGGAGAGGATAGAGGATGCTTCTTCAAGTACGCATTGGGGTCTTCTTTTTCCTTCAACACAAAACACACACACAGCTGTATCAGGTAATGCACCTTTGTTTCAATTATCATTTTTTAAACCTAAGCCAGCTAAATCCTGATTAAGTTATATGCAGGACCTTCAGTCATAACTAGTTCAACACATCAGATTGTGTTGCTTTTGACAGGTGAATATTATACTGTAATGTTGTACACAGCTCACCTCCAAGACATGCACCAGAGCCTCACTCGCGTCTCCTAGCATCTTCGGAGCAGCAGTCGTAGAGGGGAACAGTGATGGCAGTGCACGGAGGACCATGAGAGCCTGTTGAACTGTTGAGGAAAAAATGTGTTAGTTTTATACTTTGATAAAGTGCACAATCAATGATCTACAATAGATTTACATTCAACAAACGATATATGGGACAACCAAGAGATGAAAAAGTGCTTACTTTTGGTCATTCCCATTGGAGCTTTCATCATCTTTTTCGCCACGCCATAAAACTGCACCTTCTGGCAGAAGTCGTGCTATCTTCCTTTCAGTTCATTAATGTAGTCGCTGTTATTCCTGTCCACGATGCGGCGAAGTTCCTCCATCACCTATGAAATATTCAATATATAAACACAGACATTCTAATACATTTAGGAGGAGGAACTTAACAAAACATTAGTAAATGTTTTGAATTATGCCTTGTCAACAATCACTTACATGTCCAATGACCTTGAAGCAAGGATATGCCTCTGTAATTTGGTCGTATTTGTCCTCCTCGCGAACGGCATCTGCATTGATGAATGCTCTTCTGGCTTTGAACTCCAAATCCAGGAGCTGAGAAACAGACTCGTGGCTTGGATTTTTCTTTTTGAACAACGCCTGTAGGGTTTTGTAGTGCTTGGCCATGGTTGCTGGACTGTCGGACTCGGAATCAGGACTGTCGATGTCTGCCGGCTTGTTAGCTATAAGACACAAAAATACATATTACATTCAAATAGCTCTGTATTTTAATAACAATCATAGTGTGTTTGTTCATTAACAGGGTTCTCCTGTCTCTCCATCTCTACTAAACATAATAAAGCATTTTCAGGTTGGGATACCAATTTTATCAAATCAGGAGAGAACTGCTACAGGATAGAGAATAAACATTGAAACGTGAAATAGGAATTGATGACACAGTAGTAAGGAGACAACATTTTAGCTAGGACACTATAAAATTCAAGCTGAAATGGGTACTCTCTTGATTGCCTGAAATTGTCAACCCACCTGAAAATGTTATGTTCTGTTTATTAAATAGTTGGAGAGACTAGCAATGATTTATATCTGAATAAACAGTAGAGCTTTAACTTTAGCTAACAAACAATGACATAAATATATAAATCACTTTCACTACCTATAAATACATAACATTTGATATGAATGACTACTTTACTTTACTAGCCTACTTTGTGTGATTACACAAAGTAGGCTAGTAAAGTAAAGTAGTTGCTGCACACGAGATTGAATGCTTCGGGTCTCTAATAACAGACATAGCAGAATGCACATTTGCCAATACTAACTTTTCTACTTTATCTCTGAGGAGCGGTCTAGAATGATGGTCGAGTCACTCAAATCGATTTCCTCTGTGTCAGTTGGCTGCTCAAGACGGGGCATCATTGGCTTCAGACGGCGCTTCTTTGAAGGTCTCCCATCTGGAAAGATCTTTTGGGGGGATCTCACGTTCTGCAATCGTTTGAATAGCTGTCCATGCACAGTGGCCTGTACAAGACAAAAGTGAAGCAGTCTAAACTCCACTTAAAATGCCACACACTTTAGTCATCAACTGGATACATTTCACTTACCTGTGTAGTCTTATTGTTCAGGTCCTGCAGCATGGGATAGTACAGGACTATCCTTTTTGCCATAGCTGTAACTTCTGGTTTTGATGGGTATCGGTCAGATTCAGCATCCCCCTTTGCCCTCAGGATTGCGATCATACTGGTTATGGTGTTACGGATGAGCCGGCATCTGAGGTCCTTGGACATTTCGCAGTTTTTCTCTTCACCCTTCTTCGCCAACTCAAAGTATTGTTTTCGGACGTGCTCAAGTTCTGTGTCTGTGTGTACTACGTATTCTGGGAAGGATATCTTCACAAACCTTTTCAGGGGTTGTGTAGTTTGCAGTTGGACATACTCTAACAGGTGTGGATGTCTGTGGGAGTGGTGACTAAGCAGAAGTAGAATTGCCTGAGTCTTCTCGGACAGATTCCTATAAAATAAAAATAGTATGAAGTACTAGCAAAACCATCATTTCCAACCAACCAACAACCAACAACTTAGCACAAATATGCTATGTTAAATTTGGGAGGTTAAATCTTGCACCAGCTAACCGAACACCAATGAATCTCTAAACAAGAGGATATTGGAGTAATGAATTAACAATTGCTGATCATGGTTTGCATTATTATTCTGTTAAGCAGAACAATAAACAAACAGTTTTGTGGTGTAACAAATCAGTAAAAGGTAGGCTTGGAGAATGCCTAATGGTGTTACAGCCTAAATAAATACCAATGCTACAAAGTTAACTTACTAAAGTTAGTGTCAATTTAAAAATGATTTAATTGATTTAACTGAATACTTCTATAAGCCATCATGACTGTGCTGCTTCTAAGTTAGATAGGTTGCTACTTAAATATACTTTAATGAAAACAATTTCAAGCAAATGTGAACCTTGACAATTACTTTAAACATGTTGAGTAAACTCAATTTGAAAATAAAGAAAAACATCACATGGATGCACCAGGGACGTATCATCAGTGTTGTAGCCTAGGGTCATTGGGTGTTTCGGGTCTCGCAACATACAACATACAACCTCGCCCAGGTGACCCAGCCAGGGTTGATCAAGCCCCGACTTACGTCCCAGTAGCTAACGGGAGGCATGCGTTAATCCGACAGACCTTTTCTCCGAGGCTCTGTGGGTGGCCTCCTGGCCGGGCTCCTCCTTCGTCTTACCAGGTCCAAGACCTGAGCGTTGCACCAGACTCCCCCCATTCCAAACATTTCCTTCTGGCATGATGGTTTCTTGGGCCGTGGTGGTAGTGCAGGCAAAATCTGGTGTTCACTCTCCATTCCGACATCTCACCACTCCGACTAGTGGCTTCCGCGTGCGGTTAGGGTTAGGGTTAGGGTTGGGTATAGGGTTCGTCAACGTCGGAAAGGCGACATGTCGGAAAGGAGAAATGCACCCGCAAAATCTATGTTTGGTAATGTCAATGTCGATGTCCATTTTGATGTGTTACTGATAGAAGTTAATATCCCATCAAATAAATACACATGAATGCTTTTTTCATAGCATTTTGTGTCCCATCCTCCTGTAATTTCACTAACCTCTGTGGCCGTTCGTTCGTCTGTGTGCCGTTTCTCCTCACTGGCTGGAGCACTTCATCTGATTTTGCACACAGCCATTGCTCATTACGGGACCGTACCTATTTTCCCCGGGTCCTATGTTCCCCGCTTTCCTAGGGAGAGCGGGGAATATAGGACCTAACCTAAACCTAACCCTAACCCTAACCTTAGTGGGGGAACATAGAACCTGGGGAACATAGGGATGTCCCCCTCATTACCATCTGAACTTAACTGCGAAGCCCGTTTTTCAATTTCGCCAAATCTCAGCTGTTTATTAGCCTTTTAAAAAAACAACGGCAGATCAAACTGTGTGTGTGCGCGCTCGCCGACGGCTCGCGCCTATGCTGTGTGTTCGCGCGACGGCCGTGTGTGTGATGTGCGTGTGCGTGCGCCGACAACTCGCGCCTGTGCTGTGTGTTCGCGCGACGGCTGTGTGTGTGTGTGTGTGTGCGCGCGCCGACGGCTCGCGCCTGTGCTGTGTGTTCGCGCGACAGCCGTACAAATAATCTGCTAACTTCATCTCCTGCAATTTGTTGTTTCTTCACCATGTCTGGTTCTATCTGGGTCTATTGTTCTGAAGGAATGTGCAGCAATCGTTGGCAAATTAGGATTTTATACAGACTTGATTGGCCCATCAATGACTCAATGACTTGAATAACAAGCAGGAGGATAGATAGACTGATTCACACATTGGGACATGAATAGAGAGTTGTTTGTTTTACATGTAAATGTGGGCAGGTCATACATAATGGTTAGAATTTGAGGTCCCCAATACAGATAATGGATAGAATGTAGTTTACATTATACTTATAAAAGCTGAATGTCATGTGTATTACACTTTAATCAACAACGGAAAGTTAAATGCAATTCCACCACTTCTTTATTGTCTCCGCCAGGCCAAAAGGCATGGTGAGAGAGTATGTTTTGCACCCTGTCTGTCTGTCCGTCCGTCCGTCCGTGTGTTCTGTCCGTCCGTGAACAGCTAATCTCCGGCACCGTTGGCCCAGTCGCTGCAAAACTGTGCACAAACACTCCCTCAATGCCAGTTCAGAGCCTCCCCTCCCCTATCCATTCCTTTGGGGCGGGGGCGGAGCAGAGGCGATGATTGACATTCAAAATCCCTCAACAGGGACAAAGATTTATTTTTTCATTGCAGTTGAAAAGGCTTTAGAAATCAGAGAGAAAAATCCAGCCATGGATCACTGGAGTGGATTTTTCAGTTAACACTTTTAATACACGTTTGAAGGAAATACTTTTAATTTGTTGTAAAACTGAATGTCATGAAACCTTTAAAGACCATTCTGTTTGCCGCTGCCTTTGATTGAGTTATTTTGATTTCCCTTCTGCGCTGTAATTGTTTGGTTTTTTTATTATTATTATTTTGTTTTAGTTCATCATTATCAGTAAATGTAATGTATTTGTAAAAGGTTGTGTGGAGCATGTCTGGGGTGGGGGGTGGAGCATAGGATGTTAGATTGTGATTGGTGGATAAATGGTTCTATTGTTGTCTTTGGCCAATCATTCAAAGCAGTGGTTCCACCTATATAGTATAAGAAGACTTTGTAGTTGTCAGTTCCCCACAATTCCTCAAGGATTCCTTAGTTTCTGATCAGATCAGACAGACTTCAGGTGAAGATGAACTCTCTCAAACCCACCAGGGACATTTCTGCTGAACAGGAGGAATTACCCAAAGACCTTGGTATGTTGCTCTACTTCCTTTTTCACCCCCCGTTTTTTTCACTTTCCTTTTCAAGTAAAAAAAAAAAAAAACAAGTTCAAGTACAATTTTCAATATTACATTTTGTTTCATTGTAAATTTGACCTTGATTAGATTGAGATCACAGTTTGCCGCAGTTTATTCACCCACATATGCACTATAGAATGCAAGTGGTTTTAGTATTACTTAAGTCTTAAGCAACCACTTAAAAACTATTGTATTACGTTTTTAAGGTGATTCTTAGTTAGCTACTTGACCAAATGTTTAGGGATTGTATTTCTTCATAAAATGCTCTACAAATGTGGACATTGACTATTTCTCTGCTGTCCGGCCAGAACCAGCTAACTCCAAAATGGTAATTGTTCAGGAAATGAAAAACAAAATATATTTTTTTCAGAAAATGAAGAAAACCTTATATTTTTAAAACAAAGCAATACTGCCTCATCAAACTTGGTATTGTGACTTTATATATTATCAGATACTTGCATGTGTCATTATATTATCACCACTTTACCCAAATCCAGCTCAAGTGGAGTTAGGAGGTTTTGTCCATCATTGAGTGGAGTTAGGAGGTTTTGTCCATCATTGATAAGAACAGCTGACAATGAATCTCAAAGCTCACAACACATCACAACGCATTGTGAGCTTGGAGATCAGCTATTTATGGTGTGCGCCATCCTCATATACTAAGTATAGATCAAGCTGAATACTGTACTTAAACAACTTTTATTTTAACATGCATTGGAAACATCCATGGATCTAACTGTTACCACTGTTGTTCTTCTACAGTTGAGTACAACAAACAATTCTGCCTCAATACTCAATACTAAATGTATTTAACAAAAGCAATCATGGCACACCAACAATAAATAAATGGCATATCAATAAAAAAAATACATTCATGAATAATATAATCTGTAGCCTATCAAATCTGTAGCCTACTGCACTAACAATAACAACCATAGTTGCATTTACCTATCCATCAACATTTTATTACTACACTGTCGTGTGTTGTGTGTTGCCTAAACCTTCCAGTCACTGGGTTGGTGAAAACCCCCCCGCAAAACGGTGACCAGAGCCGAGAGCAAATGACTGTTCACTTAAAGTCTCTGCTAAAGGTGGAGGGTAAAGCATGAATGCAGTCTGACATGAGTGATATTCAGTCACATCCTGCATATTGGTTTAACGCTGAAATTACACAGTGAAAACTGTCCAAATTTATATCTGACAATTGGTCAAAAAAAAAGTCTGAATTACGTTTTTTTAAATCTGTAGTATTTATATTTGACAATTGGCAAAAACCCTGTATATATAGTATGCAGCAGTGGAGAGCATGAGAGGAGGGGGGAGTTTTGACGGACAGTTTGAGGATCCAATGGAGTTGGGAGTTTTCGTCAGAGGCGCTTTTTAATACTTTTCATAGGTTATTATAAAAAAAAACTTTACACAGATGTAAAGGGGGTTCAATAGCATTGATTTATGAAAAAAAAAAAAAAAACCTGAAAATGGAGTTAGCTGGTCCCGGCTGGACACCGACGATTTGCAATGTTGTGTCCATGAAGTACCTCTCAACGATCTTTGGCTTTGTTTCCTATCCAGTGTTGCATCACCTGTCTGGCTTTCCTGTCCTACCAGAGGTGAATGAACAAAGAAGTTTGGCTAAGCAAAAACAACACTGCTGTGATCAGTGTAAAAACACTTCCATAACATCTCCAAACTTAAAATACACAAGAGGAGTCACACTGGAGAGAAACCCTATGGATGTGATCAGTGTGGACAACACTTCTCTATAATGTCCAACCTTAAAATGCACCAGATAATTCACACTGGAGAGAAACCCTATGGATGTGATCAGTGTGGACAGCACTTCTCTCAAATGACAAACCTTAAAAGCCATCAGAGAATTCACACTGGAGAGAAACCATATGGATGTGATCAGTGTGGACAACACTTCTCTCAAATGGCCCACCTTAAAAGCCACCAGAGAATTCACACAGGGGAGAAACCTTTTCATTGTGATATGTGTGGAAAATCTTTTAGTCATTCGCAATGTTTAGAAGTTCACAAGGTTGTTCACACTGGATTTAAACTGTTTCCTTGTGGTCAGTGTGGAAAGTGTTTTACTACTTCAAGCAACCGAAAATGTCATGAGCGCAAACATAAAGATAAATCTGATTAGTACGAACAGTAAGACAATTGTAGAGGATGAGAAACATCAGCACATACAACGTGTAAATGATGATCAATTATAGTCTGCTTTAAACAATTGTTTATCAATATAGCTAAACTGTCATAAACACATAACATATATGAGCATGCGTGAACAATAGGATGGGGATGAATAAAATGATGATTCATTCCTAGTTAACTTAACATACCGTTTAAATGAACTGTTGTTTTAGTAGTTACAGGGCCAGAGCTCAGCTCTGGACCTGTTTTGTTATTGGCAGTATTCTGTCACTTCTTCTTCTTCTTTTTCTTCTTCTTCTTCTTCTTCTTCTTCTTCTTCTTCTTCTTCTTCTTCTTCTTCTGCCGCTTTTCGCAGTTCTGGCTGAACCGTGCAGTCGCTTTTTACGAAACTCGGCCATATGGTAGATGGTCATGAAAAACGATCAAAAAATAATTCTCACAATCTTTCGTCCAAAGGTGGCGCTATAGCACTCAATTGAAAATGCCAACTTTGAACAGGTACAACTCATGCCCTGTTTGACCTACAGCCATGAAACTTGGATACACATATGCGTCTCCTCATGCTGAACAACTTTCACACTCTGACTTTTGACCTCTGACCTTTAGATCTCCCACCATTTTGAATTATATGAAAAACAGTCATTGGCTCCTAACTTCTGCATTTTTTCACTTATGGACATTCCGCCGCCTAGAAGTTGTCGGCAGAGGTCCAAAGTTCAAGTGTTAAACGTTTCGTGCAGATTGCTCCAAAATCCTAGGATTCCATAGATTTTAACTATTGCAGTTTTATGAAAATTATTCATCTGCGCCTAAAACATACATGCAGACTCACATTTCTTTGAAACTTTGCAGAAATGTACAGGGTCATTCCAAATATCACTGAAACCAATCTTATTCCAATTGGCCAAAGGGGGGCGCTATAGCAATTTTTTGAAAATGCAGACTTTAAACAGGCATAAGTCATGCCTCGTTTGGCCGAAAGTCGTGAAACTTGCTTACACATGTGCCTTGACTCATGAGGAACACACGTATCGATTTGACCATTAAGCTCCGCCCTTAGATTTTCCGCAATTTCGAGCAGTTTGAGAAATACTTGTTTTTGCCAGTTCTGGCTTAACCGTGCATACGCTTTTTACGAAACTCGGCCATATGGTAGATGCTCATGAAAAACTACCAGGAAATAATTCTCACACTCATTCGTCAAAGGGTGGCGCTATAGCACTCAATTGAAAGTGCCAACTTTGAACAGGTACAACTCATGCCCTGTTTGACCTACAACCATGAAACTTCGATACACACATGCGTCTCTTCATGCCCGACAACTTTTGTGGTCTGACTTTTGACCTCTGACCTTTAGATCGCCCACCATTTTGAATTATATGAAAAACAGCCATTGGCTCCTAACTTCTGCATTTTTTCACTTATGGAAAATCCGCTCCCATCATTATGTCGGCAGAGGTCCAAAGTTCAAGTGTTAAACGTTTCGTGCAGATTGCTCCAAAATCCCAGGATTCCATAGATTTTAACTATTGCAGTTTTATGAAAATTATTCATCTGCCCCTAACACATACATGCAAGACTCACATTTCTTTGAAACGTTGCAGTAATGTAGAGAGTCATTCCAAATATCACTGAAACCAATCTCACTCCAATTGGCCAAAGGGGGGCGCTATAGCAATTTTTTGAAAATGCAAACTTTAAACAGGCAAAAGTCATGCCTCGTTTGGCCGAAAGTCGTGAAACTTGCTTACACTTGTGCCTTGACTCATGAGGAACACATCTATCGCTTTGACCAGTAAGCTCCGCCCTTAGATTGTCCGCAATTTTGAGCAGTTTGAAAAACACTTAAACCCAGGATTTTTCAGCTATTTGCGTGAAACTGTATCATCTGTGTGATCTCCTTTTTCACAGTTCCTTGTCTGTTGGTCCAATGGCGTCTCCCTTAAATGAGTGCCTCACAATCTCAAGGTCGTCAGTTCAAGCCTCACTTGCAGACTTCATTTAAGTTGAATTGCAAACAACATGACTGTATCAATGAATACATGTGCAAATGGTAAAGATAACCTGAAATGCATATTTGAGAGTACGTTTTTCAACGCATGACATACTTCATTCTGAAAATAGCCGATCTACAATCTCAAAACCTTTCAGATAGCAACGTGTTTCTGAGCTTGTAGATCGGCTGCTTTCACTGTTTTCGGTTGCAAGGAGACATACAATTTCTCTATTGGTAAATGGTTTGTGAACGAGTGATCTTAGTGTTGGCTTGGTTCATGACAGAAGGCAAGAGTTTATGATCTTCAACAGACAACATCAGCCTGGACAAAGCTATAGCACTATAGGTAGTGTTGCAGCCTATTAGTCCGAAGGTTGAGAGTTCGATTCCTGTTAATGGCAATAGGTTGAGATGTCCAATCAATCCATTCTGTTTTCATCTCTCTCTCTCATCAATCTATTCCGTTTCCATGTCTCTCTTCAATCTATTCCGTTTCCATGGCGCTCTCTCTCTATCTCTCTCTCTCTCTCATCAATCTATTCCGTTTCCATGTCTCTCTCTCTCTCTCTCTATCTCTCATCTATTCCGTTTCTATCTCTCTCTCTCTCTCCAGTTTCCATGTCTCTCTCTCTCTCTCTCTCTCTCTCTCTCTCCAGTTTCCATCTCTCTCTCTCTCTCTCTCTCCAGTTTCCATCTCTCTCTCTCTCTCTCTCTCTCTCTCTCTCTCTCTCTCTCTCTCTCTCTCTCTCTCTCTCTCTCTCTCTCTCTCTCTCTCCAGTTTCCATCTCTGTCTCTCTCTCTCTCTCTCTCCAGTATCCATGTCTCTCTCTCTCTCTCTCCAGTATCCATCTCTCTCTCTCTCTCTCTCTCTCTCTCTCTCTCTCTCTCTCTCTCTCTCTCTCTCTCTAGTTTCCATGTCTGGCCCTGTATTATCGCTGCTTGCAGCTATATTATTGCTTTGTAATTGTGTCAAGAGTTTTCAGATATATTATTAGAATATAGATAGAATAGATAGAATTACTTCCGAGCTTACTATGCTTTATTATTATTATCCTTTTGTTATGCTGTATTGTCTTAGTGGAACATGTCCCACCAACATTTTGATGCAGATACT
The DNA here is from genome assembly GCF_963454915.1 of Gymnoscopelus microlampas. Taxonomy (NCBI): domain Eukaryota; kingdom Metazoa; phylum Chordata; class Actinopteri; order Myctophiformes; family Myctophidae; genus Gymnoscopelus; species Gymnoscopelus microlampas. The sequence continues at coordinate 56,543,856 of NC_139945.1, forward strand.
GTAGAAATAAACAAATCTCAATATACCTTTTATTCTCAATCTTATTTTTGTTTCACAGTAATTTGACCTGTAGAGTTTTTGTAGATGCGATTATTTGTTTTCCTCTCATATGTTATTCACGCATTGTACATTTTATTATTAAGTTAAACATATAGGAGACCACTTGGAAGACAATAACACACCTAAACTAGAAAGTACTGTTCCTGAAGAAACAGTGTGGGATCGCTAAGAATGTTGATGGTATTGATATTGTTAGTAGGGTTGAAAGGTTTAAAGTTCTAAAAGTTTGAAAGGTTTGAAAGGTTTGAAAGGTTTGAAAGGTTTGAAAGGTTCTAAAGGTTTAAGAGGTTCTAAAGGTTTAAGAGGTTCCAAAGGTTTGAAAGGTTTGAAAGGTCTGAAAGGTCTGAAAGGTTTGAAAGGTTTGAAAGGTTCGAAAGGTTCTAAAGGTTCAAAGGGTTTTAAAGGTCTACGGTTCTAAAGGTTTGTCGGTGTTGAATAGTGTAAAATGTAGTTTTCTAGGGTAAAACTGTGGTTGCTAGGGTCTGATAGCCGGTTGCTAGGTTCTAATTGGTGGTTGCTAGGGTAAAACAGGTGGTTGCTAGGGTAAAACAGGTGGTTGCTATGGTAAAACAGGTGGTTGCTAGGGTCTAATATGCTGTTGCTAGGGTCCAATAGGGGGTTGCTAAGGTCTAATATGCAGTCTATATGGTCTAATATGCGGTTATTATGGTAAAACAGGTGGTTGCTAGGGTAAACCGGTGGTTGCTAGGGTCTAATCGGTGGTTGCTAGGGTATGATAGGTGGTTGCTATGGTCTAATATGGTGTTGCTAGGGTCTAATAAGCAGTTGCTAGGCTCCACTGTAGCTAAATAGGATTTCCCCATTGAAATGAATGGGATGTTTTTAGCAGTAAAAAGTGAAATATCTCTAAAAGTACAAATTATTTCAAAAATTCAAATGGTAGCCAATATGTCCTAAGTAGGCTGAACGTTATAGAGTTGGAACGGAGTTTCTAGCTAAAAGTATGAATTTCCCCATTGAAATGAATGGGCTTTTTTTAGCAGTAAAAAGTGCAATATCTCAAAAATTTGAATGTATGCCGACATGTCCTGAGTAGGCCGAACGTTGAAGAGTTGGAACGGAGTTTGTAGCTAAAAGTATGAAGGACTAGTTATGGGCCAAAAAACGGCGGAATAATAATAATAACCAGAAAGTACTGTTCCTGAAGAAACAGTGTGGGATCGCTAAGAATGTTGCAGGTATTGAGTATTGATAGTGTTAGTAGTGTTATAGGTTTGAAAGGTTTGAAAGGTTTGAAAGGTTTAAAGGGTTTGAAGGGTTTGAAAAGTTTGAAAGGTTTGAAAGGTTTGAAAGGTTCTAAAGGTTTGAAAGGTTCTAAAGGTTTGAAAGGTTCTAAAGGTTCTAAAGGTTTGAGAGGTTCTAAAGGTTCTAAAAGTTCTAAAAGTAAAGGTTCTAAAGGTTTGAAAGGTTCTAAAGGTTTGAAAGGTGTGAAAGGTTTGAAAGGTGTTAAAGTATTAGTGTTAAAAGTTTTTATAGTGTTGGCAGTGTTGAATAGTGTAAAATGTATTTTTTTTAGGGTAAAACAGTGATAGCTAGGTTCTAATAGGCAGTTGCTAGGGATTAATAGGCGGTTGCTAGGGTAAAATAGGTGGTTGCTAGGGTAAAACAGGTGGTTGCTAGGGTAAAACAGGTGGTTGCTGGGGTAAAACGGGTGGTTGCTAGGGTAAACAGGTGGTTGCTAGGGTGTAATACGTGGTTGCTAGGGTCTAATAGGGGGTTGCTAAGGTTTAATATGCAGTGTATATGGTCTAATATGCGGTTGCTAGGGTACAAAAGGTGGTTGCTAGGGTAAAACGGTGGTTGCTAGGGTGTAATAGGTGGTTGCTAGGGTATAATAGGTGGTTGCTAGGCTCTAACTGGTGTTGTTAGGGTATAATAAGCAGTTGCTAGGCTCCACTGTGGCTAAATAGCATTTCTCCATTGAAATGAATGGGATTGTTTTAGCAGTAAAAAGTGAAATATCTCTAAAAGTACAAATTATAGTAGGCTGAACGTTATATAGTTGGAACGGAGTTTCTAGCTAAAAGTATGAATTTCCCCATTGAAATGAATGGGCTTTTTTTAGAAGTAAAAAGTGCAATATCTCTAAAAGTACAAATGATTTCAAAAATTTGAATGTAAGCCGACATGTCCTGAGTTGGCCGAACGTTGAAGAGTTGGAACGGAGTTTGTAGCTAAAGGTATGAAGGACTAGTTAGGTGCCAAAAAACGGGCGGAATAAATATTGACAATAACACTAGAAAGTACTGTTCCTGAAGAAACAGTGTGGGATCGCTAAGAATGTTGCTGGTATTGAGTATTGATAGTGTTATTAGTGTTATAGGTTTGAAAGGTGTGAAAGGTTTGAAAGGTTTGAAAGGTTTGAAAGGTTTGAAAGGTTTGAAAGGTTCTAAAGGTTCTAAAGGTTTGAAAGGTTCTAAAGGTTCTAAAGGTTCTAAAGGTTCTAAAGGTTTGAATGGTTTGAAAGGTTTGAAAGGTTTGAAAGGTTCTAAAGGTTTGAAAGGTTCTAAAGGTTCTAAAGGTTCTAAAGGTTCTAAAAGTTCTAAAAGTTCTAATGGTTTGAAAGGTTTTAAAGGTTTGAAAAGTTTGAAAGGTGTGAAAGGTTTGACAAGGTGTTAAAGTATTAGTGTTAAAAGTTTGTATAGTGTTGGCAGTGTTGAATAGTGTAAAAAAAAAATAGGAAAAAAAAAAAAGAAAAAAGAAAGAATTTGGAAAGAAAAAAAAATCTGAAAAAAAAAACAATCTGAAAAAAAAAAAGTTCGGAAAAAAAAATCTAAAGAAAAAAAATTGGAAAAAAAAAATTGAAAAAAAAAAAAAAATTGAGAGTTAACATGGGTGTGAAAGGGGGACTGAGGATGATGATAAATTTCCCCATTGAAATGAATGGGGATTTTTTAGAAGTAAAAAGTGCAATATCTCTAAAAGTACAAATTATTTCAAAAATTTGAATGTAAGCCGACATGTCCTGAGTAGGCCGAACGTTGAAGAGTTGGAACGGAGTTTGCAGCTAAAAGTATGAAGGACTAGTTAGGTGCCAAAAAAACACTGTTGACAATAACATTAGTGTGATCGCTTTAGCGATCCCACAATTAGTGTGATCGCTTTAGCGATCCCACAAATATGTAAGATAACATTAGTGTGATCGCTTTAGCGATCCCACAATAATAATAATAAGTTGTCCCTTAACTACACCAGGTTGTATTGTTCTGAATGAATTTTGAGTAATCATGTACGAATTAAGTTTCTATAGGAAACTTGAAAGTGTCTCAATGGCTCTGCTTGAATAACAAGATGATGGTGAGAGAGACATGTAAATGACAGTAGGCTAGATTGGCAGATGTATCATACCAAAATATAAACTAGACACATGTAGGAAGAAAAAAATACAAAAACTTTACGGTCACCTTCTTAGGCAGTAACAATTTGTGAAAATGTCAGTGTTGGCCCCTTGACTATAAGTATATTAGACTGCCTTTATTTCCTTCTAGTATAGGGTAGATGATTGTCATTTACACCTGTATTATGAGATACCACTTTTGATCTCCCAGGATGCAAATGGTGAACCAGCCCATCAACACCTAAGATGTATTGAAATGAAAAGTCTGACCAGGTCTATGCAGACTGACGACTGTTCTTTACAAAACAACAACTGTCCTGTACAGAACCAGACCACTGTCTTCGAGGTACTGAAGTGAAATCAATTTAAAAAATGAACGTATACTGCAACTTAATTCTAAAAACGTACAGGGCATATTATACATGTACACGTCCAGATGTGAAGGAGTACTGTGTGATAATGACCATTTCAGCCAGTAACATAACTTATTCTTTTAGCATAACCTTTGACTGTACTACATGTACTGTTAATAATCATGTTTTCTATGGATGTATATTGACTCCTCATTTGACTCACGTTCACGTGGACGTATATCAAGATTTCCAAGTCAATTTTTCCACGTGTCAAAGAGACATTAAAATTGTACATCTTCACTTGTAGTCAAGTTATAGAAGTTAATCTATTTATTTCACTTTTAGTAATACAATGGTTACAAAACAAAGGATTTAGTAGAGATTAGACTTTCACTGTCCATGTTAGATATTAGTCTCCTCCCCATCACACAAGGGTTAATAATGAGAACATTGTACATCCCGTCTTAAGATCTGTTATATAGGATTACAGACTCGTACTTTGACACAGTGTCTGTTCTTTTGGATATCTACTGACTCCTGCTTTAATATTTAGTTAACAATAATAAAAAATAACAATAATGCAGAACACTGTGGGACATATCTTACCAACTTGCGCTAGTGAGACACATCCAAGACTGAATCTTTGGACACATTCATAACAGGCCTTTGAACCGGAACGTAACCCTTACAACGTGTGCCTGTGAAAATAGCATTGATCAACAGCTCTATCTACAGGTGTAACTATGATAATGATATTGAATTCATGCATTGAATTCATGCATTGTGCATATAAGTTCTCCTGTTCACAGACTTCACACAGGAAAAAGAAAGGTTCTTAAATGGTTCTTTAAAAGGCTACATGGTTCCACAAAGAACCTACTTACTTAAGAACCATTTCATTCTGTGGTAGATAACCTTTTTTGTTAACCTTATTTTAGGAACCAGAAATGTACCAAACCAAAATTTATGGTTCAAAACAAAAGACCCAGAAGATTCAGAGGAAACTGGAAAGGCAGAATAAACAACAGAATGTGGTCATCGATAAGAACAAACTGATAGACAAAAAGGAAACCTCACGATACCTTAATTTGCCGTTTTCTAAAAAACATACAGTAGCAACTTAGACAAGTATCAGTGGTATGCAGTTTGTTATTATGAATTTACATAATTTTAACGTTTGAATGTTACATGGGCCTTGAGTCTTTGTGTCCTAGATTCTAGCTAGGACCTAGCTTGTGGTAAGGCTGCTACTCCCTAAAGTTTCTTAGCTGGATGTAGGATAAAGTTGACAGTTTATAAAGATAGCAAGAAAGCTGAATTTCTTGCATTTCTTACAATTCTGACAGGAGGACTCTTGACCATAGAGGTATAGTATAACTAGAGGGCGGATTGCCCCGCCCCCAGCTATTCATTTCAATGAAATTGTTCAGTGGCGTTTTGAAGCACCCGGAAGCCTGCCGGATTGATTGGAGAGATGGCATCATTGTTAAGATCCCCAAGAAAGGAGACCTCAGGGAGTGTAAAAACTACAGAGGTATAATGCTGCTTTCAACACCAGGGAAGGTGCTCAACCGCATCCTACTTGAGAGGCTTCAAAAGGCAGTCGATGGGAAACTGAGGGAAAACCAGGCTGGCTTCAGGAATAATAGATCCTGTGCAGACCAGATAGCCACACTCAGGGTTATCATCGAACAATCGATTGAATGGAACTCTCCTGTCTATGTCAATTTCATAGATTTTGAAAAGGCTTTCGACAGTGTGGATCGGGAGATGCTGTGGAGACTGATGGCGCACTATGGCATTCCCCCAAAGTTGATCAGCATTATTAAGAACACCTACCAAAAGGATGCAGTGTAGTGTCCTCCATGAAGGATGCCTATCAGAGGCCTTTGAGGTCCTGACTGGGGTGAGGCAGGGATGCATGCTCTCGCCCTTCCTGTTCCTCCTCTGTATAGACTGGATCATGATACAAGCAACGAACAATAGCCGAACTGGCATAGGCTACAGTGGAGCCTGACCGAACAGTTGGAAGACCTGGATTTTGCTCATGATTTAGCACTCCTAGCACACACACACCAACAGATGCAGGAAACATCAGGCAAACTGGAGACAGCAGCTGCTTCACTTGGGCTTAAAATCAACTCATCAAAAAATAAGGTAATACGGATCAACAGCAAGAACAACACCCCAATAATCATGGACCAAAAGCAGCTAGAGGAGGTAACCAGCTTTACATACTTAGGAAGCATAATCGCGGTGGACGGAGGAACGGATGAGGATGTCAGTGCTAGAATAGGCAAAGCCAGGACCATATATGTATGTATAATATGTTTACATATTTATATATATATATATATATATATATATATATATATATATATATATATATATATATATATATATATCTCTCTCAGTATGTTTTGCTTGTGCATGTATTTCTCCCCGCCTGCAGTTCCAGCTTTGGCCACTGGGGGCTTCAATGTTTCTCAGCAACTCTGGGGGCTTGCTCTGGACTCATTGAAATGGCAATGTAAAAAGGCTTTCACATCATACAATAGCTGGACAGGTCACCATAGTTACGCACCCACATATTTGCTAGTGTTAGATGTTATGGAACCACTGTGAATCAGACAGGGGTGCAATGCTCACTGGACAGCCTTGCACGCCGTGCCGGAACATATTTGACCAGGAGCACATGCAGGCACACGCATAGATTTAAAACTACTTTAAATCCGCACTGCAACAAAGTTTTCAAAGGCTCCCGACACACACCTAGCGAATTAACATAGGAATAAGCCTAGATGCATATTAATTGTCCATTGTGTGACTTGCAGTGTAGGTGTTAAGCGACGTGCGCGTCACGTCATTGAAATAGAGTGCAAGAACATACCAAATGAGCATTGCATGCCTGGAATCAGACCACGTCACTTGATGCCTGGTACTCCATGTATGGAGCTAACTGAAATAATCGAAGTCTGACAACATAGACTCCATTTCTGGGCATGAACAACGTTCGGACTCCATGTATGGATATGAATGATTCAAACATCACCGGGATGACACAATCACTGTAGCCAATGATATAAAAGGCAAGGAAATCAGAGATAAATTTAGATCCAATGGTAATAAGAGACGATTCCCAGAGACTTCAATGATCTCCAAGACGCAATTCTTCAACATATATTCCAGCAAGACTACATTTTCAATACCTTTAACCAGTTCCAAACTATCACCAGCACCTTCTCTACTAACCAGGGTGTTTGGCTTACATCCCAGATACTGTTTCTTTCTACAGAGTCTTTCCACCTATTCTCTTCCAGCCTCTGTTACTATGTCATCTTGTGAACCACTTGGGTTAGACATCTCCGTTTAAGTTCTGCTTGGACATCACTGTGGCAGGTCTTGGCCTTAGAGATAGATAACCAGCCAAGGTTTTGGTATTTTTCATGCAATGTTGTCGTTCACTGTCAAGTCAACTCTCATGAAAAACAGGTGTCTGTGGCTCCCACTTTGCAGTGCAGTCAGAACTATGTCTTCTTCGGGCGGCCCCACCCCTCCCTTCACCACCCTAGCCATCAATCATCCAGCTGAGTTCATCACTCATGTTGAACTACACCGGCCAGAGAAACGCAACGCCATGAACAGGGCTTTCTGGAGTGAGATGGTGGACTGCTTCAACCAAATTGCTGGAGACCCAGATTGCAGAGTTGTGTTTGTTTCTGGTGCGGGGAAATCTTTTACTGCAGGTATTGACTTGATGGACATGGCCAGTGATGTACTTCAACCAGAGGGGGATGACATGGCAAGAACCTCCTGGAACCTGAGAAAAATCATAGCTAAATACCAGGAGACATTCACTGTTATAGAGAAGTGCCCAAAACCTGTGCTGGTAGCGGTCCATGGAGCTTGTGTAGGAGGAGGTGTTGACCTGATCACAGCCTGTGATATTCGTTTATGTACCCAAGACGCATGGTTCCAGGTCAAGGAAGTGGATATTGGTCTGGCAGCAGATGTCGGAACTCTCCAGAGACTTCCTAAAGTCATCGGCAGTCGTAGCCTCGTGAATGAGCTCGCTCTGACTGCTAGAAAGATGTATGCAGATGAAGCCAAGAGCAGTGGCTTAGTCAGCCGCGTGTTTGCTAATAAGGAGGCCATGATGGCCGGAGCCTTGGAAATGGCCCACGAGATCGCAGGTCGTAGCCCAGTAGCTGTGCAGGGAACCAAGGTCAACCTCATTTACTCCAGAGACCACAGTGTGGCAGAGGGACTGGACTACATGGCCACTTGGAATATGAGCATGCTTCAGACACATGATGTCATGAAGTCAGCTCAGGCCGCCGTGGAGAAGAAGAGTCCCAAGACAATACCCTTCTCCAAACTGTAAAGCAGGAGTCAGTTCCAGGTCAAGGAAGTGGATATTGGTCTGGCAGCAGATGTTGGAACTCTCCAGAGACTTCCTAAAGTCATCGGCAGTCGTACAGTATCAACGGTGCAGAATGTACTGGTCAACAGAGCAAGGGCTTCGCCTGGATTTGATTGCCAATGCCATGTCAGTAAACAGATTTGAGCAAATCTTGAGATACCTCCACTTTGCTGATAACAGTTCACCGGAGCCAGGCGGTGTTGACAAGCTGGTCAAAATCAGGCCAGTGTTGGATAGATTGCAGACCACCTTCCACTCAGCTCTGGATCCTGAAGAGTTCCAGGCCATTGATGAGATGATCAATCCCTCCCTTCACCACCCTAGCCATCGATTATCCAGCTGAGTTCATCACTCATGTTGAACTACACCGGCCAGAGAAACGCAACGCCATGAACAGGGCTTTCTGGGGTGAGATGGTGGACTGCTTCAAGCAAATTACTGGAGACCCAGATTGCAGAGTTGTGTTTGTTTCTGGTGTGGGGAAATCTTTTACTGCAGGTATTGACTTGATGGACATGGCCAGTGATGTACTTCAACCAGAGGGGGATGACATGGCAAGAACCTCCTGGAACCTGAGAAGAATCATAGCTAAATACCAGGAGACATTCACTGTTATAGAGAAGTGCCTAAAACTTGTGGTGGTAGTGGCTCATGGAGCTTGTGTAGGAGGAGGTGTTGACCTGATCACAGCCTGTGATATTTGTTTATGTACCCCAGACGCATGGTTCCAGGTCAAGGAAGTGGATATTGGTCTGGCAGCAGATGTTGGAACTCTCCAGAGACTTCCTAAAGTCATCGGCAGTCGTAGCCTTGTGAATGAGCTCGCTCTGACTGCTAGAAAGATGTATGCGGATGAAGCCAAGAGCAGTGGCTTAGTCAGCCGCGTGTTTGCTGATAAGGAGGCCATGATGGCCGGAGCCTTGGAAATGGCCCACGAGATCGCAGGTCGTAGCCCAGTAGCTGTACAGGGAATCAAGGTCAACCTCATTTACTCCAGAGACCACAGTGTAGCAGAGGGACTGGACTACATGGCCACTTGGAATATGAGCATGCTTCAGACGCATGATGTCATGAAGTCAGCTCAGGCCGCCGTGGAGAAGAAGAGTCCCAAGACAATACCCTTCTCCAAACTGTAAAGCAGGAGTCAATAGGCTCTATGCACAGCAGCCATATTGGGAATGAATTGGGCCCCTTCCTTACTTCCTTCACAGGTGTTACCAATGATACTAATTAAGGCTCTGTTCCATTTAGTGTGACATAGTGGTTGTCTTATTTTCAAGGACCGCCATAACTCTGAGAGTGTACAAATGGAACCAAATGGACCCTCTCAGAGTTACACACCCACCATAAGGGGCCATTTGGGAACCAGAATTGAGTGTTTCTAGTGAGCCAACATGCATGAAATCAGCACCCTGACCAGAATGGAACAGAGCCTTCATTTGTACCATTGGTAACACCTGTGAAGGAAGTAAGAAGCCAAATTTATTTCCAATATGGCTGCTGTGCATAGAGCCTATACCCTTCTCCAAACTGCAAAGCAGGAGTCAGTCATTCAAAGAACAGAACAGAACAGACAGTGCAGGTCTTAAGATTGGATGTACACTGTTCTGCTAATTAAAGTCGCAGGTGACTGTAAGTTATGAGTCAAATAGTTCTGTATTCCCATAACAATAATTGCTATAGAATATTGTTCCATAACAGGTGTGCCCTGGTCCAACCCTTTAGTAGATAGAAGATACATCATAAGTTCAGGATGGAATGTCCTTCCAATCAGAAGAGAGAACCCATACAGGATGCAGGATAAACTAGAAAATGTGCTCCTCGGAGCACAAGTCTCCGCCAGCAAATATTGGAATTTATTCCAATATTTGCTCAAGATTGGAACTTTGATGATAGTGTGTACGTCAGATGGCACATTGACTGCATTACCGTGGATTGCCTTGAACTTGTTGGCAACTTCTTGGCAAGCCAACAAGTTTCATGAAGGCAATACGTTGACTTATCAACCTTTCCTCTAACGGGTGCAAATCCTGCAGTCTTCGTTCTCATTTTCAGATGCGAGTGTTCTTCGTCTTTGTTTCTTAGCTTTGTCCTTCTCCTGTTGGCGTTGCGCCTTTGCTTCTTCATCGGTTTGCAGACAATGATTAGCTTCTTCAGTTTGCATAATAAGAGTTAGTTGCACTGTGTCATCAACTGTGATCTCAGTTTGTACTGGAATGTACTGTTCTTGATTAATCCTGTCTAAGCTATTTATATTACATATTGTGATGACACCAGTGTGTCTACATAATGTATTGCTCCGCCATTTCTCAGCCATTTCGTGATTATTCCTGTCTTACCTCACTTTGAAAGAGGCACAGACTCTTTCAAAGTGACACATCTATTTATAGGCCGCTATACGTCATGCGTCTCACTAGCCAATCAGAGCACACTCTTTCAATGTATTGTCACGTGTCACGTGAGGCTTGACTGACCAATGTTAGCTTGGCCGAGGGGGGGGGACGGAAAGTGAAAACATAGTCTCCTGGCGGAGACAACAAGTGAAATTGGAAGTGATGAAACACATTAATAAAAATTAGAAAGTACTGTTCCTGAAGAAACAGTGTGGGATCGCTAAGAATGTTGATAGTATCACACTAGAAAGTACTGTTCCTGATTAATTCTGTCTTACCTATTTATATTACATAGAGAGGCAGTTATATTACAATAGGCAAAGCCAGGACCATATATGTATGTATAATATGTTTACATATTTATATATATATATATATATATATATATATATATATATATATATATATATATATATATATATATATATATATATATATATATATATATATCTCAGTATGTTTTGCTTGTGCATGTATTTCTCCCCGCCTGCAGTTCCAGCTTTGGCCACTGGGGGCTTCAATGTTTCTCAGCAACTCTGGGGGCTTGCTCTGGACTCATTGAAATGGCAATGTAAAAAGGCTTTCACATCATACAATAGCTGGACAGGTCACCATAGTTACGCACCCACATATTTGCTAGTGTTAGATGTTATGGAACCACTGTGAATCAGACAGGGGTGCAATGCTCACTGGACAGCCTTGCACGCCGTGCCGGAACATATTTGACCAGGAGCACATGCAGGCACACGCATAGATTTAAAACTACTTTAAATCCGCACTGCAACAAAGTTTTCAAAGGCTCCCGACACACACCTAGCGAATTAACATAGGAATAAGCCTAGATGCATATTAATTGTCCATTGTGTGACTTGCAGTGTAGGTGTTAAGCGACGTGCGCGTCACGTCATTGAAATAGAGTGCAAGAACATACCAAATGAGCATTGCATGCCTGGAATCAGACCACGTCACTTGATGCCTGGTACTCCATGTATGGAGCTAACTGAAATAATCGAAGTCTGACAACATAGACTCCATTTCTGGGCATGAACAACGTTCGGACTCCATGTATGGATATGAATGATTCAAACATCACCGGGATGACACAATCACTGTAGCCAATGATATAAAAGGCAAGGAAATCAGAGATAAATTTAGATCCAATGGTAATAAGAGACGATTCCCAGAGACTTCAATGATCTCCAAGACGCAATTCTTCAACATATATTCCAGCAAGACTACATTTTCAATACCTTTAACCAGTTCCAAACTATCACCAGCACCTTCTCTACTAACCAGGGTGTTTGGCTTACATCCCAGATACTGTTTCTTTCTACAGAGTCTTTCCACCTATTCTCTTCCAGCCTCTGTTACTATGTCATCTTGTGAACCACTTGGGTTAGACATCTCCGTTTAAGTTCTGCTTGGACATCACTGTGGCAGGTCTTGGCCTTAGAGATAGATAACCAGCCAAGGTTTTGGTATTTTTCATGCAATGTTGTCGTTCACTGTCAAGTCAACTCTCATGAAAAACAGGTGTCTGTGGCTCCCACTTTGCAGTGCAGTCAGAACTATGTCTTCTTCGGGCGGCCCCACCCCTCCCTTCACCACCCTAGCCATCAATCATCCAGCTGAGTTCATCACTCATGTTGAACTACACCGGCCAGAGAAACGCAACGCCATGAACAGGGCTTTCTGGAGTGAGATGGTGGACTGCTTCAACCAAATTGCTGGAGACCCAGATTGCAGAGTTGTGTTTGTTTCTGGTGCGGGGAAATCTTTTACTGCAGGTATTGACTTGATGGACATGGCCAGTGATGTACTTCAACCAGAGGGGGATGACATGGCAAGAACCTCCTGGAACCTGAGAAAAATCATAGCTAAATACCAGGAGACATTCACTGTTATAGAGAAGTGCCCAAAACCTGTGCTGGTAGCGGTCCATGGAGCTTGTGTAGGAGGAGGTGTTGACCTGATCACAGCCTGTGATATTCGTTTATGTACCCAAGACGCATGGTTCCAGGTCAAGGAAGTGGATATTGGTCTGGCAGCAGATGTCGGAACTCTCCAGAGACTTCCTAAAGTCATCGGCAGTCGTAGCCTCGTGAATGAGCTCGCTCTGACTGCTAGAAAGATGTATGCAGATGAAGCCAAGAGCAGTGGCTTAGTCAGCCGCGTGTTTGCTAATAAGGAGGCCATGATGGCCGGAGCCTTGGAAATGGCCCACGAGATCGCAGGTCGTAGCCCAGTAGCTGTGCAGGGAACCAAGGTCAACCTCATTTACTCCAGAGACCACAGTGTGGCAGAGGGACTGGACTACATGGCCACTTGGAATATGAGCATGCTTCAGACACATGATGTCATGAAGTCAGCTCAGGCCGCCGTGGAGAAGAAGAGTCCCAAGACAATACCCTTCTCCAAACTGTAAAGCAGGAGTCAGTTCCAGGTCAAGGAAGTGGATATTGGTCTGGCAGCAGATGTTGGAACTCTCCAGAGACTTCCTAAAGTCATCGGCAGTCGTACAGTATCAACGGTGCAGAATGTACTGGTCAACAGAGCAAGGGCTTCGCCTGGATTTGATTGCCAATGCCATGTCAGTAAACAGATTTGAGCAAATCTTGAGATACCTCCACTTTGCTGATAACAGTTCACCGGAGCCAGGCGGTGTTGACAAGCTGGTCAAAATCAGGCCAGTGTTGGATAGATTGCAGACCACCTTCCACTCAGCTCTGGATCCTGAAGAGTTCCAGGCCATTGATGAGATGATCAATCCCTCCCTTCACCACCCTAGCCATCGATTATCCAGCTGAGTTCATCACTCATGTTGAACTACACCGGCCAGAGAAACGCAACGCCATGAACAGGGCTTTCTGGGGTGAGATGGTGGACTGCTTCAAGCAAATTACTGGAGACCCAGATTGCAGAGTTGTGTTTGTTTCTGGTGTGGGGAAATCTTTTACTGCAGGTATTGACTTGATGGACATGGCCAGTGATGTACTTCAACCAGAGGGGGATGACATGGCAAGAACCTCCTGGAACCTGAGAAGAATCATAGCTAAATACCAGGAGACATTCACTGTTATAGAGAAGTGCCTAAAACTTGTGGTGGTAGTGGCTCATGGAGCTTGTGTAGGAGGAGGTGTTGACCTGATCACAGCCTGTGATATTTGTTTATGTACCCCAGACGCATGGTTCCAGGTCAAGGAAGTGGATATTGGTCTGGCAGCAGATGTTGGAACTCTCCAGAGACTTCCTAAAGTCATCGGCAGTCGTAGCCTTGTGAATGAGCTCGCTCTGACTGCTAGAAAGATGTATGCGGATGAAGCCAAGAGCAGTGGCTTAGTCAGCCGCGTGTTTGCTGATAAGGAGGCCATGATGGCCGGAGCCTTGGAAATGGCCCACGAGATCGCAGGTCGTAGCCCAGTAGCTGTACAGGGAATCAAGGTCAACCTCATTTACTCCAGAGACCACAGTGTAGCAGAGGGACTGGACTACATGGCCACTTGGAATATGAGCATGCTTCAGACGCATGATGTCATGAAGTCAGCTCAGGCCGCCGTGGAGAAGAAGAGTCCCAAGACAATACCCTTCTCCAAACTGTAAAGCAGGAGTCAATAGGCTCTATGCACAGCAGCCATATTGGGAATGAATTGGGCCCCTTCCTTACTTCCTTCACAGGTGTTACCAATGATACTAATTAAGGCTCTGTTCCATTTAGTGTGACATAGTGGTTGTCTTATTTTCAAGGTTGTTGTGTGCAATGCAATTGAATTGAAGTCTGCATGAGGTGGGATTTGAACCGGCGACCCTGTGGTTTCAAGGCAGATGATTAAGCCATTGGGCCAAGAGACCTGAACCAGTGAAAAGGGAGTGCACACAGATGACACACTTTCACGCAAATTGCTCAGAAATCCTGGATTTAAATGTTTTTCAAACTGCTCAAAATTGCAGACAATCTAAGGGCAGAGCTTACTGGTCAAAGTGATACATGTGTTCCTCATGAGTCAAGGCACATGTGTAAGCAGGTTTAACGGCTGTCGGCCAAACGAGGCATGACTTTTGCCTGTTTAAAGTTTGCATTTTCAAAAAATTGCTATAGCGCCCCCCTTTGACCAATTGGTTGACCAATTCATCTGCCCATGTGTTATGGGCAGATGAATAATTGTCATAAAACTGCAATTTTCATTGGCTTATAAAAGCTTAACGTTTTCACTTATGGAAAATCCGCTTGCTCACGTTTGTCGGCATTGGTCCAAAGTTCATGTGTAGACAGTTTCGTGCAGATTGCTCAAAGATCCCAGAAAGCTATGGACTTTTACTGCTTTTTACTGCTTTTCATAGAATTCGAAATGGTGGGAGATCTAAAGGTCAGAGGTCAAAAGTCAAACAGTGAAAGTTGTTAGGCATGAGGAGACGCATGTGTGCATCGAAGTTTCATGGCTGTAGGTCAAACAGGGCATGAGTTGTACCTGTTCAAAGTTGGCATGTTCAATTGAGTGCTACAGCGCCACCCTTTGGCCAATGGTTGTGAGTTTCGGGTCTTCGCCGTTTGGCATAGCCCTCTACCATATTGCCGAATTTCATAAAAAGTTACCACGCGGTTAGGCCAGAACTGCCTAAAGCGGCGGAATAATAATAATAAATATAGCTGCAAGCAGCGATAATATGGGGCCAGGAGAGAGAAATGATAATTCCTTTAACAGGTCAGTTCATGAAAGTCCTTGCGGTCTTGTTTCCAATGAGTGCCTGTGAGCAATTAGGGGTTAAGAGTCTTGCTCAGGGACAAATTTAATTTCATCGACACATTTGCTGACCTGGCCTGGAATCGTACCTGGGGCAACCAGAGTCTCTGGCTCCCTAGGCGGGCTCACTAACCACTCAGCTATGGCCACCCCTCAGAGAGAGAGAGAGAGAGAGAGAGAGAGAGAGAGAGAGAGAGAGAGAGAGAGAGAGAGAGAGAGAGAGAGAGAGAGAGAGAGAGAGAGAGAGAGAGAGAGAGAGAGAGAGAGAGAGAGAGAGAGAGAGAGAGAGAGAGAGAGAGAGAGAGAGAGATACGGAATAGATTGAAGAGACATAGAGAGAGACAAATGGAATAGATTGAAGAGACAGAGAGAGAGACATGGAAACGGAATAGATTGAAGAGAAAGACATGGAAATGGAATAGATTGAAGAGAGAGAGAGAGAGAGCGCCATGGAAACAGAATAGATTGAGTCATGCTTTTTGCATTTCAACTTAAATGAGTCTGCATCAAGTGAGGCTTGAACCGGCAACCTTACGGTCATGAAGCACTCTTAGGTAGCTGCAACACTACCTATAGTGCTATATCTTTGTCCAGGCTGATATTGTCTGTTGAGGATCACAAACTCTTGCCTTCTGTCATGACCCAAGCCCCTGTTTCACTAACACTAAGATCACTCGTTCACAAACCATTTACCAATGAAGAAATTGTACATCTCCTCAGAACCAAAATTAGTGAAAGTAGCCGATCTACAAGCTCACAAACCATTAAAAGTTGTCAGATTGTACATTGGCTATTTTCACAATGAAGTATGTTATACATTGAAAAAACATACTCGCATTGCTATCTGAAAAGTTGTGAGATTGTAGATCAGCTGTATGTAAAAAACACTCAATTAAGTATTTCATGTTATCTTTAACAATTGCAGATGTATTCATTGATAGTCATGTTGTGTGAAATGCAACTCAGATGAAGTCTGCACCAAGTGAGGCTTGAACTGGTGACCTTCGGGTTGTGGGGCACACATTTAAGCGAGAAGCCACCAACAGACAAGAACCTGTGAAAAAGGAGATCACACAGATCATACAGTTTCACGCAAATAGATGAAAAATCCTGGGTTTAAGTGTTTTTCAAACTGCTCAAGATTGCGGACAATCTAAGGGCGGTGCTTACTGGTCAACGTGATAGATGTGTTCCTCATTAGTCAAGGCACATGTGTAAGCAGGTCTAATGGCTGTCGGCCAAACGAGGCATGACTTTTGCCTGTTTAATGTTTCAATTTTCAAAAAATTGCTATAGCGCCCCCGTTTGACCAATTGGAGTAAGATTGGTTTCAGTGATATTTGGAATGGCCCTTTACATTTCTGCAAAGTTTCAAAGAATGGTAAGTCTGCATGTATGTGTTAGGGGCAGATGAATAATTGTCATAAAACTGCAATATTCATTGGCTCATTAAAGCTTCATTTTTTCACTTATGGAAGATATTTTGCAAACGTTTTTTGGTATAGGTCCAAAGTTCATGTGTAAAAAGTTTCGTGCAGATTACTCAAAAATCCCAGGAGCAGATAGGTTTTAACTGTTTTTCATATAATTCCAAATGGTGGGAGATCTAAAGGTCAGAGGTCAAAAGTCAGAGTGTGAAAGTTGTTCAGCATGAGGAGACGCATGTGTGCATCGAAGTTTCATGGCTGTAGGTCAAACACGGCATGAGTTGTACCTGTTCAAAGTTGGCATTTTTCAATTGAGTGCTATAGCGCCACCTTTTGACGAAAGATTGTGAGAATTATTTCTTGATCGTTTTTCATGACCATCTATCATATGGCCGAGTTTCATAAAAAGCGACTGCACGGTTCAGCCAGAACTGCCAAAAGTGGCAGAAGAAGAAGAAATGGAAATATAGCTGCAAGCAGCGATAATATGGGGCCAGGAGAGAGAAATGATAATTCCTTTAACAGGTCAGTTCATGAAGAAGAAGAAGAAGAAGAAGAAGAAGAAGAAGAAGAAGAAGAAGTGACAGAATACTGCCAATAACAATACGTGTACAGAGCAGAGCTCTGTCCCCGTAAATATAGCTGCAAGCAGCAATGAGCGGTTTCGAGAATAATGGCAGACTGGCAGACTGGCAGACTGTGACAGAGTGGCAGACTGGCAGACTGGCAGACTGTGACAGAGTGGCAGACTGGCAGACTGGCAGACTGTGACAGAGTGGCAGACTGGCAGACTATGACAGACTGTGGCAGACTGGCAGACTGGCAGACAGACAGACTGTGGCAGACTGGCAGACTGGCAGACAGACAGACAGTGACAGAGTGGCAGACTGGCAGACTGGCAGACTGTGACAGAGTGGCAGACTGGCAGACTGTGACAGAGTGGCAGACTGGCAGACTGGCAGACTATGACAGAGTGGCAGACTGGCAGACTGTGACAGAGTGGCAGACAGACAGACAGACAGACAGACAGACAGACAGACTGTGACAGAGTGGCAGAGTGGCAGACTGGCAGACAGACAGACAGTGACAGAGTGGCAGACTGGCAGACTGTGACAGACTGGCAGACTGTGACATAGTGGCAGACTGTGACAGAGTGGCAGACTGGCAGACTGGCAGACTGACAGACTGTGACAGAGTGGCAGACTGGCAGACTGTGATAGACTGGCAGACTGGCAGACTGTGACAGAGTGGCAGACTGGCAGACTGTGACAGAGTGGCAGACTGGCAGACTGGCAGACAGACAGACAGTGACAGAGTGGCAGACTGGCAGACTGGAAGACAGACAGACAGTGACAGAGTGGCAGACTGGCAGACAGACAGACTGTGACAGAGTGACAGAGTGACAGAGTGACAGAGTGGCAGACTGGCAGACTGGCAGACAGACAGACAGTGACAGAGTGGCAGACTGGCAGACAGACAGACAGTGACAGAGTGGCAGACTGGCAGACAGACAGACAGTGACAGAGTGGCAGAGAGAGAGAGAGAGAGAGAGAGAGAGAGAGAGAGAGAGAGAGAGGGAGGGGGGAGAGAGAGAGAGAGAAAAGAAAGAGAGATAGAGGGAGAGAGAGAGAGAGAGAGAGAGAGGGAGAGAAAAGAAAGAGAGAGAGAGAGGGAGAGAGAGAGAGGGAGAGAGGCAGTGAGAAAGAGAGGCAGTAAGAGAGAGAGCGAGAGAGAAGAAGTGAACATGCATTAATTAACAAAGTCATGATTTTTGTTCAGTAAATTATATTTGGACCGGTTAAATTGGGGTTTGAACCAGGGACCTATAGACTTGTGGGTAGACAGTGTAAAGGATAAGGATAATTCCAGGTCCGTTCATGAAAGTCCTTGCGGCCATGGACCTCTGGCACATGAGAATAACAGTGTATTGATCAAGCTATTCAATGCACAGCCTTAGTCAGTGAAAAAGGAGAATCCAACAAAACAAAAGAGGGAATGAAGTACGTCATACATTGAAAATAACTACTCTCAATAAGCATTTCATTTATCAATTGCATGTTTATTCATTGATACAATCATGTTGTGTAGCAGGGCGGAATTTTGCCGTTTTCAATACATGATAGTGCACTTGGTGATACAAGCGCGAAATTTGGCACAGATGTCCTTCATATGACCCTAATTGATAATCAACCTCTGGCCACGCAAAAATCCTAAGATTTCAAGATGGCCACCACCAGTTTTCAAAATGGCTGCAACTGGGCCAACATTTTGGACTATATCACTTTGCTGGGGCTGTAAATCTTTGATTTTCCCCTTATTTTAATATAGGAGAATATGTTCTGAAGGTATTTCTACCAAGTAAGATAAAAAAAATATATATTAGGTTCCAATATGGCGGCATATTTTCCAATATGGCTGCCGATAAATTGCATAAATGTACATTCACGTGAGCTTGTAGCACATGTATTTTTTTTATTAATTACCATACACAGAATCAATTTATAGCACATTTTAAAGTGATTTGGTAGCTTTTTAATGACCTAGGGCAACAGACTTTTCAATATGTTCACCAATAAATACAAAAACTTAGATATATATAGGGATATTTTCTCAAACAGGTGCTGACCTTTTTCTCTTTCCATGGAAGGACAGAACTGTATGGCATCTGCTGAACGCATGAAAGAAGCAAAGACCTGATGACTTTGATCCAATAGCTGATGCATTTTCATGAAGGGGGATCCATCTGAGGTCCTTCGACAGCTTTTTCAAGCCAAGTCTTTGTGTCTGGGTAGCTCAGTCGGTAGAGCTTTCACCTTCGGATCACATGGTCATGGGTTCGATCAGGATCAGTGTATGAGTAGCTACAGTGAGTGTGGCGCTCCACCTCAGCAATACCAGGGGGTCTATAAGACCCCTGCGTTCTCAGCTGATACTGACAATAAGTCTCAGACTTACTTAATATGAACAAGTGCAACTGCTATGACAACAATGTCAGTATCTGAGCTGCGAATCATGATGTGTCAGATGCTGACATTGTTGACATAACAGTTTCACTTGTTCAAAGACTTGGCTTGAATTAGCTGTGGATTGCCTTTGGAAGGAGGGAAGGATCTCAGATGGATTCCGTTCATGAAATTGCATCAGCTATTGAATCAAAGTCATCAGGTCTTTGCTTCTTTCATGCATTCAGGGGATGCCACACAGTTTCGTCCTTCCATGGAAAGGGAAAAAGGTCAGCATGGCAAACAACTTCTCCAAATGAGGTTCAACACCTGTTGCAATAAATGATAAACATATGCAAGTCATTGAGGAGTTCATAGTACTCATGTACGATAGAACTTCATAGAAGTAGTTCCTACAAGGAAGTGAATGCAAGTGAAGTGCATTCCAAACAGGACATATATGGGGCCAGTCACTCTTGTGCAGTCCTGTTTGCCAAATTATGCCAGAAGCTGACAAGATGTGGATGTAAAAAAGCATGTTCTGGACACTGAAAATGCTTTAAGTTTGGACTTATCTGCACACCCCTCTGTGGTTGCAGTTGCTAGTACACTGGCCTGTCACTTGCCCAGTCACCATTGTAAATGAGAATGTGTTTATAATGACTTAATAACAAAACAAAAAGTAAGCACTAAGCTTTACCAAGCTAATAAATCACTTTCAAATGTTCCATAAATGGATTCTGTGTATGATAATTAATACAAATACATGTACTACAAGCTCATGTGGATAAACCATAAGCAGATGCACATTTCTGCAATTTATCGGCAGCCATATTGGAAAATATGCCGCCATATTGGAACCTAATGTTATTATTTATAAACTTACTTGGTAGGAATACCTCCAGAAAATATTCTCTTATATTAAAATAAGCCCCAGCAAAGCGATATAGTCCAACACATTGGCCCAGTTGCAGCCATTTTGAAAACTGGTGGTGGCCATCTTGAAATCTTAGGAATTCCGCGTGGCCAGAGGTTGATTATCAATTAGGGTCATATGAAGGTCATCTGTGCCAAATTTCGCGCTTGTATCACCAAGTGCACTATGGTATCAAAATTCCGCCCTGCGATGTGCAATGCAATTGAGTTGAAGTCTGCATGACGTGGGATTTGAACCGGCGACTCTGCGGTATCAAGGCAGATGATTCAGCCATTGGGCCAACAGACCTGTACTAGTGAAAAGGGAGTTCACACACATGACACACTTTCACGCAAATTGCTCAGAAATCCTTGGTTTAAATGTTTTTCAAACTGCTCAATATATTTCGGAATGGAAACTAGTGGAAAATAGTCGATCTACAAGCTCACAACGCATTGCTATCTAAGAAGGTGTGAGATTGTAAGTCGGCTATTTTCACAAGAAAGTATGTCATACATAAAAAACAACTACTCTCAAAAGCATTTCGTGTTATTGTCTAAACATTGCACATGTCTGAATTAACAGGGTCATGTTTTGTACAATGCAATTTAAATGTGAACTGTAATAAGTGGGATTTGAACCAGGGACCTTCGGCACATGAGACTCACACTCTACTGGTGGAGCTATCCAATACACAGCCTTAGACAGTGAAAAGGGAGAATCCAACAAAACAAAACAAAAGGGCGAATGAAGTACGTCATACATTGAACATAACTACTTTCAAGTATGCATTTCTCGTCATCTTTAACAATTGCACATGTATTCATTGATATAGTCATGTTGTGTGCAATGCAATTATAATGAAGTCTACCTGAGGTGGGATTTGAACCGGCTACCCTATGGTTTCAAGGCAGATGATTAAGCGATCAAGCTATTGAACCAACACACCTGAACCTGTGAAAAAGGGCCTCAAACATGTATTTGACACAGTTTCACGCAAATTGCTCAGAAATCCTGGATTTAAATGTTTTTCAAACTGCTCAAAATTGCAGACAATCTAAGGGCAGAGCTTACTGGTCAAAGTGATACATGTGTTCCTCATGAGTCAAGGCACATGTGTAAGCAGGTTTAACGGCTGTCGGCCAAACAAGGCATGACTTTTGCCTGTTTAAAGTTTGCATTTAAAAAGAAATTGCTATAGCGCCCCCCTTTGACCAATTGGAGTAAGATTGGTTTCAGTGATACTTGGAATGACCCTCTACAATATTGCAAAGTGTCAAACAAATGTGAGTCTTCATGTATGTGTTAGGGGCTGATGAATAATTGTCATAAAACTTGCAATTTTCATTGGCTTATAAAAGCTTAACGTTTTCACTTATGGAAAATCCGCTTGCTTAGTTCTGTCGGCATTGGTCCAAAGTTCATGTGTAGACAGTTTCGTACAGATTGCTCAAAAATCCCAGGAGGAGTTTGATTTTTACCGCTTTTTACTGCTTTTCATAGAATTCGAAATGGTGGGAGATCTAAAGGTCAGAGGTCAAAAGTCAAACAGTGAAAGTTGTTAGGCATGAGGAGACGCATGTGTGCATCGAAGTTTCATGGCTGTGGGTCAAACAGGGCATGAGTTGTACTTGTTCAAAGTTGGCATGTTCAATTGAGTGCTACAGCGCCACCCTTTGGCCAATGGTTGTGAGTTTCGGGTTTTCGCCGTTTGGCATAGCCCTCTACCATATTGCCGAATTTCATAAAAAGTGACCAGGCGGTTAGGCCAGAACTGGCAAAACCGGCGGAAGAATAATAATAATAGTGAAAGTGTAGAGATGTAATAAGGCTTCGAGCCTATTGGCATCGAAACCTTAATGAAAGTGTAGTATCCCAATAAGGCTTCGAAGCCTGATAGGCTCTCGAAACCTTAACTAGAAAGTACTGTTCCTGAAGAAACAGTGTGGGATCGCTCAGAATGTTGACATATTGTGATGTCACGTGAAGCTTGACCAATCCGAAAACGGGCGGAATAATAACTAAAGCAATAATGCAAATGAACATAATAACATTGGAATTGGAGCACAAGCTGATACATGTGTGGTTCTCTCTCCTGATTGAATGGAAATGTGTAACCCACCTTCAAATGTATTTTCTGTTAAATAATTGTATTCAGTTTACTAGAGAGCTGGGGAGACCCAGTAATTATGCCCAGGTTCACAATCACAATTCTTAAGTCCATGAGCCATGAGACTTAGGTGTGCTGTTTTATTCTTATGTTGTATCTCTCTAAATGATAACTGCTAGCATGAGCTGAATTAATATAAACACAATACATACTTAGTACATCTAGTACAAACTTCTGCTTTTGAAAATAAAATCTATACTACAAATGTGTTCTGTAACTTCTAGCCATTGTGCTTGCCTTGCTTTCATTTGCAACAATATTCATTCCAGAAGGTGTGAATGAGAGTCCCTCTATCCTCTTGTTAAGCAACCATTCATAGCACTTGTAAAGAGTCATTCATGTAGATTGGCCAATCAAGTCCTTATAGAAACCCCATCTGCTCCAAATTCCTTCAGAACAGAACAAGCTTTGGTGAAGAAACAACTGTTTGTTATACTGTGTTTATATGTTATTGTACTGATGTGTATCACATCATCTTAATTTATTTTGCGAAATTGTTATGTGATTTAACATGACAAGGATGATATTGCCACCAAAAGGATATGTCATGTGGTTGACTGAAATGACAATAAACAGAAAATACTCCTATGAACCACAAATCCCAATCCACATCTTGATGGATGTTTAACATGTTTTTCAAATATAAAACACAACATGTCAAACGTTAAAGGACGACTTCACCACTTTTCAACCTATCTTCATATAATAGGTCCTCACCAATGCTCATGATAAAATGATACCATTTTTTCCTACTTGGTCTGTGTCTCATAGGAGGGCTGTGGACAGTCCAGAAACCCGTCTACCAGTGACATCATCGTTAGGCAGGATTTTTTTTTCCCAAAAAGATTTTTAAAAAATTATTCAGATTTGTATTAAGGGGAGAACAATGGGATCTATTATTGCATTGCAACTTTCCAGGAATACAAAGCCTGCAGTTTCTATTAGCTTGGATTCCCCATCGATGATGTCACTGGTAGACGGGTTTCTGAACTGTCTACAGCCCTCCTCTGAGAGACAGACTGATTAGAAAAAAATTGTACCATTTTATCATGAGCATTAGTGAGGACCTATTATATGAAGATATGTTGAAAAGTGGTGAAGTCGTCCTTTAATAACATCTCACTCACAATTCTTTTCTCATAATACTGCACACAGACCAGAGGCACACACATACTCAGAATTTATATCATAAATATCTCTTCAAAATCTACGGCCCACAGGCACAGCATTGTTCTAATCAGCACCAACCTGCCAGTTGTGGTCTGGCAGGAGAATGGTCACAACAACACTTAACTGCACACATATGGGGCACTGCATGAGTTTTTAACACTTCAAGTGGTCATAACTCAGTAACCATTCAGTGCAATATAATAAAAAAAACATTGTATATTGTAGTATATATAAGACTATTAATTCACATATTTAGGTAGGCCTACTTTATAAACATTAATGTAACCAAACTCAACAAACAATTAATTCCATCACCACTTAATTATTATGTCCCACCATTTCCTTTTGTCCTGTAAATGATCAATTAACTGTCTTTAGAAAATGATGCAAATGTGGTCATCTTAATAAATGCAAGGAATCTCTGTATGTACGTATGCACTTCATTATGCTTCATGTGAGTGCTACTATTGTTAAATAAACACCACTAAACATTATGCTTCCTGTGAGTTGTGAAGTCTGGAGTTCTCATGTCTCCCTGATCTCGGCCTCAGTTTCCTGTCAGTGAGTTTATAATAATTTAGTTTTGACATATTTCTTATCTTTATCTTGTTATAATGACAATTCAAAGTCAGTGGGGTGTGTGTGTGTGTGTGTGTGTGTGTGTGTGTGTGTGTGTGTGTGTGTGTGTGTGTGTGTGTGTGTGTGTGTGTGTGTGCGCGCGCAATATGATGACTGTAGTTACTATAAACACATTACATCTTATTTGCTCAGCCGTTGCACCTTGACCTCGTCTCTTCACCATGACACAAGGGTTAACATTGTACATCCCATCTTAAGACCTGACTCTGATTAGAGACTTATTTCATATTCACTTGTATTCATTAATGAGTGAATACAACATTGTTGAAGTCTGAATATACTAATTGTCTGTTTACTGTACATGCATTCATTATATATGTGCGTGAATACGAGTGTCAATAGGAATTGGGTATGGACATATTCATATATTATAGGAATATAGGACATATTTGAATTGCATGAAGATTACAAATCAAATCATCCACAAATGGATGCTCTTGGTTCTCTTGTAACAGAAAGTCATCAGTGTCTAGAAGGCTGCATGGGGGAGGAGGGAGGGGTGGAGCATGTAGGGACATGCAGAAGTATGTTAGGTTGTGATTGGTGGAGAGATGGATGTATTGTTCTCTTTGTCCAATCATTCAAAGCAGTTTGTGGTTCCACCTCAGGCTCTCTGGTATAAGAAGAGTTTGCAGTTGTCCATTCTCTACAATTCCCCACAGCAGGATATCAATCATTTCTGAGCATATCTGACTGTGGACTCCAGACTTCAGGTGAAGATGAACTCTCTCAATAGCCTGGTAAACCCTCCCTCCGGAAATCTCATTTCCATTTGATTTCAGGAAGGAGTCTGGCCTGAAACGCCTTTCTGCAATAATCGCTGTGGGCTGGAGTTGGGCGGGAGTAATACCGTTGACTGACAACCCCTTCAACCAATGATCGTTTTTCCCCTTCAGCCAATCAGCAGTTCATTTTGACGAGCTCCAGACTATGTGACGCAACGGGACTTTTGGGACGGCCATGCCGAAAATAGGTTGCCTTATTGGGATACATGCGTGTCACTCGCCGCCCCTGCCGGTTCTCTATTTTAAATAGGCTCTGTCATGATTAATTGACCACATATATGAAGTTAAACAACTAAATTCTATTCAAGCGATATGTTAATAGTAAATTCCGTGCCTCAAAAAAGAAGTTTGAGACCGTTTTAAGAACGAAACTAAGAAGTGACGGCACTCGGACAACAACAATGGCTGCCGTTCGTCTTTTGTCGGCGGCTCTCAGGCTGCACTCGGCTTCATTCGGGCTCACTCGAACTCGCCACCTGATTGGCCAACTGTCGCTGTCAATCACAGAACGATGTGCGACGACCGTGATCGGCTCGTCGGTTCGGCGAGCAGAGCGATTATTGGAGAAAGGCGGTTCAAGCCAGACTCCTTCCTGAAATCAAATGGAAATGAGATTTCCGGAGGGAGGGTTTACCAGGCTACTCTCTCAACCCCACCAGGGACAATTCTACAAAACACGAGGAATCCAAAGACCATCAAGTTACTTTATCTCCCTTCTTCTAGTTGTATTCTTTTTTTGCCACATGTTTTATTGCTTTATGTTTCATGTTTAAAATGAAGCAGTCTCACTATTCATTTAATCTTTTACTTTGTGGTTCACTTTGTGACTGGAAGTTTTGCTGTTTGGGATTGTATTTATTTTATTTTCAAAAATTGAACTTGTTAACCGAGTTAATGTAAACCTAAATCTGTACTGTCTGTTTACCTCTCATTAATCTTTGTTTTTGTTTCCAATCTAGTGTTGAATCTTCAGTCTGGCTTCCCTTTGCTATCTGCAGTAACTGAAAAAATAAGCTTAGCTAAAACAAAGCGGCACTGTTGTGACCAGTGTGGCCACCACTTCTGTAGCATATCTAAACTTAAAAGACACAAAAGAATACACACTGAAGAGAAACCCTATGGATGTGATGAGTGTGGACAACACATCTCTTGAATGTCCCACCTTAAAACACACCAGAGAATTCACACTGGAGAGAAACCCTATGGGTGTGATCAGTGTGGACAACACTTCTCTATGATGTCCAGCCTTAAAACACACCAGATATTTCACACTGGAGAGAAACCCTATGGATGTGACAAGTGTGGACAACACTTTTCTCGGATGTCCAACCTTAAAACACACCATATAATTCACACTGGAGAGAAACCCTATGACTGTGACCAGTGTGGACAACACTTCTCTATGATGTCCAGCCTTAAAAGCCACCAGAGAATTCACACTGGAGAGAAACCTATGGATGGGATCAGTGTGGACAACACTTCTCTATGATGTCCAACCTTAAAACACACCAGATAATTCACACTGGAGAGAAACCCTATGGGTGTGATCAGTGTGGACAACATTTCTCTTTGATGTCCAGCCTTAAACGACATCAAAGAATTCACACTGGAGAGAAACTCTATAGATGTGATCAGTGTGGACAACACTTCTCTATGATGTCCAACCTTAAAACACACCAGAGAATTCACACTGGAGAGAAACCCTATGGATGTGATCAGTGTGGACAACACTTTCCTCGAATGTCCAACCTTAAAACACACCATATAATTCACACTGGAGAGAAACCCTATGGCTGTGACCAGTGTGGACAACACTTCTCTATGATGTCCAGCCTTAAAAGCCACCAAATAATACACACTGGAGAGAAACCCTATGGATGTGATCAGTGTGGACAGCACCTCTCTCATATGACCAACCTTACAAAACACCAGAGAATTCACACTGGAGAAAAACCCTATGGATGTGACCAGTGTGGACAACACTTCTCTCATATGTCCAACCTTAAAACACACCAGATAATTCGCACTGGAGAGAAACCATATGGATGTGATCAGTGTGGAATACACTTCTCTACTAAGGCCATCCTTAAGAGACACCAGATAATTCACACTGGGGAAAAAAACATACAACTGTGACCAGTGTGGGAGCAACTTTACGAGACAATTTTCATTAAAGAGACACCAGAGATTGGTGTCTATTTAATGACCACAATTAGGGATTTAAACCCTAATTGTGGTCAATGTGGAATACATTTTACTCAGTTAAGCTGCCTAAAATGTCATGCACACTCTCACTTCAATGAAAGATGTAACATGATAATCCATTGTTGCTAGGATTGTTGATGGACTGTAGTTTCACAGTGTTTTCATTAAAGTAGCGGCCTGTTAGGGTAGGTACCCTCACAAAAACATGCTGTAATCCTGGTCTCTATACTGCCTCCCCCTGGTCAGTCGGGGCGCCTGATGGAGGAGAAAGGAACTGGTTGAAATAACATGTTCCTTCCACACGCTACGTCTAACCAGGGAAAATCCCAATGTTATGTGATAAGAAGCGGCTTGCTAGCTCTCATGCATTGAAGGAGGCATGTGCTTGGCTCTAGGCTCTCCCTAGGTTGGCAGAGGGAGTGTAGCGCCCAGGATCACTTAGATAATTGGCACTGGGTGAAAAAATAGGTTATGAGCGTTTTTGTATCAAGTCAAGAGTAGGATTGTGAAATATGCTTCATATTTATATATATATATATATATATATATATATATATATATATATATATATATATATATATATATAATGGCAATTTCATTAATAACATGACATATCTGTTGGAACAGAATCTCTGTGACTTTATTGTTGTACTTACTTTTGACATACAGTGTGATGCTCGTTTTTTCTAATAAACATTCAAAGTTAAGAGGTGGTTTGTGATGTGTGATTTATAAGAGTACTTTGTGTTGTATGGCATTGTGTGGTCATTTCAGCAATAACATGAATTATCCTGGAATGCCGTAACACACCAATTTGGGTCATTTTCTAAATACAGCTAATTGATCATTTACAGGACATGGGGAATATTGCCCCTTAACCCATTTAGACCGGGTGCTGCGCAGACGTTACTGTACCTTTAAGACCGGCTGCCGCACGTAGGTTGCTTTACCTCTGAAGCCGGGGCAACGTGCGCGTCTCCATGTAGTTTTGTAGTCTTTTCTAGTACTTTTCCGGTCACGTGACCAATGAAATGCATCCTGATTCGCTAGAATACTTTCTTGGGAATCTCGCAATGCTTTTTGGGGATTTTTTTTCTTCTTCTACGCTTTTCTGTGATTTGTTTTGTTCAGCATGCACCAGATACACAGTAAATATGGCGACCGCAGCAACAGCGCATCGGAGCGGTAGAGACGATGAACTCAGCGAAGGCAGTGATATAGACTTAGATTACAGTTACAGTAGTAATGTAGAGTACAGCACAAGCAGTGACGTTGATCCAAGTGATGGAAAGGTGGAGTTTGAGGAGGATTTTGAACAGCCGTCAGATCCACTGGCCAGAGACCAGTGGATGCCGTTTTCTGGGATGATGATTCTGACGATGAGTCTGATTTTGAGGGCTTTGACTGTGACTGGAAGACAAATAATTACACCCCACGCACAAAAAAAGAATACACAGGCCATCAGGGTATAAAAATAGATATTCCTGAAAATGATAGTAATAATAGTAATAGATGGTGATAATAGTAATAGATGATGATGATGATGATAATAATGATGATGATACTAATACATTATGATGATACTAATAGTAATACATTATGATGATAACAATTATGATAATAGTAATAAATTATGATGATGATAATAGTAATACATTATGATGATAATGATGATGATAATACTAATACATGATGATGATGATAATAGTAATACATTATGATAATAGTAATAAATTATGATGATAATAGTAATACATTATGATGATGATAATAGTAATAAATTATGATGATAATAGTAATACATTATGATGATGATAATAGTAATACATTATTATGATACTAATTATGATGATAATAGTAATACATTATGATGATGATAATAGTAATACATTATGATAATAGTAATACATTATGATGATGATAATAGTAATACATTATGATGATAATAATTATGATGATAATAGTAATACATTATGATGATAATAATTATGATGATAATGGTAATAAATGATAATGATGATAATAGTAATACATGATGAGGGTAATAATGATGATGATAATAACTTATGATGATTATAATAGTAATTGTAACCCAGGTCATATAGACTGGTTACTAGAAAAGCTGATTTAATGAATGAGGATATTATGTCAAGTAATGTCACTAAGGAAGAAAGGGAGCAAGTCTACCTAACTTGACTGGCCTGTGAACAACACCCTGTTGCTGACAGAAAGAGAAGGGTCTGTCTGCAGACTGCAGACTAGGGGCGTATCCTATTGGGGCGTTTCCCATTGTAGGGGGGGCGTTTCGTATTCCTCATTATTATCCAATAGAATCGTTAGATGGCCGAAAACTACACAAAACTACAAGACGCCATTGCAGACGTCATTTCAAGATGGCGGACTACGTTCAGGAAGGGGTGGTAGGTTTATACATTACATTTTTGTATTGATTAAAAATGTATTTTTTAATAATGCACTAGTCTCGTTACTAAAGTAAATAATCTACTGTCCAACCTTGTTAAGCGTTAATAAAGTAAATCATAGTTTGACTCTGTTTGTGGTGTTAACTTTAATATAACTGGAGATTAGCATGATGCAGGATTAGCATGATGCAGGCCTACTATACACTTTACAGCTGTATTATAATAACGCTACGCTTAGACCGGTCAATAAATGATTATGGTCGGTAGCAATACCGATTTGTGTTACCTAAATTGATAATCTACTTAATGACCGGCTTAGTTTATCGTAGATGCTTAGATGGTAACCACTAACCGGGGCTTAGATGCTAACCTGGTAGCACTTCAAAAACAAAACAAACACGTACTCTGCCCTACTTATTGTAATGTATTCAAATACTGATATGGATAGACAACGAAGCCTAGTTGGTGGTTGAATTGAGTGATACAATGTGTGGTACTAATTAAGGTTGTAACTGTTAAAAGTTTAACTATAGTAATGACCATGAGAGACAGATTATTGAGCCTTAAATGTCAGCTGCAGATCTGTCTTCTATATGTAACATTATTTATTTGACAGGGACAATGCTCACTATATCAACATGTCAGTTTTAACATCCATGTAAATGGGCCAGAGTTGGCCATACGCTAATTTACATCTGTAGTTCCTGAACAGGCTCTTAAAAATGATAATATATAATTAGGGCATCATCAGAAGTGTGCTAAATGACGAGTCACTGTCTAGTCATCCGACACATGTAATAGCTCACCTAACACTATAAAAGACAGGTTAAAGAATAACATAATAAACTACCTAATATCAATGAGCCAAAACACTAGCAATATTATACGAATGATGTGTTCCCACTTAAATTATATAAGCATATTATAATTAGAATAAATCTAATTTAAGATTATTCCTGTCATTTATGTGATATGAATGTTTACTGTTGGAAGTGCAAATAAGTTTAAAAGAAGAAAATCATTTGCTTTCAGATTCACCCAACTGTTGTGAAGGGAGATCATGCCTATATTCCACCGATTCCTGAGGGCCCCAATAATTATAAATGCAGACTCTGCAACAAGGTTGGACAATATGGCAACATTGTTGCGCATCTTCAGTCCCACCGGCTGACTGCTCTTAAACATGGAGGTATTTATTCATGTAAATAAATGTTGCAGCTCTCAATTGTAATATTAAATACTATTATTCTAATTTGAATACTGTTAACATTTTTATTGCCTTAACAATGTTAAGTTATTTGTAAAATGCATTTTTCTTTGTAGATTACACTATGTACAGGTGTCATGGACTGTGCATCAAAAGTTCTCATTTCCACTGCTGCTTCTGTGGACACAGCAAAACACAGCAAGTGATTTTAAAGCATGTTCAGAACTGTGCAGGGGTAGCATCCTCCGCCATGCCTCCTGCATCCTCTTTAGCCCCAGCCTCTGCAGGTAAATCACTTCATATTTATGTGCTGCACAACATCAGAATGACTGACTAATCTGGTTCCCCCAAAACACAACTTAGACATGGTGGAAAGTGTCACACTGCTATCATGTGAAATGCCGTGCCCCATCTAAGTTCTCCACACTGTCACCCCTGTAGCGTTCACTGCACCCAGAGCCCCTGCATCTGCCAGCCCTGCGTTGTGTACTGTCTCCTCCGTGGCCTCCACAGCATCTTCTGCCTCCTCTGTAGCCTCTGCAGGTAAATCACTTCATATTTATATGCTGCACATCATCAGAATGACTGACTAATCTGGTTCCCCCAAAACACAACTTAGACATGGTGGAAAGGGTAACAGTCTTCCACGCCGACATCTCGCCACTCCGACTAGTGGCTTCCGCGTGCGGTTAGGGTTAGGGTGAGGGTTAGGTATAGGGTTCGTTAACGTCGGAAAGGCGACATGTCGGAAAGCCGCCATGTAACCGGTGGAAAGTGTCACACTGCTATCATGTGAAATGCCGTGCCCCATCTAAGTTCTCCACACTGTCACCCCTGTAGCGTTCACTGCATCCAGAGCCCCTGCACCTGCCAGCCCTGCGTTGTGTACTGTCTCCTCCGTGGCCTCCACAGCATCTTCTGCCTCCTCTGTAGCCTCTGCAGGTAAATCACTTCATATTTATGTGCTGCACATCATCATAATGACTGACTAATCTGGTTCCCCCAAAACACAACTTAGACATGGTGGAAAGTGTCACACTGCTATCATGTGAAATGCCGTGTCCCATCTAAGTTCTCCACACTGTCACCCCTGTAGCGTTCACTGCACCCAGAGCCCCTGCACCTGCCAGCCCTGCGTTGTGTACTGTCTCCTCCATGTCCTCCACAGCATCTTCTGCCTCCTCTGTAGCCTCTGCAGGTAAATCACTTCATATTTATGTGCTGCACATCATCATAATGACTGACTAATCTGGTTCCCCCAAAACACAACTTAGACATGGTGGAAGTGTCACACTGCTATCATGTGAAATGCCGTGTCCCATCTAAGTTCTCCACACTGTCACCCCTGTAGCGTTCACTGCACCCAGAGCCCCTGCACCTGCCAGCCCTGCGTTGTGTACTGTCTCCTCCGTGGCCTCCACAGCATCTTCTGCCTCCTCTGTAGCCTCTGCAGGTAAATCACTTCATATTTATGTGCTGCACATCATCAGAATGATTGACTAATCTGGTTCCCCCAAAACTCAACTTAGACATGGTGGAAAGTGTCACACTGCTATCATGTGAAATGCCGTGTCCCATCTAAGTTCTCCACACTTTCACCCCTGTAGCGTTCACTGCACCCAGAGCCCCTGCACCTGCCAGCCCTGCGTTGTGTACTGTCTCCTCCATGTCCTCCACAGCATCTTCTGCCTCCTCTGTAGCCTCTGCAGGTAAATCACTTCATATTTATGTGCTGCACATCATCAGAATGACTGACTAATCTGGTTCCCCCAAAACACAACTTAGACATGGTGGAAAGTGTCACACTGCTATCATGTGAAATGCCGTGTCCCATCTAAGTTCTCCACACTGTCACCCCTGTAGCGTTCACTGCACCCAGAGCCCCTGCACCTGCCAGCCCTGCGTTGTGTACTGTCTCCTCCGTGGCCTCCACAGCATCTTCTGCCTCCTCTGTAGCCTCTGCAGGTAAATCACTTCATATTTATGTGCTGCACATCATCATAATGACTGACTAATCTGGTTCCCCCAAAACACAACTTAGACATGGTGGAAAGTGTCACACTGCTATCATGTGAAATGCCGTGTCCCATCTAAGTTCTCCACACTGTCACCCCTGCAGAGTTCACTGCACCCAGAGCCCCTGCACCTGCCAGCCCTGCAGTGTTTAATGTCTCCACAGTGGTCCAGTCTACGCCCAAAACAACATGCCCTCACTGCAATCTTTCTTTATTGAAGAAAAACCTCAAGACCCACATTGAGAGACGTCACTCATCATCGGTTGTCGAGATCACTGCTACACATCACCTTCCATCCCAATGCTTGGACATAAAAAAGGGCATTTTTGCTGTTGCAAGAACTTTTTCTGGTGTGAGAAACCCCATACATGTGAAGAAATTCACATGGGGAAACAACCACCAAGTTGAGTGTGAGCTACTTAGTTGCCAGCAGGCATCAGAATTTTCGAGAAGAAG
Source organism: Gymnoscopelus microlampas (assembly GCF_963454915.1). NCBI lineage: Eukaryota > Metazoa > Chordata > Actinopteri > Myctophiformes > Myctophidae > Gymnoscopelus > Gymnoscopelus microlampas. The sequence continues at coordinate 56,577,537 of NC_139945.1, forward strand.
TGGCTTATTAGGTTTTCAGTGTGTCCATGTCAGATCTCTAACATACTGTCCTACTTCATCAAAGCCAGATGTCCAATTGAAGGAAGAAGTTTTGTCTGATATGGTTGCAAAGAAGTGGATTTCCGACAACACCAAAAAAATGTGTCTTGTCAGAAAGGAGAAAGCAGTGTTGGATAACAGCCCATTGAGTGAAGAGGTCACATTTTGCAGTGGAGCATCTAGAGTGTATGTGTCAGTACTGGAATCACGTACCTCATATTATTCTCGTTTAGGGAGAGTGCCGGTCTGTTATGACATAAAATCAAATACTTGGAAGTGTCAGTGCCCCCAAAAGGCATGTCCTCACAAGTCCATAGCAAAATGGCACTTAAACCAAACCAGACCTGAACTGTTTATAAAGGTCAGAAGTTCAGACAGTGATTTATTTGACACCTTCACTCAATCGGATCCTCAAGGTCACAGTACTGAGGACAATAGGGACTTTAAGCTTTCTGTTTTTCAGTACGGCGACGCCAGGCGGAGTGCGGCTGCTATGACGCAATCGCCGTAGCAGTCAAAATCGTTAAGCAAGCAGCCGTCGGCGACGGGTTCCCACCCCTTCTTGGTTTCCATGGTGACGCGTCTATGCAGCACGTGTCAAACATAACGTTGTAGACACTACGTGGAACGGTAGCTTCTGGCGTAGTAAAATAGGCTGCGGCGACGGCAGGTTTATCTATCGAGCGCTGATCATTTCCGGTTACCGTAGTCCTCTGCCGTAGCAGTCCATTGCTTAAACTCCGTATTCTCTACCCACCTGAGGGAGCTGCTTTAACCTCGCTTGTCCATTACTTGTTGAACAATAAGAAAATACCAGCTGTTCTGCCACAGGATGTATGTTCACCAAAGAAAGTACAGTGTTCCGAGAACGTAGAGATGCTGCCAAAGCGCCTCATACCCTTTGAGAACTTTTGCACTGTGTGCACAGGAGACATTGCCCTTTCAGATCCTATGTTGATAACAAAGAAAGCCAACATCATAACATTCGCTGGAATACTAAAGGGTATGTTTAGTTTGAGTACTTAGAGGTTATTCGCTATTCATGTGCTGTATGTCAATTTATCACACACTTTCAGAATAAGATGAGCCAAACTGTTAAACAGATCATAAACAAAAGCAAGGGCTCGCAACTCACTTTGTAATGCTCCAGGTAAATTCATTCACAATCACAGCAGGCAGGACTTACGTTTTGACCCGTATCGCTCTTTCTCAAGTATGGGACAGACCGATATGGGTTGAAATGTATGTCCTGCCTGCTGTGATTGTGACTGAATTTACCTGGAGCATTACAAAGTGAGTTGCGAGCCCTTGCTTTTGTTTATGATTTATCACACACCGACTATCTTACACACACATATTTCTATCAATAACATTAATAATGTGTAGTTGTGTATATGTATTTTCTCAGACGTGTCCACGTACTGCAAAAGATGTGGGATTTGTGGACAATTCTATCGGTATCAAGAGTGGACAGAGGGGCTGCACAACTTTGATGACCACACTGTCTTGTCACTGCATCTTTGCCTTTTCTTGCGACAGTCTGTCCAGGTGATCAACACTTACTGTATGCTTTAATGCAGCTTTAACCATTTGAACCCAGCATCCATATTCTGGGGAACATTAGCCAGAAATTACTATCTACAAGCTCTCAGCACGTCTATGGTGCTGTGAGCTTGTGGATTGGCTATTTTAGTCCAATTACAGCAAATAACTCGGGCAGTTTTAATGAGACTGAAGGCTTCTAAGTGGATATTCATCTAACCCATTTACACATGGTGTAACCTATACGTTATACCTTTGATGCCGGGAGCTACCGGATAAAAAAAAAAAACTTAGGTTTGTAACTCAAATGTAAAACATGTATTGCATTGTAATCTCATTTCAAATTCTATTTCAGAATCACACTGCAGTGGGAAGGGCCTTGGATATCCTGGAACTGACAAACAAAGAAACGTATCCAAACCATGACTCAATTGTTCATGGATATCTCCACTTTGAGGCAATGACGGATGTCAGTACTGGAATCACGTACCTCATATTATTCTCGTTTAGGGAGAGTGCCGGTCTGTTATGACATAAAATCAAATACTTGGAAGTGTCAGTGCCCCCAAAAGGCATGTCCTCACAAGTCCATAGCAAAATGGCACTTAAACCAAACCAGACCTGAACTGTTTATAAAGGTCAGAAGTTCAGACAGTGATTTATTTGACACCTTCACTCAATCGGATCCTCAAGGTCACAGTACTGAGGACAATAGGGACTTTAAGCTTTCTGTTTTTCAGTACGGCGACGCCAGGCGGAGTGCGGCTTCTATGACGCAATCGCCGTAGCAGTCAAAATCGTTAAGCAAGCAGCCGTCGGCGACGGGTTCCCACCCCTTCTTGGTTTCCATGGTGACGCGTCTATGCAGCACGTGTCAAACATAACGTTGTAGACACTACGTGGAACGGTAGCTTCTGGCGTAGTAAAATAGGCTGCGGCGACGGCAGGTTTATCTATCGAGCGCTGATCATTTCCGGTTACCGTAGTCCTCTGCCGTAGCAGTCCATTGCTTAAACTCCGTATTCTCTACCCACCTGAGGGAGCTGCTTTAACCTCGCTTGTCCATTACTTGTTGAACAATAAGAAAATACCAGCTGTTCTGCCACAGGATGTATGTTCACCAAAGAAAGTACAGTGTTCCGAGAACGTAGAGATGCTGCCAAAGCGCCTCATACCCTTTGAGAACTTTTGCACTGTGTGCACAGGAGACATTGCCCTTTCAGATCCTATGTTGATAACAAAGAAAGCCAACATCATAACATTCGCTGGAATACTAAAGGGTATGTTTAGTTTGAGTACTTAGAGGTTATTCGCTATTCATGTGCTGTATGTCAATTTATCACACACTTTCAGAATAAGATGAGCCAAACTGTTAAACAGATCATAAACAAAAGCAAGGGCTCGCAACTCACTTTGTAATGCTCCAGGTAAATTCATTCACAATCACAGCAGGCAGGACTTACGTTTTGACCCGTATCGCTCTTTCTCAAGTATGGGACAGACCGATATGGGTTGAAATGTATGTCCTGCCTGCTGTGATTGTGACTGAATTTACCTGGAGCATTACAAAGTGAGTTGCGAGCCCTTGCTTTTGTTTATGATTTATCACACACCGACTATCTTACACACACATATTTCTATCAATAACATTAATAATGTGTAGTTGTGTATATGTATTTTCTCAGACGTGTCCACGTACTGCAAAAGATGTGGGATTTGTGGACAATTCTATCGGTATCAAGAGTGGACAGAGGGGCTGCACAACTTTGATGACCACACTGTCTTGTCACTGCATCTTTGCCTTTTCTTGCGACAGTCTGTCCAGGTGATCAACACTTACTGTATGCTTTAATGCAGCTTTAACCATTTGAACCCAGCATCCATATTCTGGGGAACATTAGCCAGAAATTACTATCTACAAGCTCTCAGCACGTCTATGGTGCTGTGAGCTTGTGGATTGGCTATTTTAGTCCAATTACAGCAAATAACTCGGGCAGTTTTAATGAGACTGAAGGCTTCTAAGTGGATATTCATCTAACCCATTTACACATGGTGTAACCTATACGTTATACCTTTGATGCCGGGAGCTACCGGATAAAAAAAAAAAACTTAGGTTTGTAACTCAAATGTAAAACATGTATTGCATTGTAATCTCATTTCAAATTCTATTTCAGAATCACACTGCAGTGGGAAGGGCCTTGGATATCCTGGAACTGACAAACAAAGAAACGTATCCAAACCATGACTCAATTGTTCATGGATATCTCCACTTTGAGGCAATGACGGAACACGATTATAACTTCTCATGTGTGCACTGTGGTGTCCATCCGCCAGTAGTCATAATGGACTTGCACAAGAAAGGAGTGTTTTCTATGCCAGGTAAGTACTGTTCTGTCTTTCCTTTTAACAGACAAATATCACCAAATACTGATTTTGAGCAAAATGTCTTGCAGTGAGTGAAATCGAGGCCCCCCCACCAGAGTTTGACGGGCATGTCGACATTGACGAATTCTGGCAATCGGTTGACCAAGAAATTGTCTGCAGAGGGTTTCTGAAAAGTAAGATATACATATTAATGTATCTATTAAGGGAGTATCCAGCACAAATGTTTTCCTAAGACCCCCCTGATCTGTCTTGGCCTATGTTACTGTACATCTAGCGTACATGTATCCAGCTAATGGGCACTCACTTAATGACCGTCAAAGACTATGGCCAGTTCTGGTCCAATCCGTAATGTTTTATCAAGTTTGAAACTGAAAAGCCTAAATGGGGGAAACAAACTTATTTTAAATTGTACTCAACATTTCACAAATTAAACAGAGTCAAATATTACCGAATGGATAAAGCCAAAGTGTTAAATTCACCTGTAATAAACCATGGGTGATTGTGTCTGTTAATAAATCGTAATTGCAGCTCTAAATTGTGTTTAGGTAATGAATTCATATTTATGATTGTTTTTTTTCCCCATTCTGAAGGTAACCGTGACAATCCGTGCAAAGTTTCACCTTCGTTTCACAAGTGGGCGCCATGGATTGGACCTCGTACCAGATCCGGCAAAGATGTTCTCAACACAGAGTACACAAAAGGCACAATGAAGTCTTCTGTAGAACAGCCAGAAATCAATGTCACAGAAGAACGTCTCACAACTGAGCTGATGAACTTAAAGGTGAATTCAAATGTGTTGGTGCTCTTGAACTGTAGTGTATCCATTGACAAGCACATTGTTGTACTAGATGTCTATTCTGCTGGATGTTTTTTAAATGGTTCCACACTGTCAGACACTTTTCTACATCTTAATGGTTGTGAATGTGATTCCACAGGTTGAAGCTTTGCGGAATCTGGTCAAAGGGTGTGGGATGGACAGTAAAGGCTCCAAAATGGATCTGATTCTACGCCTGAGGGAGGCAATGAAAACGAGGACCTTTTCAAGGTCTTTGAAAAGGTGTGGGGGGCATCGGGTAAGTGTCCAATTTCATTTAGTTGTTGTGATGTTTGTGATTGATTGTTTTACTAATGTTGTTAAGCACTTTTGAACATTGTTTAAAAAGGGGCTATATAAATAAAGTTTATTATTATATATTATAGTTCATCAACTGCATTTTGTCTATGATAATATATGTTATTGTAATTATTAATGGTCGGACTATATGTATTTACATTTCAAGGTGGCTGGGCAGTGATCATGTGTCCTTGTGGCATCGTGAATGCAGTGAAATTCAACTTGAGAGCTGAAAGCCCACGTGACTATGCTGATATGCTGCTGTCGTTCCAGCATTTCCCAAATGTTGTCGTGTATGACTTTGCACGGGGGTTGGTAAGCCATACTAACCTGCGGGAGGCTCAGTCAAACAGAAGACTACCCTTCAGTCCACATGAAGGAAGGTTGGCTGCACCGACACAAGAATATATCGAGTATGCAAAGCGAGGGCAACTGAGAAAGAACAATTACTTCATGAACGGTTTCTCACCATCTAGTCACATCTTTCTAATGCGGAGTGTCATTCATCACCATAACGAGAGGCTTAACCAGTTGGCACAGGAGAAGCTGAGGAAAGTGTGTAATGGAGAGATCACCTTTGATGCACTTGGAAGGGCCATTTATGGTATTTATGCATTAATTACCAACTAATTTCAATACATTTACATTGGGCTCTGAGTAAAACATTCACTTCAAGTAACACAGTCTAGACATAGCATAACCACTTACATAGCTGTATACTAGATCCACTCCAGTTTTTTTTTCTGCATGGAGATTTGTTATACTCGGCCAAATAAATCTACAAGCTTACACTGCATTGTAATGTGTTGAGTTTGTAGATTTCATACTAGAAATTTCACCATATAATATGAAGGCTGGTAGGATTCCTCCATTGTAGTCCCATGTAACACAGAAGGATACATTAATTATATGTTGACCTTGTCTTGCAGTGCAGGCAGGCAGGCAGGCAGATGTCTCGTCCGACGAGCATGAAGTGAACATCACCCCTGATGCACTTGGAAGACACATTTTGGGTATTTATGCTTTAATTACCAGCTAATCAATACATTTACATAGGATCTATTTGAGTAAAAGTTTCACTTCAAGTAACAATGATAACCAACACTGTCTAGACATAGCATAAACGTACAGCCCATATCTGTATGCTAGATCCACTCCAGTTATTTTCTGCATGGAGTTATACTGGGCAAACATCTACAAGCTTACACTGCATTGTAATGTGTTGAGTTTGTAGATCTCATACTAGAAATTTCACCATATAATATGAAGGCTGGTAGGATTCATCCATTGTAGTCCCATGTAACACAGAAGGATACATTAATTATATGTTGACCTTGTCTTGCAGTGCAGGAAGGCAGGCAGGCAGATGTCTCGTCCGACGAGCATGAAGTGAACATCACCCCTGATGCACTTGGAAGACACAATTTGGGTATTTATGCTTTAATTACCAGCTAATCAATACATTTACATAGGATCTATTTGAGTAAAAGTTTCACTTCAAGTAACACTGATAACCAACACTGTCTAGACATAGCATAAACGTACAGCCCATATCTGTATGCTAGATCCACTCCAGTTATTTTCTGCATGGAGTTATACTGGGCAAACATCTACAAGCTTACACTGCATTGTAATGTGTTGTGGGTTTATAGATCTTTCATTTTATAATAGAAATGCTGTGGGCTTGTAGATCTTTCATCCTATAATAGAAATGCTGTTAGGGTTCAACTTCATATTGAAGTCCATCACATAGGATATGTCACGGGGCTGCCCGTGCCCTATAGGCAATGCACACAACTTACAGCTGCTTCCATTTGATGATCATCATGCCGACCGGCTTGGAAGTGTCTGGCCTGCGTAGGCCTACTGTGTATATGCTGCACTGCTATTTATTAAGGTGTTTGTGGTGGTAAATAAATATAAAAAAAACCCTGCATTTCTGGACTTTGAACTGTTCTTGGAGCTTTGGACAACTTTACAGGAAACATTAGTTATATATTTACTTCATCTTGCAGTGCAGGCAGATGTGCACCACTGTGGGGATCATTGTGAGGCTCTCACTGTGGTGTCAAACATCAGGCCCTGTCGCACCTCATGGACATCAGGGGGTCATCCCTATGTTCCCCAGGTTCTATGTTCCCCACTTCCCCCAAAAAAGGTTCTATGTTCCCCGGGTTCTATGTTCCCCACTCAACCAAAAAAGGGTTCTATGGTCCCCACTCATCCAAAAAAAGGTTCTATGTTCCCCACTCAACCAAAAAAAGGTTCTATGTTCCCCACTCACCCAAAAATGCAGGAAATAGTGAGACATTTAAAAAGGTTTAAATACATGTATTATACCCATTAGTTATTTGTAATTTTTCAGTTTTTAAAGTGTCAAAATATCATGTTTTGAAAACTTCTTTGAAATGACTCAAAATCTATTTAGGGGTGTCACGACATTAATTTCACGATACATACGATACACGATATTGGGCTCACGATATCGATACGATATTATTATCATTTTTACTATCATCAAAGTGCTTAATTTATAAAGCATATAAAAAGGTGCTCCTCAGAGCACAGGTCTCCGCCAGGTCAGGTACGTTATTGTGGCCTCCTGGTGGTGGTATAATAGGCCAATGTGAGAAGGGTGCCATTTCTTCTTAGGCCTTTCAATCGGACACTGCATTCATGATTTGAGGCATTTTGTTCCAAAAATGTGTTTTGCTGAATTAGACCTGCTGGTGGCGCTATAACAGGCCAATGTGAAAGGGGTGGCATTTCTTCCTCGGCCTAGTGGGAATGTGCGTGTGAAATTTCACGGAAATTGCAAGCTGCGTTCATGATTTGAGGCATTTTGTTCAAAACAGACCAATCCTGCAAACTTTGGAAGCCAACCTTAGCCAATCAGGATGGAATATGGGAAATCGGACAGATCCGGGTTCATCACATGACTATAGATATACTGTGTACCGATTTGCATGACGTTTGGATAAAATCTGTAGGAGTAATGTCAAAAAATGGGGTTTGCACAAATCGGCCTCCTGGTGGCGCTATAACAGGCCCATGTGAAAAATTTGGGGCAGAGGTTCTGAATTGGTACGAATGACGAATCACAACGATCACGCTGTTTTTTTTGTCCCGCCCCGCACCACAGACCAATCAGAAGCCACGTCACGATTCAAAACGTTTGGCATGTCCCGCCTCCCTTGGAGATAGGAGGCATTCCAGACTGAGTAGCGAAGAGAGAAATAAAAGTCCGCCGAACGTAGCGAAGCAGGCTGGATCCCAGGCTAGTAAAACATACTCTCTCGCCATTCCTTTCGGCCTGGCGGAGCCAATTATACAAGCTTAAAGGGCTACACCATGAATGTAAAAAATATATATTATATATAAATATTGCCCCCTAATACGTATTAAACAGGTTGTAAGCCTAAAAAAACATCCAGATATTTTTTCTCACAATCTGACTGTCTGTCATTCCAAGCTTTTTCAGCTGCAATACCAAAACGTCCTTTTGGGCAGAGGGGTGCTACTGAGCAATTCTGTCTGTCAATCATCACCGTAATTCTGGTTTTCAATTCTCTTTTGGTCTTTCCCAAATAGCAAAAACCACAAGGGCAAAGGCGGTTAAGTTTCTGATAGTAATTTATCCCCATTATGTTCAGTTGTGTGTTCAGAGATGTTATTAATAATTGGAAATAAAAAATGTATGTTTCCTGCATTTTTGGGTGAGCGGGGAACATAGAACCTTTTTTTTTGTTAATGGGGAACATAGAACCTTTTTTGGGTAAGTGGGGAACATAGAACCTTTTTATAGGTAAAAGGGGAACATAGAACCCAGGGAACATAGAACCTTTTTTGGTAAGTGGGGAACATAGAACCTTTTTTGCGGGGAACATAGAACCTGGGGAACATAGAACCTGGGGAATATAGGTACGGTCCCGACATCAGCAGTGCATCATCCCCTTCAAGAGCAGTTGGTATGTGGTTGCATTGCTGTGACAAAGATTTTTGTTTTGCAATTGATCCAAGTCTCGGAGCATGTCGTTCCAGGCGTATGTTGAAGTAGTTCAATTACAGAAATATACACATTTCCTCCTGTGCACCGTTTTGTTTCAATTTATTTTTCTTGCTTTAATCCCTTATTTGTTGACATTCTTCGCAATGTGTAGGTCAGCTATGTACTAGACCAGACCAGACCAATGGGGGAGCTGATCATTAAAGAGCATGATACATGCCTCACAAGAGAGAACCTTCTTACCCTAGGGCTAAGACGGGATATGGACTCCATGGTGGTGAACCTTTTTATTCTGAATTTCTGAAGTAATCACATTTTTCTGGAATTGGGAGGTTTAAAGTGATGTCTTTACAGGTGGGGAATGCGTGCTTGAGGCTCATAGGTGAAGCCATGCAGTATCAGGTAGGGGTGTGTGACAAATTTGTTTACTTGGGGGTCATCGCTCCCAGTGGCGCATAGGCCATCTATGACTCTTCTATATCCAACACACTTTTGGTCTGTCCTCCCCTACCCCACCACCCTATCTTCTACAGGGAAAAGGGGTGTTCATAGTGGATCTACATGTTCCACCTACCTGGCTGGCACCCACTCACTGCAACCCTCTAACATGTCTTCCAGTAAGTAACATGGATGTGCAGGTGAAATTGGATGGGCAGATATTTAAAAAGGGCTCATTAGCCGGCGAGAAAATCTTTTAGACATTTCTGCTGTATTTCATGAAAAGTTACATTTGTTATGATAACACTTGTATATCAGTATTCAATCTTCAATGTGTAGAAGGGCAGGGGCTTTGTCTGCATATGCCTAGTAAGCACACACAAATACACAACTATTTTTAAAAAGTGTTATTTAAATTACAAAAGAAGAAAGATTTGACTGAAAAGCAAAGCAAAAGGAGCTGTACATTTAATTAAGAGACGAGCAAAGATGCCAGAACTGTAACATTTGCCTCTTCTCTTGGCCAGTTCACACTTGTAAAGAGACTAAAGTATCTTTCATACAAAAGGCAAAACATTATAACAATGTATAGTTGGCTAAGGGAATCTTAAAAGTATTTGTTGAAAGGATTTCAAAGTTGAGTGTGGGGGGAAATTAGCTTAACTACATGTATTTGCAATATTTTCTTTTAAGGTGGACGCCCACAAGAAGGATGCCATGATTTTCCCCCTATGGATCCCAGGGCATTTTGTTCTGTGTGTAAGTGAATCTTTATTGATTGCAAAACCACACTGATGGAAAGAATGATCATGTCGTGAGCATGTAGATGGCTATATTTTGTGTTAACATACTGTTACATTTGACATACTTTTACATTTTACATACTGTAGCCTACTGAGGAAAGCCAAATTTCATTATGTTTGACCTCATCAACCAACAGATCAACTTTAATATGTAAAATTAACTCAAATATTGCCATATACAACTTTTGTTGGTCATCTTTGAATATCAATATTTTTTTTTATTTTCTTTTTTGTTTTCTACAAAATATTTGTTAAACCCCGGAATGATATTTTGCAATGTCTGTGGAAATTTTAATTTGAACAGAGCCATAAGGGCATCAAATTGAGTTGTGGGAATGTCTGTGGAAATTCTACAGAAACAAAAATAATAGATAGATATTTATTGATCCCGAAGGAAATGTGTTAGAATGGTCTGTCTCCTCTGTGACCAAACAGCACATAGCCTATAGAGTAGAGACAACCGGACAAACTTCCATTTGTACATGTTTTACATATTTAATATTGCCATGTAATAGAGAAGTTGTCATAGCTGCCATACATTCTTCAACATGATTGATGTTTGTCCGGCAGGACCAGCACAGCTCCCCAGTATGTCACAATATCGTCTTTTATATTGTTTGTTGCTTGTATATTGTATATATGCTTGTATGTATGCTTGTATGTATTGTATGTATTTTTTTATGCATGTATTTTTATTTTATGTTTTGTTTTTGTTTGATATTTTTGTTTATTTATTATATATATTATATAATATTATATATATAATTTATTATTATTTAGTTGTTTTGTTATTGTAGTGTTTTTTTATGTATGCATTTTCCCTCTGTGGATCTCAGAGCACTTTGTTCTGTGTGTAAGTGAATCTTTATTGATTGCCAAACCACACTGATGGAAAGAATGATCATGTTGTGAGCATGTAGATGGCTATATTTTGTGTGCATTGACTTAATCTGTAGCTAAATGAAGATTGTGTGTTCATTGACTTGATCTGTAGCTAAATGGAGATTTTGTGTTCATTGACTTGATCTGTAGCTAAATGGACTTTGTGCGTTTACTTAATCTGTAGCTAAATGGTGTGGGGCCCACTGGCTTCATCTGTGATGTAATTGTGAAGACTCAATTTCAAGATTTTTTCCCCAAATCCCTATAGGTTATGAAGCCATTAAAGAGAGAGATTCTCTTCTTGGACTCTCTATTTTCAAACAGGGGACAAGGCTTTGCTCCAACGCCTTATCTAAACATCTTAAGGTTTTAAAACAGTTTGTTTGCTGAAAGTCGTGTTCTCCAGACTTTCTCAAACTTAAAAGTATTATTTTGGCAGTCATGATGTTCCCTGACTTGCAAACTGTTTGCACTAGGGCTGGGTGATACGGACATTTAGGTTGATATGTGAAGGCTATATCTCTTGACTGTAAGCCTTTAAAACGAGGAAAAGAGAACACTTCACACTATGACATAATCTGAAATTCCAGGCAATGTCTATTCTAATGTCATGATGACGTTATAAAATACCTATATCGCCCACTCCTAGATTGCTCTGCATGTATTTAGGGCTTGCATGTGTTGGGTTGTAAGGTGGATGTATTGGGCAGTTATGTTTACTGCCTAATATTTGATCATGTTCAAATGACAGCAATGTAGATGTGATGTCATTGTTTTGCAATTAAGTGAATTAACTACTATTGACATGCTGACATTGATTAAAGGAATGGATTAGCACAGAACCTTACACTATAGATTACATTTCTCAGCTCAACATTGGAACCGTGTGATCAATGGAACCATTTTCGGTTCCTAAATCAAATTCTATTGTTCCCAAAACGTTTTCAAAGTGTTTCAAAATGCTCAGAGTTCTGTTCCTCTGAATTTGGAGTTCTGTTCCTCCGAGATGCTTGAACCTTCTAGAACTGATTCTAAAAGTTACTAATTTTATTTTTTCTATCAGGTCTCTTACACAATATGTCATCCCAGGAGGAGCATGGTCTGAATTCACAGGCCTGGAGATTGAGGTAAATTTATTTTGCAAACAACATGTATCAGTTTTTAGTCATTAATACTACTACATCTATTTCTCCTTTCACACGTTTACTTTGCTCTTGTTATCGTTGAATACTTGATTGACAGAATAGTTTATTGATTGTACAGTACATTCACACTGAATACTACAAAAACGACACTGGCTTGTTTCCATCGTGATCCATGTAAACGTGGTCCATGGAAACATCCAACATCTCTTGTCCATCAGAGGTAAATAATCCATGTAAAAAGGACATTTATTGTGGGCTGGTTTCTTCAATTGTACCATTGAGCAATGCGCCTCCGAGACTATTAATATAATTTGGTGTGTTGAAGGCTTTCTGCTTCTGCAGACTTTTTCTCAACATCTGGACAATGCAATGTACGACATAATAAATGCAGATAAAATGCAGATACAAATATTAATGATGACCCTAATTCGAGATCATTAAGCCACATTCACAAATCTTTAAGCCTTGAACTTTGTCGGTTTATTTCATTTAACATGTCTTTTATATAGGGTCTCCCGAAACAACTCTCGGGAAATGACTGTGGCGTCTTCATGCTAATGGTGAGTGAAAATGTTTGCAGAAGGGGGAAAATATGAATTGGCATTGGGCCCATATGTAAAAGAGTCTGTCTAAATGTCGGTGCTCTCTGACACAGCTTTAATTTGTTCACATTGCCCCAGCCATTTATTAACATTTTGTTGTAATAATGCCCACCCCCAGTCTATTCTGAGTGCTGAATTTAAAAAATGAATTGCACCAACACAAGTTTACTATATTTGCAGTATGCCTGGTATGTTGTGATGGAGGCTCCATTTGACTTCACAATTGTAAGTACAATTTAGGCATTTATTATCATTGTATATGGGATTATATTATTGTAAGTACATATAATAATCAATGATATGCTTAAAATAGTGCTATTATATTTTGGGAACACCTCTCTGCGGTCCCAAAGTGTTTCCCTACACTTTTCCTCCCTCTTTTCTGAGAAGTCAGAATATGACATTGTGATTTGATGTAAACGTGGAGGTCTGTTAGGCAAATGGTGAGTTGGGTCTCCTAACAAACTGATCTGTTAATGCATTGTACTCTTCTTTTCTTCAGCATGACATGCCGTGTTTGAGGAGGTGGTGGTGCACACTGTTGCTGGAGAATCTTCAGGTTGAAGGGTACGAGTGTTAAATAATCAAATGATTTAAAGCAATATCTGTGGCAGCAATGTAATTTTTATTTTACTATAGCCATGGACGTAGATTTGCCCACTTCACAGTGGAGGGCCAACAGATGGGCAGACAGATTGCCAGCGGAAATGTACCGTTACTCCCCAGGATCCCCAGGAAGAGAAGGTCTGATGCTGTCGCCACGGTAAGAAATAAACATTTTACAGAGCAAAGAAAGTTGTGTTGTCTACGAAGCCATTAGGTAATATGTATCTCACGTCCTTGACCTAAAGGAGACCGTCCCGTTGAAGACCTGTAAGGTGGAGGAGCCAGTGGATTCAGATCCGGAGCCAGTGGATTCAGATCCGGATTCTGATTGGGATTCAGAGAGACTCAATCTGGAGGGAATGGCCATTGGATTTGGCATGTTGCAGGCAAGTAGCTATATTTTTCTGTGAAGCACATCTAAGCAATTCTCTTGCAGTTGCAGAATCTGATATTTAGATCTGATATTTTAAACTACATACAATACAGTATTATCTACAGGACACAAATGTGACGATGGTTATAGAATGAAATATCCTTACTGTCCTTGTTACAAGGTTATTACAACAAGATTTAATTTGTAATTACTCATTGTATGTTCACAGCTGCCAAGCAAAGTGCTAAGGAAGATCTTCGTCCTTGTGGTGCTTGACGATGGCTACGCTGCAGTACGCACCCTTGCTCTGACTTGCAGACGTTTCTGGGAGGTGCTGAGAAGGAAAACGTTTTTGAACGAAGCACACTTTGCCTGGCTTGACAGTAAGTGTTTCACATTCTGCCTTGTATAAGGACAGGCCCAACAAAGCTTTTTGCAAGCAACTCTATTGGAGTGTATACCCACACATGCCAATTCAAGAGATATTTTATTGACGAGATAACATTTCGGTTGTGAGACCTTCCTCTGGCTTAATTTACAGCAGGCTGACACTGACTCACTGAACACATTTTGAAAGGTGTAGACAGCCAACCAGGTGTAGATTGACCTTCAAGGTTCAATACACTAGCGTCTCTGAACATCCTAATGAATCATATAAAGTAAATGACAATAATTCAGAGAAGAGAATATAAATACAAATATCATAATGTACTACTCCCAATGTCTGGTTGGAGTGTTTGGAGGTACTGGTTTTCAACAAGGCAACGTCCTGCTTCCTCCTGTATTATGTGCAATTTCCAAATGGGTGGTACAAACAGTGTTGGGATAGTTACTAAAACATAGTAATATGTTACTTATTACATATTACTTGTTTAAAAAGTAATGTAGTTACTTTACTTATTACTCCCTGCCAAAAGTACCTAGTTACTTATTACTTTAGTTACTTTTTTTTTCTCGCCCCCAATAATTTGCATCCTTTCTCCCCAAAAGTCTGACTTTGCATTTTCAACATTAGCAGTTGTTTTTTTCTCTTTTCTGCAGCCTACATTGTAAAATCCTCATTGTACACTCATTTGAATTATATTAACACTAAGACTTTTACAGTGTATGAATTCATAACTTACAGACTAAATGAAAACCATTTGACGACTATGAATTGAATACTAAGGACCTCAATGGAAACAAGTATTTTAAATGTATTTAATGTATTTTTTGCCTAATAATATATATAGAAAATAGCCGACCTACAAGCTTACGGCGCATCTTCATCGGTTAACAAGTCGCTTATAATAAGCAGACATGGCAACACTGTTTGTTCCGGTTTAAGGGCGGCCCGCCCTTCCGCAGCTGATAATAAGCATGATAATAAGTCACACAGACAAGTGCGCAACGTTTCCGTATCCGCTCTAGACCGGATCAGCAAGCAGCCTGCATAGCAACTCGATCCCAACCAGTCTACCATTATCAATGGACCAAAAACAACACAGGATCAAATAAACACACTCAAACCCAGAGTACCACCGAGGCTCGTGAAAAAAAGTAATAAGTTACTTTTTGAAAAAAAGTAAAGGTAATATTATTACTCAAAACGTGAAAGTAATTAGTTACGTTACTAGTTACTGGGAAAAGGTAATAATATTACTTTAAGTTACATATTACTTTAGTTACTTCCCAACACTGGGTACAAAGGACTGTTGACTGATTTGAGTTGCTTTCAAACTTGTAACACTGGATAGTGTTCACCTGCACAACATTTCTTGACAAATGAGCTCATAACATGTGAATGTTTATGAAACAAACATTTAGCAGAATTTAGAGTTTTTTTGCGGCTGCAACAAATAAGCTATGGACTTTATTTGAATTGTGTCTTGACCTCTACATTTATCGTGGATTGAAAAGGTTCTTTCTACAGTTTGTCACTGTATATTTGCATACACCATGAAATTAGCTAGTTGCATTTAACCCATGTTCATGAGTCTTCTGTTTTTTTCTCATCAGGTGTGGTGAACTGGAATAGCTATTCAAAGAAGTACACAGAGGAGTTCAGGGTGCCATTACAGATCGACACATGCAGACAGTGCCTCTCCAAGCATAAAGACCGAATAGGCTACAGGGGGACTGGACGTAGAGGGCAGCTACTGTCCTTTTTTTCTGCCGATGACATGCAAGGGTTCTGCAGCATTGACTGCTTTTACAATGCTGGATGCAGTTTCAATGAGAGCGACTAGCAGGTCCGTACACACTTCCAGGCCATAGTTCCAGTTCCAGTGCCATATGGATCGTGTCATAAGACGGACAGTTTCCCTCATTTCCAATTTGTCCAGTGCATAAACTGCGTATATCCTACTGCAGGCTGAAAGTAAATAAATAAAGCTCTCCAATAAAGCTGTTCATACCACACTTTAATTGTACTTGTATTTGTATCTCTTTGAAATGCAACACTCAACCTAGTTGTATACTAAACTGTCATGTTTTTCATGGATGCCTTTTATTAATACAGCTTTGCAATCACTCAAGGCTGCAGACAGCATTTTATTTGGGTTAAAACATATATCTTAATCTTATATTAACAATATACTGCCTTTTATAGTTCGGTTCAGTAAACCAAGCTCACACCAAGTGAATAGAGACACTTCAATCCTATTGTTTCATCACACAACAGCGTAATTACAGATTAGTATAAGTATGATATTGTAAAAGGAGGGGTTACAGCATGTTTGTGTTAAAACAAATTTTCCATAGCCATTGATAAGATGCTGCATTTCTCATAAATATGTAGGCCTATTAAAGCCATGTATAGTGTACATAAGTTGAATGTTTAAGGACTATTTGTGTTGAAATGAAGGAATTATAGTAATTACCAAAATTCCAAGGCAATTACCATATTGTAAAAGGATTGGTGTTACAGCATGTTGTACTTTCATCATGTGCATTGATGATAAAATGCACTCACAATAGCCTATGTATTTATTAAAGCCATGTAGTGCACAGTACAATATTTCCCCTCATTGATAATTGTTTGAAAACACCATAACAGGGAATCCTATCAATGCTGGCATAAAGAAGGGGGTGGACGTGACTAGGTGCCATGTAGCCTACAGCAGGGGTTGGCAACCTTTTTGACATGATGTGCCATGTTTAAATTATCTTGATAGTCAGTGTGCACGCCATATCATCACTAGTAAGTTTAATTATGATGTATCAAAATCAAATATTTGCAACTGATTTTGATTGTCCATGGTCTATACAAAACCTTTAGATGTAATAATGCAGACAGAGTTAGTAGTTTGAATGACTATAGAATTATGTGCCGGATGTAATTTGTATATAGATGTGAGGGGACTTCTGAGCTATAACCTTTTTGAATATTTAATTTTAAAATAAACAAGACCAGGAGACCTGCTTCTGCCAGACCCAGAATGAAGTCCTAGTATGTAACACACCTACAAACCACTTTATAACTGAAAAGCATAAATCATTTTAGGCATTTGGTGTGGAGTTGTTTGTGTATAGGGGTATTTGGTTGGAGATTTGTGTATAGGCTAGACCAGCAAACCTTCCAGTCTGATTACATTCACCTGGCCTTTGTCAGTCAGTGCACAGAATATGGCAGAAGGGCTTTGAGTCCAGTATTTCATAAGTGTAGGTAATTTACTATGTTGTTTGTGTAGTAATAAACCTTCACACTTTTGCCCATGTATGGAGAAAACAGGTACAAAACCTGCCCATGTATGGATGGAAGGGGGACAGACTTTTATGGCTGGGGCCTAAGGGCAAAGGGGACAAAACCTGTTTTTTGCCCATGTATGGAGAAAACAGGTACAAAACATGCCCATGTATGGACGAAAGTGGGACAGACTTTTCTGGCTGGGACCTAAGGACAATGCCCATGTATGGATAAAACAGGTACAAAGCCTCATGTTTTTGCCAGACCCCCTTGGGTCTGGCAAAAACATTCCTCTCACACTTATGCCAGTGTGCCAGTGATCACCCTCCCTTGTGCCAATGTTGGCACAGTGGCACCCGTGCTTATAGATTGCCTTCCCCTGGCCTACAGGAGATTAGATTGGAAACCAGTGAACCACATAGGGATATCTGAGTGTATAACAGACAGATCTTAGAGGAAATTCATTATTTTTATCATCATTGGATTGACTCAGGTATAATTTGAAGTAAAGATATGCCAAAAGCTTCATGATAAAAGGAATTGAGTGTGTGACTTATTCATTATTGGAAAGGTAACTCCTTAAAAATGTCCCCTGCTTCTAAATAACAGTACAAACCTGAAGATGACATTGACAATGTACTATACATATGGCTCTGAGAGATGTAATTATAAAACAATATACAAGACAATATTGTGACATACTGGGGAGCTGTGCTGGTCCTGCCGGACAAACATCGATCATGTTGAAGAATGTATGGCAGCTATGACAACTTCTCTATTACATGGCAATATTAAATATGTAAAACATGTACAAATGGAAGTTTGTCCGGTTGTCCCTACTCTATAGGCTATGTGCTGTTTGGTCACAGAGACAGACCATTCTAACAAATACTACCAAACTAACACATTTCCTTCGGGATCAATAAATATCTATCTATCTATCTATCTATCTATCTATCTATCTATCTATCTATCTATCTATTATTTTTGTTTCTGTAGAATTTCCACAACTCTATTTGATACCCTTATGGCTCTGTTCAAATAAAAATGTCCACATACAATGCAAAATATCATTCAGGGGTTCATCGTTGAGTTAATTTTACATATTAAAGTTGATCTGTTGGTTGATGAGGTCAAACATAATGAAATTTGGCTTTCCTCTGTAGGCTACAGTATGTACTGTAGGCCTATATATTTTTCTTTGTACAATGCATTTGTATGCATAAACTTCATTTTTAATATTTGATGTGTTTTTATGAATTAATCTTACCAATAGACAAACACTCAACAAATTAATAATACACTTAATTAAATCAAATATTTTGTGGTTGTTGAATTAAAACACCCATTCAATGAAATAGTATGTTATTAATGAACACTTTCTTCAAATTAATAATGCACTTAATTAAATCAAATATTTTGTGGTTGTGGTTTCAAATTTGTTTGTTTGATGGTTCATTCAACTATTTCTTAATAATTATAATAAATGCGCAATACAGCTTTAAGAAATGAAGTGGGGGCGAGCCCAATAGAACACGCCCCCTTTCTGAAACGCCCACAATGAGACACGCCCCCTTTCTGAAACGCCCACAATGAGATACGCCCCCTTTCTGCCATCTGCAGATAGACTCTGTTGGAGAGAAAGCCAGCCAAGACTGACAGGTGAATTCCCCCAATCAGACAACACCCCTCAATTAGTTATCCCGCCCCTCTCTGTCTCTGCCCAATTCCCTGCTGTGAATCCCTATACCCCAGAATCCAACCTGGCAACCTTCACATTGCAGGAGAGATCCCTGAGAGAGAGACAGAGGCACAGAGCCACAGAGCCCTAATTAAGAACAAATAATACCCTTAACTTGAATGTAAGTTATATTGAAGCCACACCAGACAGCACACACACCTTGCCCATTGTCACAGTATTGCCAGAGGGCTAAGAGTTGTTTCTGAGAAACATTGGTGAGTTGCTATGAACTTTGTTTGCTACTTTAGCAGCTAAAGCAGCCATGCTGTTAGCCATGATAGCAGCTAATAGGCTAAGTTACCATGCAATGCCAATGCAGAGTTAGCACAATTGTTTGGCTAGTGCTAGCATGGTTGTTCCAAGCTAACCTACCTGGTTAATTATGTGAGAGATAAGAGCACTCTAATTGGAACAGAGCTATTTCATGTCACCACTGTAGGTGGCTGTGTGTTGCTTTTATTTCATTTTTGTACATTTTGTCATACTTTAGCTTTTGATAAAATAGGTTTCTAAATAAGGGTATTTTCCACCTTCATTCCTAGCTGAGTGTGCTGGTGGGTGTAGAGCCCTCTGTCTGCACCACCAGTCCTGGTGGTTAGAGGAGCATATTATTTTGATGTCATTGGTGAGAAAAGCACTTTATTACAATGCATCTTATTTTATTTCATGATGAGAATGTATTTTATTTTATAAGAAGTTTGTTGTACTGAAAAGAGATTGCATTTTATTTTGATTAATTGAAAGACACTATTGTGAAATGTTGTTCTGAAATACTGTTAATTATAGTTTTTCATTGTGATCCTGTATGCATGGCATACCTGTATGCATGGCATACAGGTCAGGTTTTTGGATGAGGCCAGAGTCTAGGTCTACCAAGGATGGCGAGCTACCAACCCAGGATCGAATGCATGTGAAGACCATCTTTTGATTTTCCTTGGAGACCACCACCTCTGCCCTCTGCCCTTATATGGTTTTACCAGTGTGGTAGGACAGAACTTTGCTCAAACCACAGAACTGAACTGAACACAACACACTGATCTGCACAACATCTATCCCATAATACTGCACTCCACAGTGTAGTTGGACTGTCAGTGGACTCCCTCACATACAGTACATCCATCTGTGACTTCATGGTGGGGTTATTGACAGTAGATTGATGTGTATTGTGTGTTGACCTGAAAGTAATTGTAAATTCATACTGTGTTGGGTATTAGTTCATGGATCCATATTTCATGATTTAAAATACTTACCATACAGTTAAAAGGATATTTACAATTAAAAAGATAAATACAATCGAAAAGGATATCTACAGTTAAAAGGATATTTAACTAAACAGATATTTACCAGGGTGCACCCGCAGATCATAACCCATAGATTGAAACCTGTAGGATTCAAGGTCTAAAACTTAAAGGGGATTTTCACCCAAAATATTCCAAGGGTTTGGACAGTGGAATTTACAGTGATTTTATCACTGGTGTAAAGAGGTGACTACAACAGTTACACTGTTACTGATCTCATTCTATTGTTGTCCATTCTATGTCTGTTGTTTATGTGTTTTTGGTACCATTCCCTTTATTTTCTATTGACCTAAATACAAGCCGGCCCTTCTTTATTATATCATACATACCTGTCTGGTCTCTATCATTATTTACTCTTAAATGCTCCAGTAGCCGAACCTTAACAGATCACTAGCCCAGGATTAATACCTTATTATATGGTAGTGGTCAAAGTCCATTATACAAAAAGGTGTTACACGTGTTACATAATACATGATGATGATGGTGATGATGATGATAATACTAATAAATTATGATGATGATAATAGTAATACATGATGATGATGATGATGATAATACTAATACATTATGATGATGATAATAGTAATACATTATAATGATAATGGCAATAAATTATGATGATAATAGTAATAAATTATGATAATAGTAATGAATTATGATGATACTAATGATGATGGTAATAGTAATACATTATGATGATGATAATAGTAATACATTATGATGATAATAATGATGATGATGATGATACTAATAAATTATGATGATGATAATAGTAATAAATTATGATGATAATAGTAATACATTATGATGATACTAATGATAATGATGATACTAATAAATTATGGTGATATTAATAAATTATTATGATAATGATAATGATAATAGTAATACATTATGATGAGGGTAATAATAATACATTATGATAATAGTAATACATGATGATGATAATGATGATGATAATACTAATACATTATGATGATAGTAATAAATTATGATAATGATAATAGTAATAAATTATGATGATGATAATAGTAATACATTATGATGATGATAATAGTAATACATGATGATGATGATAATACATTATGATGATGATAATAGTAATACATGATGATGATGATGATGATAATAAATTATGATTATGATAATAGTAATACATTACGATGGCTTTACACAGTAGCTTGATAAATAAATGCATAAATGAATACATACCTACCGTAAATACATAAATATTGCAATGTAATATACAAGATATACACAATATAGATAGCATAATAATGTCTAATGATGGATAACAACAATACCAAAATATGACGTAAAAACATTCATATTCATCCAAAGTAACTTAGATACTTGTGTGAATACCTATGTGTATTTTCAGATATCTTCATCTCCAAGATAACGAGGAAGAAGGCCTGGACCGCTCGGACAAGCTCTGGAAGATAAGGTGGTTCCTGGAATACCTCAACACGAAGTTCCAGGCACTGTATGGGGTAAACGGCTTTGTGTCTGTGGATGAGAGTATGGTGAAATTCACGGGCAGACTCTCCTTCCGCCAATATCTTCCGCTCAAACCCACCAAGTGGGGTGTCAAGGTGTGGGTCATGGCGGAGAGCTCCACTGGATACGTCACCAACTTCCAGGTAAGAAACATAAAATCAGCACACCAGTTAGCTCTCATATGCAAAGATGTATTGTAATAGTGAATGACGTTTCAAGCACCAAAGCTCTTCCTCAGACTTGTTTTTCTTACAAACTTCCAGGTCTACACAGGTCGTGATGGGGGGACACAGGAGAAGGGTCTTGCTCACCGTGTGGTAATGGATCTG
Organism: Gymnoscopelus microlampas; assembly: GCF_963454915.1. Taxonomy (NCBI): domain Eukaryota; kingdom Metazoa; phylum Chordata; class Actinopteri; order Myctophiformes; family Myctophidae; genus Gymnoscopelus; species Gymnoscopelus microlampas. The sequence continues at coordinate 56,600,007 of NC_139945.1, forward strand.
GCCAAACCCTTCTATGGCTCCAACCTGTCCATTTATATGGACAACTTTTACAGTGGGATGGAGCTGCACTATTCGGGCCAACAGGAAGGGACTGCCCAAGGACCAACAGCTAACCAAGAAAGCCGGCATGGGAAAGCACCAGTTCCGAGTCGCCCAGAAGGATGACCTCACCTTCTGTGTCTGGCAGGACACAAAAGTGGTGATGGTTCTTTCCAACTTCCATGACCCCACGGCGACCGGGACCGTGCAGAGAAGGAAGGGGTCGTCCAGCCAATCAACGGTGGTAGTGCCAGCCAGCCTTGCTGACTACCAGAAGCAAATGAAAGGTTTGTTTGAGTTATTGTCTTTTTTTTTATTGACAAAAATACATACTGTATATGACATAGCCTACAGTATTTGAACACATCTGTCCAAATAGCTCCATTGTGGTCCTCTCAGTGAAATGTGTGTGTAAACTGAGTGCCATGTGTTTGTTCCAGGTGTGGATCTTCTGGATCAAATGGTGGGGTACTACAATATCGAGCATCGCTCAAAGAAGTGGTGGAGGAGGGTCTTCTTTTTCTTCTTGTCGGTCTCCTGCTACAACGGGTACATTGCCCATAAATCTGCCGGAGGAGAGGCATTCTCTGCCAAATTCAAGGGGTACAAGGAGTGGCTGGAGGAACTGATAGTCGCCGTGGTGGCAAGACCTCCTCCTGATTCCTCCTCCTCTTCATCCCCAGTGAATGCTGAGCTCGCCACTGAGCACGATTTCGAAAAAATCTTCCCAAAGAGAAGGGCCTGCAGGGAGTGCGCTGTGCTACAGCCACAGTCTACGGCTGCAAGCAGTGCCAGGAGGCTGTGCACATGGAGTGCTTCGGCAAGCACGTCCGCCGTTTTATGAATTGAACTGTGAACTACTCAGGATGAGTAGTTCACAGTTCTCTTCCCTCTTCTCTCTTCTCTCTTCTCTGTTGTTATTTGAGCAGTGCTCTCTTCTCTGTTATTTGAACAGTAGTCTCTTCTCTCTTCTCTCTTCTTTTGGCTGGTTCTATAGAACCACTGATCCGATTGACTTCCCACTTGGCATTGCACTAGCCTGTGAGCCGAGGAATCCTCCCGCCAAGTGGGAAGTCAATCGGATCAGCGGTTCAGGAGATATTCCTGCCCATTCTAAGCGGGTCGGGCCGGTTCTGCAGACATTTTTGTCAAATTAAATGTGTTGCATTTTTGCATTTTGCCACATGCCACTTGACAGGCACTTTCATTTTATGCACTAAAAAGAACACTTTATTTTACGTTTTAGTGAATATGTTGTTATTCTGCCCATTCCGGTCAGGACGGTTCTGTAGAACCGCTGATCCGATTGACTTCACACTTGGTACTGCACTAGCCTGTGAGCCCAGGAATACCCCCGCCACGTGGGGAGTCAATCGGATCAGCGGTTCACGAGATATGCAGACTTTTTGAATATTTGAATTGTATCGATTTTTGTATCGATGGTATCGATTGTATAAAATTTTTTATCGATTTTTGAGTTGTATTGATTTTTTGTATTTTGTAATACATATCTGTGAAAATTAAATTGATTGTGAACAATAGCCAATGTTGTAAGCTCTCAAATGTTTTTGGAATTTTGTTTCTATCTGCTACAGAGGCTGAGAAATATATTTTTTATTGAACCTTGACAATTCTGATATTCCTGCTCATTCAAAGTTGGTCCTCGGGTTCTGTAGAACCACTGACCCGATTGACTTCCCACTTGGTATTGCACTAGCCTGTGAGCCCAGGAATACTCCCGCCAAGTGGGGAGTCAATCGGATCAGCGGTTTAGGAGATATTCATGCTCATTCAAAGCGGGTTTTCCGGTTCTGTAGAACCACTGATCCGATTGACTTCCCACTTGGTATTGCACTAGCCTGTGAGCCCAGGAATACTCCCGCCAAATGGGGAGTCAATCGGATCAGCGGTTTAGGAGATATTCATGCTCATTCAAAGTGGGTCGACCGGTTCGGTAGAACCACTGATCCGATTGACTTCCCACTTGGTACTGCACTAGCCTGTGAGCACAGGAATACTCCCGCCAAGTGGGGAGTCAATCGGATCAGGGGTTTAGGAGATATTCCTGTTTATTCAAAGTGGGTCAACCGGTTCTGTAGAACCACTGATCCGATTGACTTCCCACTTGGTACTGCAAGATATGCAATATATAGATAGATATACAAGATATGCAGACATATTTGAATTGTATCATTATTTTATTAATTATATATCACTTTATAGATTTTTTTCTATTTTGTAATACATATTTGTGCAAATAGCCAAAGTTGTAAGCTCTCAAATGTTTTTGGAATTTTGTTTCTATCTACTACAGAGGCTGAGAAATATATTTTTTATTGAACCTTGACAATTCTGTGAATTTTCTAAAAAATACCTCAGGTTTTAGGGTGTCTTCCTTAAAACTGCCTTAGGTTTTAGAAGGCCTTTTCAAAATCGGCCTCAGGTCTAAATGGGTTAAAAGGACAACAATAGATTATCATGTTACATATTTCATTGACATGAGAGTGTGCATGACTTTTTAGGCTGCTTAACTGAGTAAAATGTATTCCACATTGACCACAATTAGGATTTAAATCATGTGAATTTTCTGGTGTCTATTTAACGAGGATCGTCTCGTAAAGTTGCTCCCACACTGGTCACAGTTATCCTTATCCTTACAGTTATATGTTTTTATATGTGAATTCTCTGGTGTGTTTTAAGGTTGGATATATGAGAGAAGTGCGTAAGACTGGCCGTGCAAGTTAAGTAACATCCACACTGATTTGGTTTTCTCTCCAATGTGAATTGACTTCATGTTTTTTGTTGGTATACATTTATATATTTCTTGTTTAATATCTTCAACTTGTTATTTCCGCCAATTGAGAGTAAATTGGTTACAGCATTATGGGACACAAAATGCTATGAAAAAAAGCATGCTTGTGGATGTATTTGATTGGCAACTAGAAAAAGTGCTCCTCGGAGCACAGGTCTCCGTCAGGTCAGGTAGGTTATCGTGGCCTCCTGGTGGCGCTATAATGTGAAAAGGGTGGCACTTCTTCTTAGGCCTTTGATGGCAATCGGACACTGCATTCATGATTTGAGGCATTTTGTTCCAAAAATGTGTTTTGTTAAATTAGACCTGCTGGTGGCGCTATAACAGGGCAATGTGGAAGGGTGGCATTTCTTCCTCATTGTAGTGCAAATGTGTGAGCAAACTTTCACCGCAATCGGACCCTGCGTTCATGATTTTGCGGCATTTTGTTGAAAACGGGCCACTCCTGCAAGCTTTAGATGTCAATCTTAGCCAATCAGGAAGGAATGTGAAAAATCGAACAGATCCATTTTGATCACATGACTATAGAGATCATGTGTACCGATTTGCGTGAGATTTGGATAAAATCTGAAGGAGTGAGAAATACAACCCTACTATAAATCATCCCATGACATAATCCCCACAGCATGTGCATTCCCAGTATAACCATCTCACCTGCAAAATAGATATTAAACGGTTCAGTATCACACACTGCTTCTGCACAACATGCATGTGTGTCTTCATAGAACAAACTCTCACTGGCATTTGAAATCACGTGAGAGTTCAGTTCACATGAGACTGCACACAGACATTCTGTTCCCAATCCCAAGTGATACTTCGCCATCTACTGGTGATATACTGGTACTTCAGTTACACTGCTGCAATAATAATTAACTCAATACAAAAAGAGGTGTTCACTCTCCATTCCGACATCTCACCACTCCGACTAGTGGCTTCCGCGTGCGGTTAAGGTTAGGGTTAGGGTTAGGTATAGGGTTCGTCAACGTCGGAAAGGCGACATGTCGGAAAGGAGAAATGCACCCACAAAAAGACTATTTCCTCACAGCAAACTTGACTTAACTTACTTGACTTAAGCCCTTTGCTCCTCCAGGGTGCATAGGCCGTTGACAAATGTCCTCCATTTCACTCGGTTTTTAGCGGTTCTCTCTAGATCTCCCCAGTTGAGCCCACTCTCTGATATTTCTGCCTCAACACTTCTTCTCCAACTGTTCCTGGGGCGACCTCGTTTCCTTTTCCCCTGGGGGTTCCACTTCAGGGCTTGTCGGGTGATGTTTGTAGCAGGTTTTCTGAGGGTGTGGCCAATCCAACTCCACTTTCTCTTTCGGATTTGTAATTCGATGGGATCCTGACTTGTTCTTTTCCACAGGTCCACATTGCTTACTTTATCCCTCCACCAGATGTGTAGGATTCTCCTGAGACAGGTGTTAATGAATGTTTGTAGCCTGTGTGTTGTGTTTTTTGTTGTTCTCCAAGTCTCAGATCCATACAGCATCACCTGTTTCACACTGGAGTTAAAGATGCGCATTTTGGTGTTGATGGAGATATTCTTTGAGCTCCAGATCTTCCTGAGCATGTTAAATACCACTCTAGCCTTCTTTATTCTGCTTCTTATGTCAGCATCTGTCCCTCCGGTGGTGTCCACAACACTGCCGAGGTAGGTGAAAGCTTCTACCTCCTCTAGGGCAGTGCCGTTCATAAGGATAGGGTTGATGGTTTTGGCGTGGATCTTGATCACCTGTGTCTTTGCTATATTGGGAGTGAGACCGAGTTTTATTGCAGTTTGTGAGAGTCTGTCAGTTTTTTCTTGCATTTGTGCTTGTGTATGTGAAAGGAGAACTATGTCATCCGCAAAATCAAGATCATCCAGCTGCTCCCACATTGTCCACTGAATTCCATTTCTCCGCCCCTCAGTTGTTTCCCTCATGACCCAGTCAATTGCCAGGAGGAACAGGAATGGTGAAAGTAGGCATCCCTGCTTGACGCCCGTCTTGACATCGAAGCTCTGGGAAAGCTGGCCTGCATGCATGACTTTGCATGAGGTTCCGTCGTATGAATTCTTAATGAGGTTTATGATCTTGGTGGGGATTCCGTAGTTGTCCATTAGTTGCCATAGTGTTGCCCTATCTAAACTATCAAAAGCTCAGTCAATGAAGTTGATGTACAAGGACGTGTTCCATTCAATAGACTGTTCAATGATGATGCGTAGTGTGGCTATGTGGTCTGTGCATGAGCGATCTTTCCTGAAACCTGCTTGCTGGTCCCGGAGCCTCTTGTCTACAGCTTCCTGGAGACGGTTAAGGATGACCCGATTGAAGATCTTACTGGGCACAGAAAGTAAGGTGATCCCTCGGTAGTTGTTGCATTTCCTTAGGTCACCTTTCTTTGGCAGTTTCACTATGTGTCCCTCTGCCCATTCTGTGGGTGTCTTTTCCTCATCCCAAATTCTCCTAAAGAGGCTGTAGAGCATGTCTGTAGATGTGTTTATGTCCACTTTAAGGGCTTCAGGTGGGATATTGTCAGGGCCAGCAGCCTTGCCGGTTTTATGTTGCTTGATTGCAGCTTTTATTTCAGTTTTTGTTGGTCTGTCACACTTGATTTTTAGTGGTATCCTGGCCTTAGGAATATATGGCTGTTCTGCTGGTGTTGGCCTGTTCAGAACCTCTTTGAAGTGCTCTACCCATCTTTCGAGCTGTTCTTCCGGGGTTGAAAGCAGTTGGCCATTCTTGTCTGCGATTGGTTTGTTGCTATTTCGATACGTCCCAGACAGCTTTCTTGTGATGTTATACAATTCCTTCATGTTCTTTTGAGCTGCCGCAAGTTCTGCCTCCTTAGCTAGCCTCTCTACCTGTGTTCTCTTGTCCGTCCTGATGCTCTGTCGCACTTCTTTATGGCACCTGCTGTACTCCTTTTGTGCCAAGGCTTTTTCTGCTCTTGTTCTTGATTTGTTCAATTTATCTTTCAACTCTCTCCTCTGTTGGATTATGTTGAGGGTTTCTGGTGTTATCCATTCCTTGTGTTTTTGGGATCTTCTCCCTAAGGCCTCGTCACATGTTGAGCTCCAAGCAGCTTTTAAGTGCTCCCACTCTTCATTTATTGTCCATCCTACCATCTTTCCTAACTGTAGCTCTGTGTTTTTCCCTACGAGGATATCCTTGAACTGCTTTGTCACCTGAGCATTACTGAGATATTCAGTGTTGTATTTTGCTCTTTGACCTTTGGCCTGGTGATGTCTCTTCAACCTTAGCTTAAATTTCCCTACCAGGAGATGGTGATCTGAGGCTGCATCTGCCCCCCTTCTTGTCCTAACATCTTCCATGGCTCTTCTGAACTTTTTGCTGACACAGATGTGGTCAATTTGGTTTTCTGTGACATGATCTGGTGACACCCAAGTTGTTTTGTGGATTGTCTTGGGGGGGAATACACTACCCCCAATGACTAGATTATTATTGGCACAGGTCTCCACAAACATCTCGCCATTCTCATTCATTCTCCCCACTCCATGTTTTCCCATCACTGCCTCGTATCCCTCGTTCTGGCCTCCGATCTTGGCGTTAAAGTCCCCCATCAGGATAACGAGGTCTCTGGCTCCTATACTATTGAGTAGGTGGTTTAAGCTGTCATAAAACCTGGCCTTGACCTCGTCATCTGCATCGTTGGTGGGTGCATAACACTGGATTATGTGGGCTTTCACTCTCCTGTTGTTGGTGTTGAAGGTTGCGGAGATGATGCGAGAATTGATGGGTTTCCATGCAGTTAGAGCCTTTCTAGCGTCCTTCGTCATCATGATGGCCACTCCCTCTGTCTGAATCGCTCACTCCTCTTCATGTCCAGAATAGATAATGGACTGCCCACTGGTCAATTTGACCTCCCCGACTGTGTCCATCTCGTCCAAGGATTGAGAGATTGTAGCGCTCCATTTCTTTGGCGACTGTTACAGCCTTGCCAGCCTGGAACATGGTTCTGATGTTCCATGTCCCCATAGGAATGGATTTTCTTGGCGTCAGAAGGTGTGTCGGCTTCCCAGCGTCCTTGCGGGTTTGGCTGGGACGCGTCATAGTCCCCACCACTGGGGCGCCTTCCTCAACCAGGCGTGTGATTTGGTTTTCATTTGTCATCGTTTCTGTAACTACCGCTTTTTTACAGGATGGGGAAGCCACGCCCAACCCCCAACCTGGAGGACCAGGGACTGCTTCGTCTGCCTCCTCACCCTTGACCTGTCCGGTTTGGTTGAACCTGCCAGGGGTATAAGCCCCCTCCGGCATAGCTCTCAGGTTCACTGGAGTACGCAAGCCTCTCCACCACGTCAAGGTTCCAGTCCAGGAGAGGTCCTCACAGCAAAAGAACATAGCAAATCTTCACATCCACAACATGTATGCAAAATAAAACTTTTAAATTGTCAGCAACTATCTTGTTGCGCCACGCAATCATGTACAAATGAAGTTTCTATAGGAACTTGAATGGCCTTGAAAGTTTCTCAATGGTTCTGCTTGAATAACAAGATGAAAGTGAGAGAAACTCATTCACACACACACACACACACACACACACACACACACACACACACACACACACACACACACGCGCGCGCATGGACGCATACACATACGGATACTCGCACGCACGCCCGCACCCACACCAAGATCAACAGGACCACGATGGAAATAAGCTTCTGGCTTTCTTGTGTCTATCCTTTTGACTATTCCCTGTGTACATTGTTTTGTTATGTGCAAATTGTCAATATATCAATCAATCAATCAATCAATCAATGTCTGCAAGTGATCACAGAGACATGGATGGACGCCACGGTCCCTGACTCGTTAGTGTCCGTGGATGGCTTTACTCTGGTGCGGTCTGACAGGACAGCTGACTCGGCTAAGAGCCAAGCTGGAGGGATCGCGGTTTACATAAACGATAAATGGTGCTCCCAATTCACTGTAAGGGAGTCGTTGTGTAACCAGGACATTGAGTTACTATGTCTAAGCATGCGTCCCTTTTATTTACCTCGCGAATTCGGCAATATTGTGCTGTGTGCCGTCTACATTGCACCGAGTGCAAACGCTGCAAGAGCAGCCACCGGGAGGCATGCGTTAATCCGACAGACCTTTTCTCAGACTATGTGGCATCCGCGTGCGGTTAGGGTTAGGGTGTGGGTTTGGTTCGGGTTTAGTATTGGAAACGTCGGAGCGCTGCGCTGTCGGAGGAATGCGCTGTCGGACTAACGTACTGCACCCCAGCCACCGCTGTAGCAGACTGTGTTCACAGACAATTGAAACGCACCCCCGAAGCACCGTGTTTTGTTTTGGGTGATGTAAACCATTGTAAACTTGAATCTGTGCTACCAGTATGTTGATTGTAAGGCAAGGGGTAAAAACATTTTAGACAAATGTTATGGCAATGTAAAGAATGCTTATGTAGCTGAGGCTAAACCTCCACTGTCCACTGCTAAACCCCCATTTACCATGTCAGATCACAATGTTGTCCACTTGATTCCCACATATAAGTCATTGCTTAAAAGCAGTAAACCACAAGTTAAAACTATTCATGTGTGGAACAATGACAGCATAGAAACGCTCAAAGGTTGCTTTTGTTGCACTGACTGGAGCCTTTTCCACAGCCTAGACTTGGAGGAGGCTACAGATACGATGACAGAATACATTAAATTCTGTAAAGATAACGTGTTGACAAAAAAAACAATAACCATGTACGCTAATAATAAACCCTACATCTCAAGGGAAATTAAAGAGTGCCTGGTTAAGAAACATAGAGCGTTTAAAAGTGGAGATTTGGTAACTATGAGGAATATCCAGAAAGAGATCAATTGAGAAGAGAAAAATTGGGGATGCTAAACGGAAAGAGAAGGAGAATTTGAGTCATACTGCTCCTCTTCTAATTCCAAAAAAATGTGGGAATCTATGAAGGCCATGACCAACATGGCTCCAGCAAAGAAGGGCCTTAGTGTTTCGAATGAAAAGGAAAAGGCCAATGAACTAAACAACTTTTATGCAAGGTTTGAAACAGCTGATTTCCTGCAGTAGAAAATAGCTGCCCTTGAGTCTGTACCCACACACAGTGATCTGGGAATTACTGTGGATCTACATGAAGTCCAGAAGATGTTTGCACACACATGTCCCCGAAAGGCCTCAGGTCCAGATGGAATATGTGGCCGGCTGCTGCACTCATGCAGTCAGGAACTTGCAGAGGCTTTGTGTCCCATCTACCAAAAGTCACTGGACTCATGTACTGTTCCGTCCACCTGGAAAGACTCTATTATAATCCCTGTTCCCCAAAAAACATGCTGCAAGGAAAATAATGACTATCGCCCAGTCGCTTTGACCTCAGTGATTATGTTTTGAGAAAATCATTATCAGTTTACTGAAGGCAACGGTTGATTGTTCATTGGACAGGTGGCAGCGGTGGCCTAGTGGTTAGAGGGGCGGCCTTGATACCGGAAGGTCCCTAGTTCGATTCCCCAATTCATCACATCAATCATGAATCACCGCTGAATAGCCCTTGAGTAAGGCTTCCATGCAGGGTCCGGCTGGAAACAAGCTTCGTGCTTAGTCCGACACCCTGGGTAAACAACAAACTTTGCTTTGCTTTGGACACCTTTCAGTTTGCTTACAGGAGTAACAGAGGCATAGAGGATGCAGTTCTGGCCTTGGATTATTTTCTTTTGAAACACTTAGAAAATAACTTAGGAAAGAACACTGCTTATGCACGCCTTCTTCTGGTAGATTTCAGTTAGGCTTTTAACACTGGCATGACTGAGGTTACATTATCCAACACACAGCCTGCAAAACGGTCATTTTGAACAAGAAATCAAGCTCTCCTATTCGTTACTGTCTCACCTCTGTGCTCCAGACTAGCTGACACCTTCTCACCCACACAGTGGGGGGTTCCATTGTCTTCTAAATAGCCATTAACATCTAAATTGCACTCTGCGCAGTCAGTGAGCCCACATAATGTTGTTGTTGTAGGCAGACAGACACAAACATTATAAAATTAGGCTAACTTGTAATGGTAACTGCAGATTCTGTATGTAAAATATTTATTTAAAAAAAAGCGTATAAAACAGCGCGATCTGTAGCGTCACACATTAAACTCTTCAGTGAAACATGGAGCCTATATGAACCACTGAAGCCACTGTCTAATTACGTGACTCCAGGGTTAGGGTTAGGGTTAGATTACGTGATCTCCATTGTGCAAAACACATGGATATCTCTTGACAAACCAATATTATATTATATAATATTCACATTATTGTCTGAGCGTAAAGCTCTCATTCTATCAGCTGTTCACGCTGATGAGAAAGCGTCTCCTCTCCTATCCCTCTCATCTCCTTGTCAGCGTAACAAGTGAACACATCGCTATATGTTCCACAAATGTGCTCATTCCTGCGCTAAATATCTGATCTACAAACATAAAACAATCGCTGCCTGCCGAGCCATATGCTTGTAGATCACATCTGTTGGCATAGCATTTTAAAACAGCGCGATCCAGTAGCAAACACTCTGTACACTGCAGTGAAAGGGTTGCCAAATTTTGCGAGAAAAATAAGCAGTCAGGTCTATGAAAATGTTACTGCATGCATTGTGCCCTAAGAAAACAGTGAGGCATGAAACCATTGCATTGTAAATGGGGTTTATATCCGAGGCAAATTTGCAACCCCAGTCCCTGGTTAGACCTTTCTATATAAATATTTACCTAATAAAAATTATCTACAAAAGGACATGCATGAAGCTCTAATCTAAACAAGTATGAAAATATATTTATATCTGCAAAGTAACTAGTAGCCTAACTAAAGTTTTCAAATAATTGTAGTGGAGTAAAAGTGCAAGATTTGCCTCTGAGTTGTAGTGGAGTAGAAAAGTATTACCATTATAATGTAATTATATATATCATTATAATAATAATAATAATAGAAAGACGCCCAAAGTCGCTTATAATAAGCAGACATGGCAACATAGAATAGTTGCGCAGCAGCAAGTCTGCTGTCTACGGGCCGCTCTGTGGGGGGTCTCGAGGTGTAAAGTGCTCTAGGGAGGGGGAGAGAGGGGGAGAGCGATCAATTTAGCCGAAATAAAACGGCTGGGATGGGATACATGGTATGTATTTCATATTTATAATGAGTTAAAAGAAAAAAAAAAAAACGGAGATGGTTTGAAACATATATTTAGGAAAAGTCATGAAAGGGGAACTTTCTCAGAGCTTCCTGAGAGAAGTTAAGCCACTTTCAATTCTCAAAATCGGTCCCATTGATTGCTTAGTCACGGAAGTGTTAATACAATACAGCCACATCTCTTAATTAAGAGGGACCTTAATGTCCACCCCCTTATTATCAGTTGGTATTATTCTTTTTTAACTGAACGTACACAAAGGGTCAGTGTGAATGGTACCATGTCAGAGCCCAGAACCTTGAGTACTGGAGCACCGCAGGGCTGTGTCAGCTCACCTGTCCTTTTCACCCTATACACAAATGAGTGCAGAAGCGCTAACCCGAATAATTACATTATTAAATTCTCGGACGACACTGCCATCTTATCCCTACTGGGTAAGGATAGAGATTTAGCTACCTATTTTTCAGAGGTTCAGAGGTTTGTAGCATGGTGCGATGACAACCACCTTGTTCTCAATGTGAGGAAGACACAGGAGATGGTGTTCGACCCTAGGAGTATCGGTGACCACAGGCCTGTGGTCATCCATGACTCGACCATCTCACAGGTCTCCTCATATAAATACTTGGGCATTAACATTGACAACTCGCTAACGTGGAATACACATGTAGACAGTCTCTGTAGTAAAGTACAGCAAAGACTGCATTTCCTCCGCCGTCTCAGGGTTCATGGTGTTGACCAAAAGTTTATGTTATTGTTCTACCGAGCGGTCTTGGAAAGTCTGGTCAGATTTGGCATCACAGTTTGGTTTGGCAACCTCTCAGTGCAACTGAGGTCCAAATTGCTCCGATTGGTGCAGACTGCAGGGAAAATCATAGGAGTAAGACAACTCCCCTCTCTGCAGTCTATTTACGAGCAGGCCACGCTAAGACAGGCTCAGAAAATAGTCAGTGATGCTACCCATGTTCTACATGGACAGTTTGTAATGCTGCCCTTTGGGAGAAGGTATAGCGAATCTAAATGGAATTATGTACGATTCAAAAAATCGTTTGTTCCTGTGGCAACTAAAATGCTAAATGAGGCTCTGCATTGACCATTAAGAGTAGACCGATCACTATCTGTGCACTTGTGTAATGTTGTGCCCCCCCCCCCCCCCCGTTATGTATTTTGTATTTTGTAGTTGTCATTGTTTTATATGTGGCTGCAGCTGGGGTTAAAGCCCAAACCAAATTTCCTTCGGGACAATAAAGTTTACCTTACCTTACCTTACTATCTCTATCTAATGACTACATGCATATGCTATGGGACTCAGAATCTATAACATGAATATATGGCAAGGTAGTTTTATTTGTATAGCACATTTCAACAAGGCAATTCAATGTGCTTTAAACACAAAACATCCAGCAAAGTGTGTCAATAAGAGTCTCCTTCATCTTGTTATTCAAGTAGAGCCATTAAGATGATTGCTCCATGATTTCTCCAAATTCCTCCAGAACAACAGAACCAGATAGAACCTTGAAGAAACAACTGCTCATTATACTGACTTTGTAAATGTATAATATGCACATTGATTTCACTTTAGTACCACATTGATTTCACTTTAGTACCTATATAGGACAGTGGTCTGGTTCTGTACAGGACGGTTGTTGTTTGTACAGAACAGTGAGACTGATTCTGTATTAAACCTGGTCAGACTTTGCATTTCAATGGTGTCTATCGACAGGTTCACCATTTGCATCCTGGTCGATCACAAGTGGACATCTCTTCATTCAGGTGTAAATTAACTCAAAGAGGAGGATACTCATCTCCCCTCAGAGTCAGTCAGCATGCAGACAACTGAGACAATATTATATTACTGTATGTCTCAATACTAGACTATAGGACATAGGATTTTTTGTGGGAACATTTTCTACATTTCAATAGAGCATTGCATTGGCATTAAAAAGAAAATGTGGACTACTTTGTAATTTGAACTTTTGAATGCTACAGTGTTTGTTGAAATGCTCCAGTAGGCTACTTGTAGTTAAGTGATATTTGAGTAGTTATGCTTTAACGTTGAGCCTTAAACCGAACCTCTAAATGTCTGAACTCCCAAAATCTGGTTAACTAGACTCGCCCAGGGCTCTATAGTGCGTGCCAAAAAATCCTGAAGGGGGCGTCAACAAGTGTCATTTGGTAGCGGCGGACATCTTTGAGGGGTATAAAACAGGTTGACTTAACATTGCACCTCACAAGTATGTCTGCAGCTACTATGCCACGCCCCCTCCCCCCCCCCGTGGTGACGGCACGTTGGCATGTCCTATTAGGCATACTAGTGGCTTTTCTGTTTTCATTCTACATTAAATAGATTTGCTGAAAATAGCAGATCTACAAGCTCGCAATGTGTTGTGTTGCGACTCGGTGTAAGCTTATAAATCGTCTATTTTCAGCAATTTAGGTTTCCCCAGAATTCGGACGCTGGAATTTAAGGGCTTAACCATAAAACAACCTTTTCTTTTGTGACAACACACACACACACACACACACACACACACACACACACACACACACACACACACACACACACACACACACACACACACACACACACACACACACACACACACACTGACTGCACATTTATCATTTAAGTGTTACACAGTTGAGTTGTCCTTTTTCATTCAACTACCACATGGGGGCAGTCATGTACTGAATAGTGTGATGACCCATCCTATTTGTGTGTAGTGTTGCTGTGATTCTAATGGTGTTTCTCTGCAGGGGTGTTTCTAGAGGATGAGGCGCACCTGACTCCAATCATCCTCTGGAGTATTTAAACAGGCTGGTCAGACCCCGTTTGCCTCTCTCTCCTACGGTTACATGTCACCTTTCCGACGTTAACTAACCCTATACCTAACCCTATACCTAACCGCACGCGGAAGCCACTAGTCGGAGTAGTGAAATGTCGGAATGCAGACATTACCCCCTCTCCTACGCAGGAAATGTTTTGTTTTTTTAGGTTCCTTGAGTTCAGTTCGACACTTGTTTCTGCTCTTGCACATACATTACATTTTCAAACATCCATAGGCCTACATCCATTACACTACTGATACCACATTCACAATACATTCTAATATTTAAGTAGGCTATAAGTTATGTTGTCTTTAAGTTACAAAGAAAATACATTTTCATTAAATCCTGTGTGTCTTCTCCCATTTTTGTCATGATTTGAGTCCATTCATGACATGTCATGTCATGTATGTGTAGAGCTGCTGCTTATTGTCTTTCGGCCTGGCGATAGAGTATGTTTCCTTCCGAGTGCGTGCGTCATTCTGTCTGTGTACCAGGGCAGGAATTTCACGGCGGCCATGGCCGTCGTTGCCCCTCTCATTGGCCGTGTGCCCCTCGAATACATGCCTTCACGGCCACAGTGGCCGTGGTGCCCCAGCTGTGCCCAGCAACTGATTTCACAGTTTTTCCTCTGCGCGATTTTCTTGTCAATACGTTTTTTTTTTTAGTCAGCTGCGCAGCTACAACATGCACAGTGGTAGGTAGGTTTGATTTTAAGCCTCCTATGAACCTTCGGAATCCCGCAACACAGTGTAATAGACACAAAAGCATTACCGGGCCAAACAGGAGATAAATCTAACGCAGCCTGAACTAATCAATGGTAGGTTTGATTTCTAGCCTGAGAGAGAGAGAGAGAGAGAGGATTCTGTAGTCCTACAGACCGATGTGCCCCGATGTTTTTTTCAACAGCAAAATATAGATGAATACATCTAATAAAATACAGCAAAATCCCCAAATTATGAGTCTTAATATAAAGCAAGCAACAGAATAACTGCAAACAAATTAAAAGTGTAGGCTATCAATATCATACAAAAGAGTGACCTCACCGCTCTGATGGACAAGAAATAAATCCTTTTGCAAACCACATCCATGATATCTGTTCGTTTGTCAACAATGTTCTAATTGGGAAGTTTATTTCAGCAGAATGTGACAGTTTTAGTCATTTTTTTGGTGCGCAACACAGCCCTCGTTTAAGTGATTGCTTTCACCTGCTGCTGCAGTGTGCGGAGCTTGTGCGCAACAGGGCATATCTCCGCCAAGCCAGGGTGACCTACCCAGGGCCATGAAATTCATATGCAGGCATATAGTAGGAGAGCTTAACAAGATAATCGAAACGAAGCGGATAAAAGCGCCAAATTTTTTATGAGGCTTCTTTAGGACCTACTGATGGATTCTAGCCTTGGGTACCAAACTTTATTTTGAAAAGTATCCATACAATTAACCATATCAATATTCATTAAAAAAAACAGGCCGATTCACTTTTTGGCCTATAACTCTTGAACCGTAGGTCATAGAATCAAAAATATATATTTTCCTAGACTCCTTGGATCACGACGCAACTTCCCATATAGGTCCAGCCCCTTTTCCGATTTCAATTAAATTAAATCCGATTTAATTTTATTAAATCCAAAATTCACACAAATCGGCACACACTGTGTCTTTGGTCATGTGATGTAGATGTATCAGTCCGATTTCTCATATTCCCCTCAGATTGGCTACGATTGGCTTCTAAAATTTGTACACCTGCATTTAAATGCGCTTGGCAGCCAACTCCCCTGCAATCAATTAGCTCGTCACTTCTCCTTCTCCACATGACCAAAGACACAGTGTGTGCTGATTTGTATGAGTTGGACAACATTTGTAGGAGTAATAGAAAAATGTGTGTTTTGAAAATAACGCAAAATGGCGTAACATTTTGAAATCGGAAAAGGGGCTGGACCTATATGGGAAGTTGCGTCATGATCCAAGGAGTCCAGGGAAAAAACTTTTTATCCTATGACCTACGGTTCAAGAGTTATAGGCCAAAAAGTGAATCGGCCTGTTTTTTTTAATGGATATTGATATGGATAATTGTATGGATACTTTTCAAAATAAAGTTTGGTACCCAAGGCTAGAATCCATCAGTAGGTCCTAAAGAAGCCTCATAAAAAACTTGGCGCTTTTATCCGCTTTGTTTCAATAATGTAAAAAAATGGGGTTAAGCTCTCCTACTAATAGTAGCCAATTAGAATGAAATCTGCAAAAACGGACTAATATACTGATACAGAACCATATATTGGCTATATATTATGGCTTTCAGGTGGAAATCTTGTATGTTCCTTTTTTATTATTATTTAAAAACAATTTAAAATCATGAAAATAGCCAATCTACAAGCTGTAATTATTAATAATTAAGAAATACTATATTTTAAAGAGAGAGAAAATCAACTAAAGTCATTATTAGTGCAAGTTCAATCACATTTCATTTGAATGAAAATAACTTGTGGGGAAAATACATAAAATCTCTCAGAGGTCTTCAACAGGGGGTCCGCGAAGGTACTGCAGGGGGTCCGCAAAATTGTTGTTTGATTAAAAAAAAAAAAAAAAAAAAACTTTAAAAACTTTTTTTCTTCTTTTTTTTTCCAAAAATGTTAATTTGTCTTTAAACATAACATGACATATTTGAATAGCTTAGTAATGAATGCACAATAACATGGTATGTTTATACATATTTTGTAGAGAAAGATCAGTGGTGTCAGTTCAGCAAAAGCTAAGGTATGTCAAGGTTAGGGTTGCCAACTCCCAGAGATTAAAATAAGGGACATCTATCCTTTTTTTAGGGGTTCAACCCCCCCAAAACCCCTGAAATGCATAGAAACTATGCATTATACCTATAACACAATGCAAACACAATGGTCTGGTCTTACACCTGCATTAGGCTACTATTCATGATTTTTTTTTCTGGAGCCAAGGTATGGCACCTGCCATGCCTTGCCATACCCAATTGACGCCCCTGAGAAAGGTCCTTTTGCACACCTACTGGGTCAACCTGTGCGTAGGAGCAGGCAATTTTTTCATGTTTATTTATATAAAACACCATTTTATACATAAATATATGATATATATAGTAGCCTACCCCCTACCCTACGAGGTAGGGGGTCCCTGCTCCATCACCCCATCAGTTTGGGGGTCCCTGGCCTGAAAAGGTTGAAGACCCCTAATTATTCTGTGAATCTAATGTGATTAATGTGACCCCTACTTCAGTCAGTGAAGTCCAGGGCTGAATGTGACATATTGAGACCTATATAACTAAATATTGGTCATTTGCCAACACATTATTTTGTGAAATAAATGGGTTATATTTCACAGATAGTTATACAATTCTTATAATTAATATATTAAAATACAATCATCCTTAACCTTCAAGTTAAATGCATTATTTCCGGGGACTTAAACACTTTTTTTTTGGGGATGGCCTTCCTGCCCTGGCATTTGGCCTTTGTGCCCTCCAAAAAATTACAACACCAAAGGCCAAGTGGCCTTGCCCCTAAAATGACGAAATTCCAGGCCTGCTGTGTACAGATAATCTCCAGCACCAACCACCAGCAAAACTTTGCACACACACTCCCTGGATGCCAATTGAGAACCTCTGCCCCAAACCTTTCACATGGGCTTGTTATAGCGCCACCATGAGGCTGATCTTTGCAAAACAATTTTCATGACAGACTGAAAAAGTTCAAGTGACATTTCTTCCTCGGCCTGGTGAGAATGTTTCTGCTACATTTCACGGAAATTGCACGTTGTGTTCATGATTTGAGGCATTTTGTTCAAAACGAAGCACTCCTGCAAACTTTGGAACCCAATCTTAGCAAATCAGGATGGAATATGAAATATCTGAAAGACTACTGCCGTTCTTGTGCCCTCCTTGCATTTTCCAAAGACACTAAAAAACAGACAAAACAGATAATCAATAAAAGCTCAAACTAGTTTTAACACACTCAAAATACTGGTAATGAAACATTTGGGAGAAAAATATTTATTGTCACTGATATGCTTAATGTGTAATATTCATTGTTGAACTGTTTTATGTTCAATGATTTTATAAGTCCTCAAGACAAATATGTTCACTTTCTCCTCTCCTCTGTGTCAGGTGTTAGTGTTAGTATCCTCACCTCCAGTACTTCACCTCAAAGTCTATTTAAGCTTATAGCTTGGAACCTCTACATATCATCATATCATGTATATCATCTTTGTTTTATGACATTATGTACCGCTGTTTAAGATAGCAGGGTGTATTTAAACCCTTGCCTCTGAGTTCCACACGACTAAAGTGGTTACACAGTTGGAGTTCAAATTGTGTGAGTCCAGCAGCAACATATTGATGTGATTGTGACGGCCCTGCCCCCGCTGCCTTCACTGTTGGCTAGCCTGAGTGAGTAGGGCGGAGTGGAGCAGGCCGTCAGACAACTGGGTACAGCTGGGAGAGTGGTTTGGGAGAGGAAGAGTATAGACGGGTTTCCGCACGACGTCATCACAGAGTAGAATATGCAATCTGCACATGCCCGGGTAGAACGAACCGGAAGCGCCCTTCACTCTGTTGTTGTGTTTCGGGATTTAGATAGGCATAATGCTGCTATTATAGGCATAATAGGCATAATTCTGCTATTATATACAAACAGATCCAACTTCCGACAAATCATTTTTATTGAGTAAACAAGATATTACAAACTGCATAATTTAATTTACTTTTATTAAACCTGGTGAAGACCATTTTTTTATGAATGGACATTTGACCAGAGCTGCTGCGGGTAATGGCGCCCTCTATAGGCTCACTTTAGAAATTGCATGCAAATCCCTCTCTTGCGCGCGCAGCATCCTCTCATGTTTACTAACAGGAAACCTGTCTATAGGGACCTCTCCTACCAACCTCTTACTCTCTCGCTCTCCTCCCTGGAAGCAGGATCTCTGCTTAGGGTTGCCACCTGGCCTTTGGGCCTATAGTCCAGCGTCCACGCGCAAAAATGGTGGACTTTACGATAAATGCATGACATTTGGCACAGTTAGGGCATGCCATAAGTAACATTTTTGGCTATAGGGACATCGCAGATTTGTCCTGTGGTAACCATGGCAGCCATTTTCCCCCAAAAAAGTTATTTTACCAATAACTAAGGTTCTAGACCACCTAGGATCTTGATTCTGGTGACTAATCCTACATTTTCACGAATGAGGAATACAGTGGTGCTATTTAGATTTGTCCTGTGGTAACCATGGCAATCATTTTTTCAAAATGGCCGCCCCCTGCTGTCATTTTACCAATAACTCAGGTGCTAGACCACCTAGGATCTTGATTCTGGTGACTAATCCTACATTTTCAAGGATGAGGAATACAGTGGTACTATTTACAACATGTTAGTAACTACCTGTAGTAACTACAGTACATATATCTGGCATTCAGTGGATCCAATGAAAGTAAAAACATATATTAGTAGCATTATTCATTGAAATCAATGTGTGCACAATCCGTGTCAGTTCTGTATCCCTGTTATGTTTTCTTTTGTGCATTGTTTCTTAGTTAGGTTTTGATGTATACTTGTGTACCTTATTGTGTAGAGTGTTTCCTGTTTTCCTTAGTAGTTGCTACCTGTCTTGTCTCACCAGTCCCATCATTGGCAATGATGGTTCACCTGTGTCCAGTTAAGTCTGTCAGCCTATCCCAGTGTTAATTACCTGTTGTGCTCACCTGTGACCAGTTACCTTGTGTGTATTTAAACCCTTGTCAGTTCATTAATGTAAGTCACCAGTGTTCATAGTTAAGGTGAAGAAAATAATACATGTAAATAAGATCCTTGCTTTGGACTGGCATCACCTGTCTGCTGCATTGCATGGTAAGACATAATACGTGTTGTTGTTGTGGTTAGTATTCAGTAAACTGTTTATGTTTTGATGTTAATGAATTACCTGGCTTGCTTTTGATGGTGTTGCATTTCACAATGATACTGTACAATATGTTGTTAGTAGCCTGGAGCTTTTGGGAGTTGCATACACCTTGTAACACCTGATCTGTCCATTTGTATTATTTCAGCTGACCAACAATGAACAAACAATTCAAGCAAGTGGACCCTAATGATCCTGGAATGTCAGGTAGAAGATGCCCGAAAACAGACTAGAGCAAATTTGTTCTGTGTCAGGAAGACACAAATGAGTTGCTGAAATGTCCAGCTCATTCAGCACGTGGCACAGACAAGGGAAGGACACTGTCTCATGGGCTGCATACCATGCTAGCCTTCATCCACAAGTACCAGAGATCAGTGTCACGCTCACTTGTCTACTTCCCTTCTTCTATGACCAGGCCAAATCTATCGCCATGATTCGCCATTCAATGGATGTGGTGAAGCAGGCAGTGGAGATTTTGAATCCTGGTCAGGTACCCATCATCACTGTGTATCAACCTCTGTACACGGTGGCAAAACAAATACAGTGGAGCTGGACAGCGACTCACGGTGAAAATGACTTTATTGTGATGTTTGGTGGACTTCACATTGAGATGGCAGCGTTCAAGACACTTGGTGAGCTCCTGGAGGGGAGCGGATGGACAGGAGCACTTGTACAAGCGGGGGTTGCTACTCCTGGAACAGCAGATTCATTATTGAAAGCCTCCCATGTGACCCGGGTGCATTTCGCCTTTCCGACATGTCGCCTTTCCGACGTTAACGAACCCTATACCTAACCCTAACCCTAACCCTAACCGCACGCGGAAGCCACTAGTCGGAGTGGCGAGATGTCGGAATGGAAGGAGAACCCCATGTGACCCGCACCCGACGCGCTCATCAGATCACAGCCAGCAGCCTATATTTTCTCCTGCAGAAGGCCTACACTGAGTACAGCAATGACCTGGACGAGGAAAATAATTTAATGTCCCTGGAAGACTGGTGCACTGACAGAGCTTTGACATGTTCCAGTTCAAATTCTGGTCCATAATACTGCAGCTGGAGCTAGAAGTAATGACACAGGCCGACTTCCCACTCTACATAGATGCCCTGACCAAGTTGGTGCCTTGGTTCTTTGCCTTGGACCACACCCATTATGCCAGGTGGATACCAGTCCACTTGCATGACATGATTACGCTGAGAGATACTCAACCTGAAGTCAACGGCGAGTTTCTGAAAGGAAATGTTGTTGTCCAGAAAACAACAAACAGATTCTCCGCTATTGCCATTGACCAGGCCCACGAACAGAACAATAGCTCTGTGAAAGGTGATGGTGGTGCTGTGGGCCTGACAGAGAACCCTGCTGCTCTGCAACGCTGGATGGTGTCTGGCCCTGAGATGGCACGTTTGGTCGGAGAATTTGAGGCCACCATTGAGAGGAGAAA
Source organism: Gymnoscopelus microlampas (assembly GCF_963454915.1). NCBI lineage: Eukaryota > Metazoa > Chordata > Actinopteri > Myctophiformes > Myctophidae > Gymnoscopelus > Gymnoscopelus microlampas. The sequence continues at coordinate 56,621,149 of NC_139945.1, forward strand.
GGAGACTGACACCCGGCACCATGAGCAGACCAAACATGCACAGATGGCATTTGCACGAGATGTCAAAGCACTGAGTGATGCTATAGAAGACATGGGCAATCCATTCCGTGAAAGGAGCAGTGTGGATCTTCTCGTCCTGGATACCAGAGATCTTGAAGACGCTGCAGTCATTAACACTGTACAAAGGATTGAGAAACTAGGACAGGAACAGTATGACACCTATGTCAGTGAGCGCCTGGTTAAACAGACAAAGCCCATCAAGGACCCCATCAAGAGGAACAACCTCCCTCTATTCAGCCGGCCTCCAGTCCGAGAAAAATCCAGGTCTCAACAACAAGTCTCATCCCTGAAGAACGACTGTTCTGTAGTCTCTACATTACATCGCAGACACGTGATGGAAATCTAGACGAGTTCTTTGAACATGAAAACCAGGCATGTCCACCAGCACTGTCACAAATGGGCATGCTGAGAACTGGTACCAAGTCAGACTTGATGGGCTGTTTGATGGACCTGGTTCCTTCACAAGAAAATGTATCCATTCCCACAGTACAAGTCATCATCCTTGATGGGGCTGCTATCGTGAACATGCTACGACCTGGAGCCGCTAAGACATTTTCGGATTATGCACAGCAAGTGTTCTCACCATACATCCTGTCTCAGCTGGAGCGTGTCTACAGAGTCGATGTTGTGTGGGATGAATACCTCCCTGAAACGTTGAAGGCTGAAACACGCAGCAAGAGAGGGAAGGGAGTTTGCAGGCGTGTTGAGCCATCCAGTGCCATTCCTGGAAACTGGGCGGAGTTTCTGCGCATAGACGAAAAAACAAGGCTGAGCTGTTCTCATTCCTGGCAACTAGTGTGACATCCCTTGCCACTGAGAAACAGAGCATTAGCACCCATCATGCTGAGGTCCTTTGTATTCAGCAACGTGATGTATCAGGTTTGCACCATGCACACATGAGGAGGCTGATACTCGGGTCATATTACACCTAGAAGATGCTGTGAGGGAAGGGTATAGCAAAATGACAATACGCACAGTAGACACGGATGTGCTGGTCCTGGCAGTAACGGCAGCCCAACGCCTCCACTTGACTGAGCTGTGGGTTGCTTTTGAAACTGGGAAAAGTTTCCCTAACTTAGCACCTCATGAGATGGCAAGGGCATTAGGCCCAGATCGATGCTTAGCCATACCCATGTTCCATGCCTTTACTGGATGTGACACAGTGTCATCTTTTTGAGGCAGAGGCAAGAAGACGGCATGGGAGACCTGGAAAACCTATGGTGACATCACAAGTGCCTTCAGTTCCTTAGCTGCCACCCCAGACAAAGTAGACGACTGGATGGAGCCTCTGGAGCAATTTGTGGTATTGCTCTATGACCGCCTTAGCGGCCAGGCAAGAGTGAATCAGGCACTGAAGCAGCTATTCACCCAGAAGGGCAGGACAATTGATGGACTCCCCCCAACACAAGCTGCACTGATTCAACATACAAAGAGGGCAGCCTACCAATCTGGCTACTGCTGGGGACAGGCGATGGTTGCAGCCCCTGAACTCCCATCCCCAGGTGAATGGGGGTGGAAGAGGAAGGAAACAGGTGAATACAAATAATTGAATCCACTTCTTTACACTTGTAAACCTGTGATCTGACAATAAAGTTGATTCTATATTTGACAGGTGGATGGGAAGTGCACTGGACCACACGGCCAGAAGCGAGCCTGGCCTGTCGGGAACTCCTCCGCTGTGGTTGCAAAAAGGGATGCAGTGGACAATGCAGATGTGTTAAGGCAGCACTTCAGTGTACTGCCCTTTGCTCCTGTGGTGGACTATGCACTGACATTGTGTAGGTTATTTTTATTGAATATGCCATTAGGCTATGACTCATGAGTAGCCTACCCTGCCTTTGTTGTGTCTTATAGTCCATTGACAATAATTATGCAATAATACTACTACTAATAAAGAAACAGTGAAGTACTGCATTCTTGACTCGGACATGTCACACTTTGAAAACATGTACAGTACTACATCATTACATATTTTGATGGGTTTACTATTATTGATTTAACTGAATGCCAGCTATATGTAGTTAGGTAGTTACTAGCATGTTGTAAATAGTACCACTGTATTTCTCATCCTTGAAAATGTAGGATTAGTCACCAGAATCAAAATCCTAGGTGGTCTAGCACCTGAGTTATTGGTAAAATCATAGATATAGAAACCTAGATACCTCATTGGCCTCTGCAGTTCGTTGGAGCAACTGGTATCGCGGCCGTCATTTTAGCGTAGGCAAACTGAGACTCAAAGTGACTACTGGCCAATCACAGTGCGTCTTTTCCGGGACTTGTCAGTGCAATGGTTCTCAACCAGTGGTCCGGGGACCGCCAGTGGTCCTTGAGGGGGTTCCAGGTGGTCCCCAGCTAAATGATGAAGAGTTGATAACCAAATGGACCCTTATAGATCTTTAAATCTTGAGTATAACATTTCACACTCTCAAGAGTCAAATTGTTAAACATCTGCATTACTTACTATACAGGTACACAATTAGAGAACATAAAGAATTGTTGTTGTGACAGCATATATTCTAAGTTATGGGTGTGAGAGGCTAAAGCTCATCAAACGGTGTTCCGTGGCTCAAATGGCAAATAAATAATGAACCTTGATATGAAAAAGGTTGAAAACCACTGTTCTAATACCTTTATGTCCATTGAAGCTGACGGTCTCTCCACAATTAAAATCATCACAACTCCCTGAATTTTCAACCTATTTTCAAGTGGTTAAGAGTTATGGATGGATCCAGTAGGCGTAGGCCTATATTTGGTTACATCTAAATTGCATATATTGCATATATACACCAAAAAAAAATCAAGTAACAGTAAAAGTCAAAATATTGTTGTCTCCATTCACTGACAGACTACATGAAATATGCTGGTCACATTGCAGAATTGCCTTTATCCAACATCCTTATGTTAGCAATTCAGGTCAGAACAGAGCTATCAACTTTGAAAGACTGAAATAATTGTTCATTTGAGAATGTTCTCAAATGACAAAAACAGCAACTACAAATGATATGTCTGTGTTCCATATTTGAATGGCACTGAAAGCATAACATATAACACAAATACTCCAAGATGTATTATTGCACAAATCCAGAGTATGGAGTTTGCCAAGTTCCAACTAACTAGATAGCTGCGCAGCTGCTGCCTTTTAAAGGGTTAAGAGCTGGGTTACAAAAAGACCCGCCCCCACCTGGCTCTGATTGGCCTAACGAACGCCTCCTTCTGTGACACACGCGGAAGCTTGCCTACAGCTTTCCTACGCTAAAATGGCGCTCGAGATACCAATGCCTCAGAGCCGAAGGAGGCGTCTACCTTTATATGTCTATGGGTAAAATGACAGCAGGTTTTTTTGAAAAATGGCTGCCATGGTTACCACAGGACAAATCTAAATAGTACCACTGTATTCCTCATCAAGATCCAGAATCAAGATCCTAGTTGGTCTAAAACCTGAGTTATTGGTAAAATAACAGCAGATGGAGGACATTTTGGAAAATGGCTGCCATGGTTACCACAGGACAAATCCTATAGCCAAAAATGATCCTTATGGCATGCTCTAACTGTGTGCCAAATTTCATGCTTTTATCGTAAAGTGCACGATTCCATCAAAATATTGTGCGAAGACGCCGGACTACTAACCCTTTTGTTTAAGTTGCCTTTATACACCCTGTTATACAACACTCACACAGCACATTCCACACACCCATACACTGCAAACATTACTGACTCACACTTGATTGTTTTTTTAATTAATACAATTATTTAATTACTAAAGATCAATACATATAATGTAAAATGTTTGACTTTGTGTGGACTCCCTTTGTGTCATGTATTCCCTAGTGCATGACAGCAGTGCACTTGTGTCCCTCTCAAGAAAGCCTTTAAATTCCATTTTGAATACTTCTCCACCTCGTCTCCGGTTAAAGAGTATTATGTTGGCCATAGTTGCTTTGCACAGTTGACAATACCATTTTGTTGATTTTGTTGATGCCCTCTTTTCCAAGTTGTTAAATGCTTCTTCTGCAGTCTTCTCAAGATGTTTGTGAAGCCGCTGAACATCCTCAGCGAACGGCAGAGTGGAAGGCTTGTTAAAATGCCGCTCATTAAAGTTAGTTAAAGCTTGGTGCGACACAAATTCAGACCACCTTGTGGTATACAAGGTTTTGAAAGCCTGCATCGACTTAATCAGCTCGCTGTCTTCTGCTACTAATGCTCTGCAGTATATTATATCACTTATCTTCTACAATGAGTGACGTAATTTTAGCGCAATGCTTGGAGTTTTGTAGGTGTGTTGCTCATCGTCAAACCCCGACAGTATCTTGACGGCCTGAATAACCACATGAAAATTAGGTTTTAGAGCATCCTCAAGAGTGTGTATTGTAAATTCTTTCCGCAATGTCAGCAAAAGTCTTCCAATTTCTCAAGAGTCTGTTGAATGTAGTCAAATTTGGACCCTGTCCATGTTTGTTAAAAAAAAGACTGAGTGAGCTGCAGAATGCAAAAGTCACTGCACCGTAGTAGTTATCTCATCATCTTTCATGCTTGTCAACAACTTCCAAATTTGATCTGAAACAGATCTGAACGATACATCTACTGGTGGCTTACACTGGATCACTTTGTTGTTCGATGCCACAAGCAGCCTTTTAGGTATGGTGGAAGACATAGTTTTGAATTTGTTCCTCTTGATAGGTTTGAAAGAAAGGACTTGTTTTGCAAGAAGTCAATTACTGATGAACTTTTCTTGAGTTTGGGCATTATTCAAGGCGTTCAGTACTTCATAGCGCTCCTGGCATTGCTGCTCCTGGACCTGAAGACACTTTTCAATGGCTGATTAGTCTCAAGCTGAAATGGGTTGGTGAAACTCTGAAATGCTTTTATTGTTTGCTGCACTTGCTCCTCGGACCAAGTGATTTCATGTGGACTTAGGTCTCTTTGCTTGATTTCTGAATGCTTGCTTTGGGAGCCGTCATATTCCACATCTCTCTACAAACTCTCCTTTAGCAGTCAGGATGTGACGTTGGTTTGATTCATAATTAGTGGTGATTCCAGCACTAGATGTCCCAGAACCCGATTTTGACTTAAGCCATTTCATAGCTGTCTCCTCTATTGTTTTGTCGGTATGGCAATGGTTAACTGGGATATGTGATCTGGCTACACTGGTTGTTCCAGCACGCAAGAGTTTCTCTGAACTAGGATGTGTTTCCTCAATGTGTTCAAGAAAGTATCCAAAGTATGTGAGGAATCTTGCATAATTATGCTGATCTGAGCAGGAACAAAATAGGTCTGGGATGATATTTATGGCAGCTTTGTTCCCATCAAAGTCATTCATTTTGATTGCACCATTCACTGACAGGACAAGCCAGACCATGTATTCCATCCTAAACCTGGGAGTTTCTCCAAGCTCCCCATTTCTCACAGTTCCTCTGAATGAATGATATTTTGCTATGTGGTGAGATACATCAGCGGATGATAACACTGCAATGAGGGTAGGTCAATAAGTGTCACGACCCAGCCTAGGGGTCACCAGGTGTAACACAAAAATGGACTCCATCCTACCTACCCAGTCCCCAAATATAGCCAGCCAACACCAGTTGGAATTCCCAAGTACAATGGCCTTTTCTTTTTCCCCCCGTTAATTATGGATTATTGTTATTTTTAATCAGATAAATCACGTTCAGTTTTAACCAGTTTCCTCAGCAACCATCATACATTTGGATATAAAATAATACAATGTTAGCCATATACTAGTAGGCTACAGCAATCAGCACATTCTGGGCATATTTACGAATGGTGATTAATCTTGATTAATTACAGCTACCCTGTGAATACAATTCTAAATCCTTTGACAGGCCATATATTAAATTCATTTCAAAGGCACTTTATTGCCATGAGAACGGTCTGGGGACACTCAGCTGCAGGACCAGAATCTCAAAGATCTTCTTGATGTGTGATGCCGGAACAACTGGCTTGTAGTCACTGAGAGCACTCAAAATTGAGGCAGCTATAAAGAAAAAGTAACAAAAACAAAAACAGAGGGGTATGGGGGAGGGTAAGACAGGTGGAGTTCCAAGTGTTTAGTTTGTATAAATCAAAAACAAGTACTTATTAATGCAAGAAATGCTATTATTTAGTTCAAAGCTGTATATTTGGTGTTGCAGATCAAAATTGAGGCACCTTACTCAACCTCAGGAAGAAGTTGTAGATGTGCAGCCATGACCCCCGTAGTATTATCTTTATCATACTTGTATTAATTGCTAAAATTAAGTGTGACAGAGCAGCCTCTGACAGACTAATTGCCTATGAGTTCAGCACATTAATTGTATTTATGTTGTATTGTGTGCTTGTAACTTGTAGATTCTCAGTCCCACAGAAAGTTGCACATTCTGCTGAGACGTGGAATCTAAGCTTGTGTTTATATGTTGTTTATCAGATGCTGTTATTAGTCAGGGGATATTATATATTATATTATATAGAATATTTTCCAATCTTGGAATACATTCCTTACCAAAAAAAATCTTCACCAATGTGTTTGTAAAGGTGTCTAGTAACACATCTAACAAAGACTGAAATGCAGCAGTATAAAAAAAAAAATCCAAATTTAATTCTGTTTTAAGTAGCATGTGAGGGGTCAAACTAGGGTGTTTTTATGATTCTGAATCCATTGCAATCATTTGTTTTGCACCAAAACCACTCCTTGGGCTAAAAACGGCCATAGCCATGTATACTTTTGTGTAAAAAGCCCATTGAGATTGGGCCGTTTTTAGCCCAAGGAGTGGTTTTGGTGCAAAACAAATGATTGCAATGGATTCAGAATCATAAAAACACCCTAGTTTGACACCTCACATGCTACTTAAAACAGAATTAAATTTAGATTTTTTTTGGGGGGATTTTTTTTAACCAAGGTTATGGTGGGTACCCCAACTTTAAGGAGCTGTCAAAAATTCTCCTAGGGATACTGCATTTCAGTCTTTGTGAGATGTGTTACTAGACACCTTTACAAACACATTGGTGAAGATTTCTTTTGGTAAGGAATTTATTCCAAGACTTTTTTAATATCCCCTGACTATATGGGGAAGCTGCCTTGAAGCCTAGTGGGCGTGGTGCCTGAAGAGATGATTAATGATACATGGGGAGCAGCTTGCGTGGATTGCTACTGCACTAGGGATACTTGTAAAAAGCCATGGGTGAGGTCCGTATAGACTATATAATGGAGAACAGCTCAGTTGAGTGTGGGCTGCCATGGAGAGAGGCTGACACCTTACCTCTCTCTGTTTAGTTATGTTGTTTGAGTTGTCTTTTCTTAAGTTAATTTCACGTATGATGTCCAGGCCTGGAATAAACACCTTTTTTTTTACCTGCAAGCCTGCCTCCTGGTCGATTCCTGACATATTAAAGGACGACTTCACCGATTTTCAACCTATCTTCATATAATGGGTCCTCACTAATACTCATGATAAAATGGTACCATTTTTTTCTACTTGGTCTGTGTCTCATAGGAGGGCTGTGGACAGTCCAGAAACCTGTCTACCAGTGACATCATCGTTAGGCATGATTTTTTTCCCAACAAGATTTCACATTTTTTATTTAGATTTTTATTAACATGAGAACAATGGCTTCTTTTATTGCATTGCAACTTTCCAGGAATAGAAAGCCTGCAGTTTCTATTAGCTTGGATTCCCCATTGATGATGTCACTGGTAGACGGGACTCTGAACTGTCCACAGCCCTCCTCTGAGACACAGACCGAGTAGAAAAAAATTGTACCATTTTATCATGAGTATTAGTGAGGACCAATTATATGAAGATAGGTTGAAAATCGGTGAAGTCGTCCTTTAAAGGGTTTTTCACTGACTTATTGCCAATCTACAGTCCCACTTGGCAAAATCAAGACAAGCCCCCATAGTGTTCTCTCTATACTGCATATCTTAGCAAAATAGCCAATCTACCTTCTCAACATGTTTATTTTTAGATCTGTTAGTTCTGCTATTTCTGATGAATTCTCGCCCTGAATAGTGACGCTATAGGGTTCTGTATGGTCAACATTGTCCAAGTATTATAAACCAGGATTAAAATCCACTAAAATGGTTCTGTGCAACAAGGCATTCAGACAAGCCACAGTAAATGACCAACCGTGTAAATACTTCTACGTAGTTGAAGTGGAGGTACTTTCGAGACTGACAACGCCCTGTCCGTCACACAAGGCGATGTCCTGTTCACTGTTCATGGCCACCTTGGTCTTGGCCTTCATTGTGTCCAAGTTTGCCTCGGCTTCCGTGTACTCGATTATTCGTTTGCCGGCGTGATGGCCCAGGTGTCCCCTCTCCAGCGTTCCAATGATTATGTTGCTTTAAAGAAAGAAAGGCGAAAAAAAGAGGGGAATGGGGGGGGGTTTCTATAAATCAAAAAACAAGTACACATATTAATGCAATAAATGCTCTCATTTAGTTCAAAGCTGTATATTCAGTGTTGGCGATGATAATGCTAATCTTATACAGGTAATTATTATAATTATTCAACTCCACCAATATTTAAAACCTTACATTCAAACAGTATTTAATAGGAGCAGAACCCATGGACATTTAAAAGGTATATTGGTTGTTTGTTCAGGTTAAACGTAGGAGACATGTTACCGTTACCAGTTTACAAGTTCATGGGTGTTGATTAGCTGCAAGCAACTAGAATGCTTTCTGCAGGTAGCATCCAAGTTGCTAGGGATTGCTGAATGCACCAGATCCAAACCATTCACTTTGGAACTCCAGCCATTGTTCTAAATGGCCTGGATGGAATTCCAGCCTACTGTAGATTTGATTTCATACCTTCTGTAAACTGCAGCTTGTGGTGTTGGTGGAGTTGCACCTGCCGCCGTTGCCACCCTTTCCGAAAACCGGAATGCGGAAGGTCCCGGCTGCGCAGCAGGAGCTGGAACGATTAATCGAGCAGTCAAATAGCTTGTCAACCATTTATTGGCAGCCATTTTACTATATTAACAGCTTTAACTGGGTATCAGATTTAGCGGATGTGTATCTTACAAATAACAATGTAAACAAAGGGTAAAAAAGAAGGCTCTATGGGAGATTAACAGCAGTATTCAATTATTTAATGGTTCCCCCCCCCCAAACCCCCAGGGGTTTCAAGTGCTATTATTACACCAGCAATAAGTTAGTAAAGACCAGCCCCACCAAAACCCATGTGTTTTTGATGCTCAGCAATTAAAACACTTGTTTTTTAACTCTGCATATCTCTAAAACATAAATGTATAATTGTTCTCCCCCAACATAAATCTAATTTTCAGGGTAAACTAACAGGGGCGTTTGCATGGTTTGAAGGCACACAATCAATGACAAACAAAGTTAAAGTTTGTTCATTTTAAAAGTCATAAAACAAGTTAAAGCAATTAGGATTGACACAATAAAGGCCAGGACTTAATTGGTCAAAACTTATAGATATGCAAAGCGATAAAAAAGCACCAGGATTTTCATGGTTACGCTTCAAAAACAATGTTTTCATTCATTTTTGGCGCAGTGGGTCTATTGGCAAATGAGAGAAAGTATAAGAATATCTATTCAGATCATCCACTTGAATCTCCCTACCGAGAATATACATTTTTTTCAATGCATCTAACAATACAAGTCTTATGGGGGTCACAGGCACACTTTTTTGTTGATAAAAATACCTCGACATAAACAATTCTGAGAATTACTATGCTCGGACCATAAAATGATATGGAAATGATAGTGCATTGCAGGCATACCTGTGGTTACTTGGCACATCCTCCCCACCGACCTCACACCTGGTGACATCCTCCAGTCCATCTGAATCAACAGATCCGGTTTCTTCCGAAGGAAATATGAGATTGCCATTGTTGGCCGTGAGGAACATGGTCCCTGGCCTCAGCTGAAAGCATATCGTGACAAGATTTAACCTCTCTCCTCCACACCCACGCACACACCTGTATGTATGTATATATATATATATATATATATATATATATATATATGAATCAACAGATCCGTGCATATATATATATATATATATATATATGCACACTAGCCCAAGGCCAGATTTGCGTGCACTCTATGTGCTGACTTTAGTGTTGCGACTGCCAGAGATCCCTCTTGGCCTGCTGGTGCTCTCTTTTCAGCCGTCCCAATCTTTTCTGGTGATCCAGACACCGCTTCTGCAGTGCCTTGCAACCAAGCTTAGGACAGGGTTTGTCCCGCCTGGCTGGCTGGCTGGCAGTATCCATCTCCAGATCATTATTCTGTGTGAAGGAGAGAAGAAACATGATCACCATGCACAATAGGAGCACTAGATAGACTACGAAATTGGAGGGAGAACGAGGTTGAGGATGAAGAGGAGATGCATAAGGAGAGAGAGAGGGGTAAGCCCAACATAATACAAAATATATTGTACATACAGTACGTCATCCCAGGTGGACATTAAGGGGATCTTAGGGTTGGTCCCCCTGAGCTTCAGGAGGAGCCGATCCGTCTCCGTCCTCATAGCGATGTCCTTATAGGTCTCCATCTCCTCGGACGTCAGTTCATGGACCAGAAAGTGCCTGTCCCGAAACTTGCCACACCCCGGGACAGGACAGGGGCAACATCTGACGTTGGTTCGCTTATTGCAGAGGTTAAGCAATAGCTTACGCTCTTTCAGATTGTTCACAAAGTGCACTTTGGTCAGGTGGCCCGACAGGGAGCCCACCGTGTACACTTTGTAACATAGGCAACAGAAAGGCATTCTAAGTATTAAAAGAGAGAAAGGGGAGAGAGATTTTGTGAGATTGTGGGTCTCAAGGGGTTCGATTGGTTAGTTAAGACTATCTAATATTCCTCGAATATAAGGTATTTTCATTAGAATTCTGTTGCTATGTGAACAGCTTGACCATATGTTTACTTTGTCAGATTCAGTATTATCAGACATTGCAACAGGAAACACAAATAGGGCCATTTAGAGCGTGTGTCCATCTATGAGGAGATCTTGCATTATACTGTCAAAACAATCAAATGGGGACACATGCAATAGCCATGCCACACATCCCACTGCATTCAAATAATTAAACACATTTTTTTTTACCCGAGTTTGAGCAAACGCACTACATTATCCAGCAGCCCTAGCTTGCATCAGGCTTGCACTTTTTAGTGTGAAGTACCAGGATGTGGAGTGTGTTCAGTGGTTTTATAAAACACTCTTGTTGGTTACGTGTGTGTGTGTGTGTGTGTGTGTGTGTGTGTGTGGGGGGGGGGGGGGGGGGAGACTAGGGTGTACTAGGCTGTACTAGGCATTAGGCTGGACTAGGCTCTATTAGGCTGGACTAGGCTCTTGTGAGCCCTGTTACTCCTCACACTTGAGACTAACCACTGTGTACACGGGCAATAGTTTTTACATGAGTTTGTGTGCACGACCAATAGCCTTACATGAACATTTCTAGGCTAGTGTACAGTACTGCCTCGTACAGCCTAATAGGGCATAGCAGTGGCAGCCATTTTCTGGTTCCACTTCAAAATAGTCAATGCATTTTTCCCATAGAGATTTCCAAAAATATTTATATCAATTATTTTAAGGCTAGAATCAAGACATCCAGGGTCCTGGTGAATCATGACCATAAAACCTTTTTTTACTGAATAAAACATTTTGATACGTAAGGATTAAAAAGCTTTTTATTGAACAATACGTAAGATTCGGGTACTTAAACGCTTTAACTTGTAACATCCGTGGGCAGGGGGTAAGCACTTTGTATTTGAAATCTGGCCGTCCACTCCCATGGCTTTTCCTACCACTGCTATGCCGATGACACCCAGCTGATCCTCTCATTCCCCCCCTCTGACACACAAGTGGAGGCACGCATTGCTGCTTGTCTGGCTGACATCTCGGAGTGGATGTCGACGAACCACCTGAAGCTCAACCTGGACAAGACCGAGCTGATGTTCATCCCGGGGAAGGGCTGTCCTCACCGAGACATGGCCATCACCATTGAGAACGCTGTAGTGACGTCAACTCGGACTGCGAAGAATCTGGGTGTGACCCTGGACGATCAACTGTCGTTCTCGGCTAACATCGCATCAGTGACACATACAACATCAGGAGGATTCACCCCTTCCTCACGGAGAAGGCAGCCCAGGTGCTCATCCAGGCTCTTGTCATCTCCCGCCTGGACTACTACAACTCCCTCCTGGCTGGTGCTCCGGCGTCTGCCATCAGACCTCTGGAGCTTGTTCAGAAAGCTGCGGCTCGTCTGGTGTTCAACCGCCCCAAGTTCTCTCACACAACTATCCTTCTCCGTTCTCTGCACTGGCTCCCCGTAGCGGCTCGCATTCAGTTTAAAACCCTGTTGCTAGCCTATAGGGCAGTGAAAGGAACAGCTCCTTCCTACCTCCGGGTTTTGGTCAATGCCCATACCCCTGCCCGACCACTCCGGTCTGCCACCTCGGGGCGACTGATTCCCTCGCCACTCAACGGTCCTTCTGGTCGATCGACACGGTCACAACTTTTTTCTGTTCTGGCCCCACAGTGGTGGAATGAACTTCCCACTGATGTCAGGACAGCAGAGTCACTGCCCATCTTTTGCCGCAGGCTGAAAACCCACCTCTTCAGGAAACACTACCCTTCCTCTTTGCCTGGCCTACTTGTTGTTAACTAGTTGTAGGAACTATTGTTGTATTGTTGTATTGGATCTATTAGCTTGTGCTCATTTGATTTGACTATTTTGTCTCATGTGTTTAAGAAAGTAGGTAGCTGATATATTGCACTTTTACCTTAGCGCTAGGTATACTCTTGGGTGCTTGTTTTTACAGGAAATGCACTTAAGACCTCTGGTGATTAGTAGTTTCGTTCCCTACCTATGTTGAATGCACTTATTGTAAGTCGCTTTGGATAAAAGCGTCTGCTAAATGACTGTAATGTAATGTAATGTAATGAACGTTTATGTAGATTTAGTGATTGCTAATGTAACATTTTCATAGAACAGGAATAAGGGGACCCATGCACACAAACACTTAGTTTATTAGGAAATCAACGTGTGTGTTTGGTTGTAAGATGCCGTTTGTCAGACATGTTTTTAATCCTTTCATATGGCATACCTTTACTCAGCCACAATCCAGGGGGTTGCAATATGAATGGGTGAGATTCCACTTGCGAGATTCCACCTGCGCACCTGAAGAATTTATAGTGCTGTTCATTGATAAGCGTTGCTATGTCTGCTTATTATAAGGTGCTCTGCTCATGTGTGGCCTTTAATAGTCACGTCTTTTGGGCTTGTTTTCAAATACCTGATTGCTTATTTCTCTCACAGAATCTGGCAACGCTGGTCGCAACACCTAACCCTATTCACCTGTTTTCCTGTGTGTGTTCCACTTCCTGTCGATTTGATCCAATGAAATCCAATGAAACTGGTCAGATGACTAATGATATCCAATGAAATCCGACAGGAAGTGGAAAACACACAGCCTAGGAAACAGGTGAATAATAAAGGTAAATGGATGAATGGAATTGCGTTCGGCAATCACACCGGAGCGCACTCGGCTGTTAGTTTGTATTGGCCAGTGCGCTCATTGCTGTATTTCGGAACGCAACACATTCTCACTCCCAACTAGTCACTTATTGAAGAACTGTCAGTAGCCCCTAAACGTCCGATTATGACAGTCCTGATTCCCCTAAAAGTCCGATTTTGCAGTCTTGGTTATTTCTCCCTAACGCCGTAAAAAGTCAAAACGGGACTATGTCGTTTGCGCATGCGCAAATGAACGTTCAACATGGTGTGGTGGGTGTGGGGGATTGCTCCATTTACAACGCTAACGTCCAGGTCATAAACGATCAGATTTCAAATATGAAGTGCTTAACTAAAGGCCACGGATGTTAAAATGGTGTACGTTCCATCTTGAGTACCCATATCTTCCGTATTGTTCAATAAAAAGCCTTTTAATCCGATCGACGGCCATTTTCTCAGTTTTTTCATCAGCTTTCAACTACGCGATCCTATCGGTTGGGAGGTGTATTGCACATTATAACTCTATGCGAAAATGGCCGAAGATCGGATTAAAATGCTTTTTATCCAACAATACGGAAGATATGGGTACTCATGCTGGAACGTCGGCATTTAGAACATCCTGGGCATTTAGGTAAGCACTTCATATTTGAAATCTGAACGTTTATGTACACGTTACAGTTGTAAATGGAGCAATTCATCACACCAGGTTGAAGAATGTCCATGACGGTCATCTTTCAGGGCTACCGCTGATAACCATTAGCACATGCAGTCATTTTATTGTTTAATTTCAAATACGTTTAATTTCACTTATACCACTTCATTCTGTTGATGTTTCTATTTTACTGCTATAGCAATTCATCACAAGACTTTTTCTTAACTTACTACTTAGCATATATATATATATATATATATATATATATATATACATACACACACACACATATATAGATATAGATATAGTAAATCAACATATCAAGCTGTGTGTGTGTGTGTGTGTGTGTGTGTGTGTGTGTGTGTGTGTGTGTGTGTGTGTATATATATATATATATATATATATATATATATATATATATACACACACACACACACACACACACACACACACACACACACCCATACGCACACACATAAATATATTGAATTTCTGCTTTACCATTCTTTTTATACATCCATGTTATGATCCTGTTGCAAACTTGCATTTACTATAATATGTTAGTCAGACAAGCCAGTGTTATACAACAACATATTTGAAACTGTCCATGTATTACTTCACTCCAACACTGACTGCACACACATGACAACCAGTTTTGGGCAGTAAAATATTACTTATATAATGTACTGTAATTATTACTTTCCCCAGTAACGAGTAGTGTAACTTATTACAATTGCCAAAACAGTATTACAGTTTTGGGAAGTAAAATATTACTTATATAATGTACTGTAATTATTACTTTCCCCAGTAACGAGTAGTGTAACTTATTACAATTGCCAAAACAGTATTACTTATCCAAGTAACGCTGTATTACTGCATTACAATGAATGCCATTTATTTTGGACTGAAGTGCTCTCTTCTCTGCATGGTTTGTATATGCGCCATCCGTCCATCCAGCTGCATAGAGGAGCCCGGTGTGAAGTGCCATAGTAGTTTATCACATGCTCAAAAATAACAGATCTACACGCTGTGCACGAGCACAGCTTGAGCATGTGCCATGTAATATTATATTATATTATTTGTTGTCCAACACCATGAATTATATAAGAGAAGGAGTTCTGACAGATGAAGATGCTCTTGGCATTGAAACGTTAGTCCATTGTTGCTACAGCACCTTACCAATAAGGCAACCAATAGTCTGTGACGCTCCCATGCTTCAGTCCTGCTGACCACCATGTATATAAAGCTGCTTGTAGTATATAAAATTGCACAACTTGCATATAAGAAACTCTAAATAGACTGCATATGAAGGAATCAATTATAAATTGAATGACAAGTCAATTCTAAAAAGGCAAAAAAAACTTTTTGTAATAAAAGAATTTTATTTCACAAATGAACGGCAACAATAAAACATGAACAAACAAAAATAATCAAAACTAGAAATAGTACTCACGGAAATCGCAAGCTGCGTTCATGATTTGAGGCATTTTGTTGCCTTGTTTTGTTGACGGACGGACGGACGGACGGACGGACAGGGGGTAAAATATACTCTCTCGCCATGCCTTTCTGCCTGGCGGAGACAATCAATCGAAATTCTTTGCTGGCTGCCAGCTGTCATCCCACGTTTTCCCACTGCAAAACATCCATGAATGCAACAGATTATTTCATTTGAATGGGGTATCATAAAAACAAATAACTTGGCTTTTGAGCCTGGTACTAAAAAGTAAATACATTTATAGAAGCACATTAGAAAACTGCCAAAGGTGACCAAAATGCTGAGATCTTACCATGAAGCACAAGGCAGCCACACAACCTTGACCATCTTCTCTCCTTCCTACAGACGGCCACACAAACAGACAAAAATAACTATTAGCCATTTCAGCATGTACTGGTAAATCCAGTACCATTTCACTGTCAAATTTAACAGCTTACCTCCGTGGTTTTCCTGTCAGTGATTTTATCCCAGTTCCAGAGCTTTCTCTTTTTGTAATAATCAGAGGAGCCTAAAAAGAGACAAAAGAGAAAACGGTTAGACAATGAAAGACGAGGGTTTGATATCCTCCAGGAGAATCTGTGAGTCCTGCTTTCCATGCAAGATATTATATACAGTTTTTTTTTCTATTTATGTCCAAACTGGTTTTTAGTTTTATCTCATGAAACAAGATACAACAACTTAGTTAGTGAGCAATCCTTTGTTTTTCATTGTTCCTTGAAATAAAAGTGATAAAAGTTGGATCTGAGCTAAGAAATCTTTTTTGTTTATACTGTAGTTCTTTGAAAGTGTACATGCACACCTAAAAATAACTCACCAACTGAGTTAAGAGCAAGGTGGTGTGTTTCGGTTTCCAGATATACTAACGAGATGACAACTCAAATTTCAGCTCATTTTTGGGATATGTGTGTAAATAACAAACTGCTGTATTATATTTCCATTTGTGTTAATATTAATTGTCTAATCTGGTAATGTAATTGAAATCTCCAGGGTGTAGTCCAAACTATTGTTGAGTAAAGTGATGTTGCCTAACCCTGTATGTGTATCGCATTTCCTGTTAAAGTATCTGAATCTTATTCAGAGCCTTTACATGTATGTTTACAAGTGCCTGTTATGCTGTTACATTATACAGTAATGCTGCAGTATATGTTAAGCACAGTTAGATCCCTTTACAGAATAATGCTAGGTACACAGCAATATTTTCAAAGTCGGCAAGTAGTCATAAAAATCGGTATGCACTTCATACTCTGATTGAAATCAGCGTTCAAATATCGTGGCTGATTGCTATATGACAAGGGATCACACACACACACACACACACACACACACACACACACACACACACACACACACACACACACACACACACTGCAAGATATTTCACTAGGACTTTGATTAATCCTCGGTCTGAATGGGTTAACAGGATAAATTATGTCAGCTGCCAGTTTTATTATTAACTTTTAAAGCTCTTCATGGTGTGCCAGTCCTTAACCTGATGTCTTTAGTTAACCAGGCCATTCTCATCAAGGCAAAGAGTCTTTAAGCCAGCTCTCCACCGCATCGATATCGGCCCGACAGCAGAAGAAGTCGGAAAACATCTGCTGCCGACAAGCTGCTGTTAAATTGGCTCTAAATTAATCATTCATCGTGATGAATATAATGTTATATTTTTCTATAGAAAGTGCAGACAAGGCCAGCAATAGGCAAGTCACTCCCTTCAGAGAGAGTGTTTTCAATTGCTGGAGACACTATTAGCCAGGAGAGGTGTAGGATAGAAAAAACATTGCTAATTTTCTTGCAAAATAACTGTTAGAAGTTAGACTCTCAGGCAGCCTAAATGTGCAACATTAACAGTGCAAGTGTTGTTTACTTGCAAACAATCTGCCTACCTCAATTGTAATATGCAATTACAATGTAATGTAATTGAATTTGTGTTTATTATGTACTTGTATTTTGTAAGTATAATTGTATGTATAATGGGTGTCATAAAAAAGGAAGGAAGCAGAACCTTTTAAGTCCTAACGAATCACAACCCTAATCAAGACAAAGACTCTGTAACAGTCTGCCTGAAGACATCAGGTTGTCAAACTCAGTAATCACTTTTAAATATCTTAAAAACGTACACACCTGGCTTCCTTCTCTTCTGCTGCCGTCCAGAGGTAGAGGGTTTGGGATCAGATGGGAGCTCTGAAGGGACACCTGTGAGTGACAGATTATACAAGCTTAAATGCCAGTGGCCTATAATTATTTACTTTTCACAGAACAACACTCAACAACTAGGCAATACGCTGTTATACCTTTTATGGGAGACACCTCTGTGTCTCATACACCTGTGTCTCATATAGCAACATCTTTTTTGTTTAATAAGAATTTGAAGGTTTTCAAAAAACCTTAGGTTAGGTTTTAGAAGGCGTTTTTAAAATGATTAATACTTACTAGAAGGGACAGTGCTGAGGATGTTTGTCTCCTCCACATCCATTGGGGGTTCACATATTGAGAATCCTTCTAGAAAAGTATTTAAATGGAATGTCTTTTGTGCAGGATCAGGAGGACAAGAGGAGGGAGAAAGGGTAGACTGTGGAGCAGGCTGTGGAGCAGGGAGATCTGAAATAAATGGAATATCATTGTAATAAAACTGACTGCATACAAAACATATATTGCATTATATTATAATACATTCAATGCAATAAACATTATAGATCTTGGGTCTTCATGGGGGGTCCACAGAGGGCCGCCAAGTCTTTGTGTGAAAGTATTTTTTTTACATTAACCAACCCTTCCATATTCAATACTATCAGCGAAAAACGGCAGATCTACAAGCTCACAACGCATCACAATACGTTGTGAGCTTGTGGGCTATTTTCGGTGAAGCGATTTGATGTAAAGGGAAGAAAGAGCAGACCAAGTACAAAGGTCAAGTTTTTGTGGTTTCTGTAAGCATCTGAAAATACATTCATTATTTAACAGCACCAATGACAGTGCTGTCAAACAGTCACAATTTTATACTATGTAGTGGGGGTCATTGCTCTCTCTCTCTCTCTCTCTCTCTCTCTCTCTCTCTCTCTCTCTCAGCTAAGGGGTCCTTGGTCTGAAAAACATTGAATACCCTTGATATACTGGCTGAGGAGGTTACTGAGCTCATAACACCCTGAAGCAGCGCAAAAGGTTATTACATTTACATAAACCACTCTTAATGGCAGAACTGAAAGAACTCATAATTTCAATTCTGTAACATAATACAAATCCACTTGAATTGAATGACTTGCCAACATAGTGTAAACGTTCCTAAAAGGAGGCTAGAGGGGAGGCTAGAGCTGTCGTGGCAACAACTAGAGATTTTGAGCTGGTCTGCTTAGATCATACATGGGGACACTGGCGGCCCAGGGGCTAAATGCACCCCCAACCTGAAAACAAGTTCTCAGAGGACTAACTCTTTATACTGGATGGGGCTCTGCTCTGGGTTCTGAACATTAAGTTCTCTGAGATGAATGAGACAACTTACAGTGGATAAAGGTGTTATCAGTTTCTATTCATTAATTACCATCTGGTTAAAACTATCCATGGTACGTTGCAGGCAGATTAAAATAAATACATTATAAATTCTAACTGCAGATCGCACACAATGTTAACATTAGTGTCTTCTGCTGTGATATTCAGCTAGTTAGAATCTTAGCTGCAGTCTTAATACTTACTATCGTTCATGTCTTGTTGAGGAGGAGATGTTGGGGGGAGATGGGTGCTTGGGGTTGAGGGAACAGTGGTCACCATAATAGTCTCCTCAGCATCCACTGGCTCATCAGAAGATGAGAGGACAGAGGAAGTGTGGGGGATGAGGAGAAGAGGGTTGGGAGGGAGAAATGGTTGGATTGGGGAGGAGGAGGAGAGGGCAGAGAGGTGGACGCTTCTGCTTCTGCTTCTGCTAGCTGGAACCGTTGAGAATCTGAAAAACATATCACATTTATACACTTTCCTGCAGAGCAACTTACACATGTGAGATTGCAGAGTAAGCATGAACTTGACTCAACAGACAAGGTAACTGGTCACATAAGTATAGTGCAAAGAACAATGTAGTGTCTCAAAGAAACTAGGATACCAGGTAAACAATGATGGACATGTGAACATTTCGGATGACTGAAATGTTCTGAATCATTTTGAGGGTTTTCAGTGAGCATTTCACACAGTGAAAATAGACAATTTACAAGATCATCATGTAAATCTTTATTTTTGGTGTGACACCGTCGTACAATGGGGTATACATTTTACAACACATTTCAGACAAAAGTTCAACTAGGTAGATAGCATGCACTCGCAATTGTCGTCCATTAACTTGCATAACACCTGATTTAGCTAAAACATATCACAATGACAGGCAGCACACTCCAAAGCATTGCCTCACTTATCAAAGTGTGCTCGTAAGCCCTCTTCATCTTATCCAAAAAGACTTTCATGGGCCCAGTTCCTTGAGGGCACACAAGAGTGATGGCCTCAGCAGTGACAGAATTCACGCCCTTCGCCTTCTTCCCAATAAACAGAATTGGGCTGTACCCCAGGGCATGAAGCTTTTGCACCTACATACAGAAACACACAAAATATTTACACATACAATTGTACATTGACAGGCACAGACTGCCTGTGTGATAAACAATGCCAAGGACACTTGCCAGCTTGTGCATGCTCCCAAATATTTGTGATTAGATTAGATATTGATAACCTATTACTTCGCGCACAGCATCGTCAAGCATCTTAACTGGTCAAAACACGTGATAAAAACTGTTTTTGCTTATTACATTAACCACTTGAAACCTAGCACCCTGATTCTGGGTGTCTACATTCACCAAAAATAACCTCCAAGCTCACAACACATCGCAGCTCTGCAGCGCAACACGTTGTGAGTTTCTAGAACAGCTATTTTTGGCAAAGAGTTTTGGTGTAGAGCAGTGGTTTAAATACATATCATGAATGAATAACCAAATAAGAAAACACATGCCATTAGATGGGCAGAAGACACAACTCTGCTGGCATTCCCGTGCTGCATAATTTTCTTTCCATACTGCTTTACCTTCAAAGCGTCTTCTCTAAGTTTGAAGGCCTTTCTTTGAAGGAGGCTTTCATAGCAGTTCTCGCATGCTTTCCTGGCCGCATTGTTTTCAGCTCCACAGTGGGGACAGCTCCTCTTCTTAGGTTTGGTCATGGCTTAGGGAGAAAATGCATGAAACAGAATATAAGAGTTCGACACATACATGACATGAAGACATGATGATGATGATTAATTCATAGCGAAAATAACAAATCTCCAAACTCAATGATTTAAGATAGAAACCTCCTGCAACCTGGTGTGGTGGTTTGCTGACTTTGCTCCATTCCTAGCCCTGGTCTAGAGCGTTAGTGAGTTCTCTCTAATGCCCTGGGCTCTGCGCGTGTGCAACATGACACATTACAGTCAAAGTATAATACATAATAAAACATTTTATTATTAATGGCATTTAAATACAATAAGGTGCAGTATGGAATGGATGTAACCAAAACATTTTTGCTCATGTCATTACTAATGATTACTGCGCTGTTACTGCATATTTCCACTATGTGAGCGAAAGGGTGTTTTTGCGTGGAGTTCAACATGTGTTTGACATATCAACATGCCACTCCCCTGCCATCGCACGTCTCTCAAGAGTTAAATGAACACTGAGGATTTTACTATGTGATTGTTAGAATATGATTCTCTCTTTCCTGCAATCACACACTGATCATACAGCCATGGAACCATGTCAGTCAGGTGTGGGGTGCCTTTGGCCTTGAGGAGAGACAGGGCGGCAGAGGTACGACGGGAGGTAGTCTCTGGTGTGAGCAGAAACGAGTCCAACTTCAGTTCACAAATGTAGCGGCTGCAGTGTGTACAGCTGTTCTCCTTCAGACAACCAGTTGAGATGATCAACAGTGGGTCAGGGATGTTGAATGGTGCTCAGAGGTCCCTGTATGCAAAAAGGACATGTACATATAGAAACAATTTAATTTTCATGAAGAATCAGTTCATTTTGAGTATCACACATAAAGAATGCTGCATTCTTTTAGGTACAATGTCTTGCACATAGAAGTACATTTGTCTTGGTGAGGTTCTTTACTCTGGAATACACACATACTTATTGCCAACTCCTCATCTTCACTCAGTAACTTTAAACATAGTCTGAGGGCAGGCCTGATGAATCAAGCCTCTCCATCTACCATTTAACATAGCTTTCTGCTCACACGCACGCACGCACGCACGCACGCACGCACGCACGCACGCACGCACGCACACACACACACACACACACACACACACACAGAACTGCACTCAAGGTATTTGTGTTTGTCATGTCTTATGTTTGATTATTATGTTTAACTTGATTATTATGTTTAACTACTTGTTTATTCTTTTTAGGTGAGAACCGTTATAAGCCCTTTATGGGTTTCCTTTTCTCACCTGCACTTATTTCTGTGTTGTTTTAATTATGTTACCTTTGTTCTGTTTTTAGCGGCGCTAGCCGCTCTATACCTGACTTTGTCCGTGTGCGTCAACGTTCTGATTGGTCAGGTGCGTCAACAAAGTGATTGGTCAAGCTTCACGTGACACATGGCTATAAACACATTATAAACACATATCGATGACAAAATGTATCAAAGGCACCGCTACCTTCACACAGGGTGTGATTTTTATTGTGCGAATAAATACATCAAAAATCAAATCAGGTTGGTGTATTCATTGTAATAACCAGACTAACAATACTGGCACAATGAACCTACTGCGACTTTTGTCTCATAAGATGGTCAACACAAGAAGAATTGATTTGTATTGCGTTATAGCTCAATCAGCAAACAAATGGAACCAAATGGACCAGCACAGGTCCATGTGTATGGCAGGGCAGACATGCAATGAAAAGATGTGATATGTTACAATAATACAGAACAATAAAAGAAACCTTACAGTACATACCTGTATACTGGTGTATGAACATGGTATATATGCAGGCTGTCTGGTTGTCAGGACTCCCCTGTGCACAGAAACAGGAGGTTATTAATATTCTAATTCAAAAATAGCAGATCTACAAGCAAGGCGTTGTGAGCTTGTAGACCTGCTATTTTCACAATATTTAGTCAAACTAAATGTAATGCCTCAACTCAAGTGCTTGTTAGGGTGGGGGACCCCAGTTCAAATATGATTATCTTGGGGGGTTGTGGCCTGAAAAGGTTGAGAACTGTCATAGACTACAAGCTCACGTGTTGCCTCAGTATTATATTTTGCTTATTGCCATTTCTTGGGATATTTGAAGGGCTATTTTCAGTGAATGTTTTCCCCAGAATAGGGATGCTATGGTTCAAGTGGTTAATGCAATACAATAAAAACTCCCTGTAATAACTCCATGCCATAAGGCAGGGGTGGCAAACTCATTTTGGGGTGAGGGCCGGATTGGTCAAATGGTGACTTGATGGGGGCCGGAACCAGTTGCGGGCGCACATGCGCGCTCACACGCACTCAGACACTGCTACTAACTATGCATATCACTTTTTTAAAAAATGTATTAAGAAGAATAGCTACTTTAATTATTGACATTAAAAACAAACAATGCAATTTGTAATAATAATAATAATAAATATAGCTGCAAGCAGCAATTAGCGGTTTCGAGAATAATGGCAGACTGGCAGACTGTGACAAGAGTGGCAGACTGGCAGACTTTGACAGAGTGGCAGACTGGCAGACTGGCAGACTGGCAGACTTTGACAGAGTGGCAGACTGGCAGACTGTGACAGAGTGGCAGACTGGCAGACTGGCAGACTGTGACAGACTGTGGCAGACTGGCAGACTGGCAGACAGACAGACTGTGGCAGACTGGCAGACTGGCAGACAGACAGACAGACAGTGACAGAGTGGCAGACTGGCAGACTGTGACAGACTGGCAGACTGGCAGACTGTGACAGAGTGGCAGACAGACAAACAGACAGACTGTGACAGAGTGGCAGAGTGGCAGACTGGCAGACAGACAGACAGTGACAGAGTGGCAGACTGGCAGACAGACAGACTGTGGCAGACTGGCAGACTGGCAGACAGACAGACAGTGACAGAGTGGCAGACTGGCAGACAGACAGACAGACTGTGACAGAGTGGCAGACTGGCAGACAGACAGACAGACAGACAGTGACAGAGTGGCAGACTGGCAGACAGACAGACAGTGACAGAGTGGCAGACAGGCAGACAGACAGACTGTGACAGAGTGACAGAGTGACAGAGTGACAGAGTGGCAGACTGGCAGACTGGCAGACAGACAGACAGACAGACAGTGACAGAGTGGCAGACAGACAGACAGTGACAGAGTGGCAGACAGGCAGACAGACAGACTGTGACAGAGAGAGAGAGAGAGAGAGAGAGAGAGAGAGAGAGAGAGAGAGAGAGAGAGAGAGAGAGAGAGAGAGAGAGAGAGAGAGAGAGAGAGAGAGCAAAGTGCACATGTCTGAATTAACAGGGTCATGTTTTGCATAATGCAATTTAAATGTAAACTGTGACAAGTGGGGTTTGAGCCGTGGACCTTTGGCACATGAGACTAACACTGTATTGATCAAGCTATTCAATCCACAGCCTTGGTCAGTGAGAAGGGAGAATCCAACAAAACAAAACAAAACACAAAAGAGGGAATGAAGTACATCATACATTGAAAACAACTACTCTCAATAAGCGTTTCATTTAACAATTGCATGTTTATTCATTGATACATGTTGTGTGCAATGCAATTGAGTTGAGGTCTGCATGAGGTGAGATTTGAACCGGCGACCCTCTGGTATCAAGGCAGATGATTAAGCCATTGGGCCAACAGACCCGAACTGATGAAAAGGGAGTTCACACACATGACACACTTTCACGCAAATTGCTCAGAAATAGTGGATTTAAATGTTTTTCAAACTGCTCAAAATTGCAGACAATCTAAGGGCGGAGTTTACTGGTTAACAATTGCACATGTATTCATTGATACAGTCATGTTGTGTGCAATGCAATTATAATGAATTCTACATGACGTGGGATTCGAACCAGGAACCCTGTGGTTTCAAGGCAGATGATTAAGCCATTGGGCCAACAGACCTGTACTAGTGAAAAGGGAGTTTACACACATGACACACTTTCACGCAAATTGCTCAGAAATCCTTGGTTTAAATGTTTTTCAAACTGCTCAATATATTTCGGAATGGAAACTAGTGGAAAATAGTCGATCTACAAGCTCACAACGCGTTGCTATCTAAAAAGGTGTGAGATTGTAGATCGGCTATTTTCACAAGAAAGTATGTCATACATAAAAAAAAACTACTCTCAAAAGCATTTCGTGTTATTGTCTAAACATTGCACATGTCTGAATTAACAGGGTCATGTTTTGTACAATGCAATTTACATGTGAACTGTAATAAGTGGGATTCGAACCAGGGACCTTTGGCACATGAGACTCACACTCTACTGGTGGAGCTATCCAATACACAGCCTTAGACAGTGAAAAGGGAGAATCCAACAAAACAAAACAAAAGCGCGAATGAAGTACGTCATACATTGAAAATAACTACTTTCAAGTATTCATTTCTCGTCATCTTTAACAATTGCACATGTATTCATTGATATAGTCATGTTGTGTGCAATGCAATTATAATTAAGTCTACCTGAGGTGGGATTCGAACCGGCTACCCTATGGTTTCAAGGCAGATGATTAAGCGATCAAGCTATTGAACCAACACACCTGAACCTGTGAAAAAGGGCCTCAAACATGTATTTGACACAGTTTCATGCAAATTGCTCAGAAATCCTGGATTTAAATGTTTTTCAAACTGCTCAAAATTGCAGACAATCTAAGGGCAGAGCTTACTGGTCAAAGTGATACATGTGTTCCTCATGAGTCAAGGCACATGTGTAAGCAGGTTTAACGGCTGTCGGCCAAACGAGGCATGACTTTTGCCTGTTTAAAGTTTGCATTTTCAAAAAATTGCTATAGCGCCCCCCTTTGACCAATTGGAGTAAGATTGGTTTCAGTGATACTTGGAAGGACCCTCTACAATATTGCAAAGTGTCAAACAAATGTGAGTCTGCATGTATGTGTTAGGGGCAGATGAATAATTTAAAAAAAGCTGCAATTTTCATTGGCTTATAAAAGCTTAACGTTTTCACTTATGGAAAATCCGCTAAGTTACGTCTGTCGGCATTGGTCCAAAGTTCATGTGTATACAGTTTCGTACAGATTGCTCATAAATCCCAGGAGGAGTAGGCTTTTTACTGCTTTTTACTGCTTTTCATAGAATTCGAAATGGTGGGAGATCTAAAGGTCAGAGGTCAAAAGTCAAACAGTGAAAGTTGTTAGGCATGAGGAGACGCATGTGTGTATCGAAGTTTCATGGCTGTAGGTCGAACAGGGCATGAGCTGTACCTGTTCAAAGTTGGCATGTTCAATTGAGTGCTACAGCGCCACCCTTTGGCCAATGGTTGTGAGTTTCGGGTTTTCGCCGTTTGGCATAGCCCTCTACCATATTGCCGAATTTCATAAGAAGTGACCAGGCGGTTAGGCCAGAACTGGCAAAAACGGCGGAAGAATAATAATAAATATAGCTGCAAGCAGCGATAATATGGGGCCAGGAGAGAGAAAGAGAAATGATAATTCCTTTAACAGGTCAGTTCATGAAAGTCCTTGCGGTCTTGTTTCCAATGAGGGCCTGTGAGCAATTAGGGGTTAAGAGTCTTGCTCAGGGACAAATTTCATCAACCAGGTCAACCAGAGCCTCTGGCTCCCTAGCCACTCAGCTATGGCCGACCCTCAGAGAGAGAGAGAGAGAGAGAGAGAGAGAGAGAGAGAGAGAGAGAGAGAGAGAGAGAGAGACGGAATAGATTGAAGAGACATGGAAACGGAATCGATTGAAGATAGAAACGGAACAGATTGAAGCGACAGAGAGAGACATGGAAACGGAATAGATTGAAGAGAAAGACATGGAAACGGAATAGATTGAAGAGAGAGAGAGAGAGAGCCATGGAAACGGAATAGATTGAGTCATGTTTTTTGCAATTCAACTTAAATGAGTCTGCATCAAGTGAGGCTTGAACCGGCAACCTTGCGGTCATGAGGCACTCTTAGGTAGCTGCAACACTACCTATATTGCTATAGCTTTGTCCAGGCTGATGTTGTCTGTTGAAGATCATAAACTCTTGCATTCTGTCATGAACCAAGCCAACACTAAGACCACTCGTTCACAAACCATTTACAAATAGAGAAATTGTATATATCCTCGCAACTGAAAACAGTGAAAGCAGCCGATCTACAAGCTCAGAAACACGTTGCTATCTGAAAAGTTTTGAGATTGTAGATCGGCTAATTTCAGAATGAATATGTCATACATTGAAAAAACGTACTCTCAAATGAGCATTTCAGGTTATCTTTAACATTTGCACATGTATTCATTGATACAGTCATGTTGTTTGCAATTCAACTTAAATGAAGTCTACATCAAGTGAGGCTTGAACTGGCGACCTTGAGATTGTGAGGCACTTATTTAAGGGAGACGCCATTGGACCAACAGACAGGGAACTGTGAAAAAGGAGATCAGACAGATGATACAGTTTCACGCAAATAGCTGAAAAATCCTGGCTTTAAGTGTTTTTCAAACTGTTCAAAATTGTACATCTCCTCAGAACCAAAACTAGTAAAAGTAGCCGAACTACAAGCTCACAAACCATTAAAAGTTGTCAGATTGTACATCGGCTATTTTCACAATGAAGTATGTTATACATTGAAAAAACATACTCTCATTGCTATCTGAAAAGTTGTGAGATTGTAGATCAGCTGTATGTAAAAAACACTCAATTAAGTATTTCATGTTATCTTTAACAATTGCAGATGTATTCATTGATAGTCATGTTGTGTGAAATGCAACTTAGATGAAGTCTGCACCAAGTGAGGCTTGAACTGGTGACCTTCAGGTTGTGGGGCACACATTTAAGCGAGAAGCCACCAACAGACAAGAACCTGTGAAAGGAGATCACATAGATGATACAGTTTCACGCAAATAGCTGAAAAATCCTGGGTTTAAGTGTTTTTCAAACTGCTCAAGATTGCGGACAATCTAAGGGCGGTGCTTACTGGTCAACGTGATAGATGTGTTCCTCATTAGTCAAGGCACATGTGTAAGCAGGTCTAATGGCTGTCGGCCAAACGAGGCATGACTTTTGCCTGTTTAAAGTTTCAATTTTCAAAAAATTGCTATAGCGCCCCCGTTTGACCAATTGGAGTAAGATTGGTTTCAGTGATATTTGGAATGGCCCTTTACATTTCTGCAAAGTTTCAAAGAATGGTAAGTCTGCATGTATGAGTTAGGGGCAGATGAATAATTGTCATAAAACTGCAATATTCATTGGCTCATTAAAGCTTCATTTTTTCACTTATGGAAGATATTTTGCAAACGTTTTTTGGTATAGGTCCAAAGTTCATGTGTAAAACGTTTCGTGCAGATTACTCAAAAATCCCAGGAGGAGATAGGTTTTAACTGTTTTTCATATAATTCAAAATGGAGGGAGATCTAAAGGTCAGAGGTCAAAAGTCAGAGGGTGAAAGTTGTTCAGCATGAGGAGACGCATGTGTGCGTCGAAGTTTCATGGCTGTAGGTCAAATAGGGCATGAGTTGTACCTGTTCAAAGTTGGCATTTTTCAATTGAGTGCTATAGCGCCACCTTTTGACGAAAGATTGTGAGAATTATTTCTTGATCGTTTTTCATGACCATCTATCATATGGCCGAGTTTCATAAAAAGCGACTGCACGGTTCAGCCAGAACTGCCAAAAGTGGCAGAAGAAGAAGAAACGGAAATAATGCGAATAACAATATGGGTCCATGCTGGAAGCCTGGCCCCATAATAATAATAATAGTGAAAGTGTAGAGATGTAATAGGGTTCGAAGCCTTACAGGCTCTCGAAACCTAATAAACCATTTTAAGTACAATAATTCAATTTGAAGGGTGGTTAAATAATTAGATTCATAGAACAACAGTGGTGTAAAGTAACTAATTACATTTACTCAAGTACTGTACCTAAGTAAAGATTTGAGGTATTTTTTACTTTACTAGAATATTTCCAGTACTTTTACTTCTACTTCACTACACCTGAGTCACTGCTATACAGTATATCAAATTCTTGGCCGAAACCGAATACCGAATATAGGAAACACTTGGCCGAATGGCTGAAAATGATTATTTAAAAAAATAATATATACATTTTCTTAAATATTATTTTGTACCATTGCTGTCATGGCTATGCCTCTGTTGTAGAGCTACATGATTATGGCAACACTTATCATAACTATAATCCATAGATCAGTTATTTAAAGCATATTTTTAGAATTATTTATTTACTATTGTGTAGTAATATAATACAATATGTCTCAAAACCTTAGCATGCCATACAGTTGCAAATTAAATAAATATGATTTCAAGAA
This sequence comes from Gymnoscopelus microlampas, assembly GCF_963454915.1. Lineage (NCBI taxonomy): Eukaryota > Metazoa > Chordata > Actinopteri > Myctophiformes > Myctophidae > Gymnoscopelus > Gymnoscopelus microlampas. The sequence continues at coordinate 56,650,303 of NC_139945.1, forward strand.
ATTAAAACTAACATTGAATAGCCTAACAAAAGGCAATATAATGTCTGCAGTTCAGGCCTGGAATTTCGTCATTTTAGGGGCAAGGCCACTTGGCCTGTGGTGTTGTAATTTTGGCTATTTGCAAGATTTTAAATTGTTTTAAATAATAATTTAAAAAAAAGGAACATACAAGATTTCCAACGATAATATATAGCCAATATATGGTTCTGTATCAGTATATGAGTCAGTTTTTGCAGATTTCATTCTAATTGGCTACTATGCCTGCATATGAATTTCATGGGCCTGTTGGTCACCCTGGCTTGGCGGAGATATGCCCTGTTGCGCACACTCCGCACAGCAACAGCAGGTGAAAGCAATTCACTAACGAGGGCTGTGTTGCGCACCAAAAAACGGACTAAAACTGACACACACACACACACACACACACACACACACACACACTCACACACACACACACAGTCAAGCGTTCACAGCTGGTGTTGGTGGTGAGGAATGCAGCCACTCTCTACTCCTCCAAATGAGAGACGCAACTGGTATATACTTCTCCAAACAACGGTGTTTTACCGGATTTGTGATGCTGTTGAACAAGCGCTCTCTCCAGTACAGGTAGAGTTGAATGGTGATGGTCCTCTGTATGTTAATGACCTTGGCTGTGGCTTCACAGCTTGGCCATCGTTCTCACATAACAAGTTTGTCCAGTATTCAACCCCCAGGCAGCCTCAGTAAGGAACTGGCGGGTGCTGGCGTTTTTTCTGCCTTTTTTTTTTCTCTCTCGTTTTTTTTTCCATTAGAGGTAGTATTAAATCCCGTTTTTTCAAATCACCTCGCGGGCCGGATTTGACGACGTCGCGGGCCGGAATTGGCCCGCGAAACACCAGTTTGCCACCCCTGCCATAAGGCCTAGTATACCTCAACCTGTTGTGGTACATGTAGGCAGGGATTACATGCTGTACTAGCTCTAAAACCATGGCTAGTACTGCACATTTATATTTGATTATAATAGAAAAATAAACAAATCAACCTACCTCGTATTGCCCTGCTGACAGCAACTTATGAATGATCATCAGATTCGTGTCCTCTCCTTGAAATGCTGTGATTGACACAACATCACTGCACACCCAACTGTAATAAATAAGTAGAACTGTCCACGTAGGTCTGATTGTGAGCCATCATTTCTCTTATTATTATTCTCTATATTTTCATAAGGATCGCGCAAAACCATGACATCCGTCTGTCTGTCCGTCCGTCTTCTACAGTTGTATATCCAATCTGCTGCCAAAGATGTTCAATATTTATTCATAAATATACAGTATTTATTTATTGTCTCCTCCGATGTTCATAGTACAGTGCTAGCCTGTTAGCCACACAGTAGGCTAAAATTATCGGCAGCTTCCGGTTCTGGTTCACCAGTCGATATTGTCGTTGCGGTTCACACCAGTAATAGACAAATAGAAAAAATAGAAATATAGAAAAAAGTCATTTTTCAATGTTCCATTTTCCATTTCTTGACTTGGTTCTAAGAAACAAATATTGAAAAAACAAGTCATCTTTCCATTTTCCATTGTTGCTTTTAGAAACGAATAATGAAAAAACAACTCATTTTCCAATGTTCCATTTTTGGATTTTTTTTTCCAATTATCTATTTCTTGACGTTTTAGAAACAGATAATGAAAAAACGGTCCGTGTACCTTCTGGCAGTTTGATTTTCTTTTGGAAATCACAAACGGAAAACCGCCCATTGCGCTCGTTTTTCATTTTTCGTTTTTCATCTAGGGTCGTGTCGGTTCTTTCGCTCCCGTTCGCTCCCGTGTTTCATTTTTCATTCTTCATTTTAACACACGTTACGTTCGTTTCGCTCCCGTCTTTCATTTTTCATTCTTCAATAAAAAATAAAAAATGAAACGTAAGAAAAACAGGGTTTTGCTTTTTCATTCTTTCATTTCTCGATCTTAATCAAAGATACTGTAAAGACTAGAACAGAAGCGGAAGTAGATGTAGGACTTAAAAATAAAAGTGTATGTATATATGTATATATATATATATATATATAAAATATAAATGTATTTTACCGTAGGCTACATGATTATAACATTACTATGGCTACATCAATGACATAGATAGATAGATAGATAGATAGATAAAGATAGATAAAGATAGATAGATAATATAAATATATTATACTGTAGGCTACACGGTTATAACATAAACATAATTATGATAGGCTATATTATTATATTAGGCTATTAACATTATGCAAACTAATTATATTTACCATGGTTACGTCAATTAGAAGACAGATAGATCTCTGTCTGTCTGTCTGTCTGACGGACGGACGGACGGACGGGCGGACGGGCAGATATAGTTTTCCCGGTGCCCAGTCTTCCTGGTGCCCAGATTTCCCTAGCGCCCACTCTTCTCCACCCCTAAGTGCCCACTCTTCCAAGGTTTTATCGGTTTTATCTGATTTATCTGGTGACCCTTCCAAGTGCCCACATGTCCCTAATGCCCACTCATCCAAGGTGCCCAGTTATCCCTAGTGCCCTGCCCAGAATGTTTTGGTGCCCACCTATCCTGGCTGTTACCATTACTAGCCTATACATAAATACACACTGCAGTTATTTCCACACAGTAGCCTACAATTTAAATGGCCTAGATAGCGGAACAGATTAATATCTTCAAATAACTGGTAGCTGCTTTCACTAATGCCCCGTCAGTCATCAGTGTAAGGGTTTGACAATATTATGCCCGTAGAAAGTAACCTGACGCTGCCAAATCGAAAAAACTTGTTTCACATTTGTTTCACAGCTGATGCTGTCTTGAGAAACGTAGTTACTCAATACCGCCCCCAGCTGGCAGAGTCAGGTTACGTAGAAAGCACTGCCGTCTGCAACGATGAAGCAGCCTTATAGTTAAGCTCAGCAGGTCATAGACCTACTACAGCATGTTAGATTCCCTCATTAAATACAATTATATATATAGATATTATGCTGTAGGCCAGTGGTTCTCAAAGTGGGGTCCGGGGACCCCAGGGGTCCTTGAGGGGGTTCCAGGGAGTCCCCAGCCAAATGATGTCTGCAACTCTGAATGTAGGCCTACAAATGGAACCAAATGGGTCCAGGGTCCATTTGTATGCTCTCAGAGTTAAATTAACACTGATGATACTACAGTATAGATTGGGGGGTCCAAGAGATCAAAATCGTATCAAATGGGAGTCCGTGGCCTGATGTATATCAAACTGGGGGTCCTTGGTATTCAAATGGTTGAGAATCAGATATTTATCTATATCAATAAAACGGGTAAAACAAGTCAATGCCTGCCCCTCCAAACTGTTAACTGTACATATGTCTTTGATTTCTAAGCTGTTTGTGTTAGGACCCCAATGGGAAACAAGCCATAGGCTTTCTATTGGGTTTAAAATCCCCTTTGCAGACCTTGTATTGAACTGTACTTTTAAGTATTCAATCGATCACTCAGCTATATCTGTCTGAGATAGATCTGATAGACTTGATTAAATATAGCCAATTTATTGTCCTTTTAATTTAGACATGGGTTACATTATGTACTACTGACCATAGTTTATGTATGACTACCACCAACAAACACTTTCCACTGTAAAATTTGTGTGTGGACACCATGTTTTAGTTAGCTGAATTTCTCTTGCAAATACTTGTTCTATTTTACAAACCCATATACATCATGTAATTGAGACTGGTACTACACAATCAGAATATTGGTGAAATAGAACACAGAAAAAAAAATGTATACAGATTATACAATGATAAAAATACATAAATTAAGCATTTTACCACAGAGAGAAGAGTCAACTTTCTTTTAACGTTTTATTTTTTCAGACAGGCAGCTGATGGCACCACTGGTGATGGCACTGATAATTTGAGTGTAATCAATTAAGAAAGTGTTCAGTACCACCTGCTGATTATATCATATAAACACATTGCCATAACAGGCAGCATAACATGACGGGCACACAGAGGTAAACAAAACATGACATTAGTTTAAAACACTGTTCAGTACAATAAAACATTTTTTTTAAATGCATATTACAAAAACACTTGCCAATAAAGAATTGGGTTAAAACAAAACTTTTGTAAAAGACTAGAATACCCAAGTCTAGACAAACATTTATGGAAAGAACATGTCATATAGGAACATCTCTTGAGTAAACTCAAACTGGCCTCAGCACACAAAACCAGCCGGGCCAGCCAAACAGGGCGATCCGTATACTGTACTTTCTTCACTGGCGTTTTTTACACATTTGTTTCCCCAATACATTAAATAATATACTAAGTCTATACTAATTGTTGCATCTGTTGTTCAACCCCCACCTCCCCATTTTCTTTTTTAAGAACCCCCCCCATACCATTCACACTGCCGACCCGGCCGGCCGGGCAGGCCAGATCCAGCCATGGCTGGCACCCACAAAACTGGCCCACCCGACCAGCCCGACCCACAAAATAGCCACACTACCAGCCGGGTCAGCCCCACAGGGCAATCCGAATAGGCGTATACTTTCTTCACTGGGGTTTTTTCTTTTTTTTTTTACACATTTAATTATATCCCTATTCTCCAAATTGTTGCATCTGTTGTTCACCTCCTCCCCACCTCCCAATTTTATTCTAAAAATCCATTCTGTCAATTATCCCTCATTGTCCCAATTTATTCATTCTGCCAATTCCCCACATCGATGCTAATTCCCTAATTTTGTAAAACCCCCACAAATTACACTATTCAATTATGTCCTGAAAGACATTGATCACCTCTTCCATTCCAGTCATCTCAAAGAACCCGTCTTGGAATGTGCGGTTCCGGCATTTCGGGCACCTGTTGTGATCTGCCAGCCACTTCTGCACACACCTGCGGCACCCAACGATACAGCGACAGCACGGGGTGGCAATTGGAATCCTAATTGCCTCTGCAAGATTAAAGATAATTGTTGATTAGAACATGAATTTGATCAGTACCGTCATCTCCATTTGTACCTCAATCCTGTAATACAGTATATAACAGCTCAATACAGTCCATAAAAATCTAAATATTCTCCTTTTTCCATTTTAAACTGTGGCTATATTGTATTCATCATTTTAAAGTCCAAAATAATAAAACTTTTTACCCTCTAATTAAGTACTGTAAATTTGGTCTACTGCTCCAAGCCCAGTAAAAAAAAAAACTACATTTTGGATAATGTACAATGGTTGTGTGACATAGGCCCAATACAGTTACAAGAAAATGTGTGTGAACTGTATAAACCAGTAAAGGTACATTCTTTACATTAGGAAACATGCATAGTCCTAACTAAGTATGATTCAGAGTTTGGATCCTTGTGCAAAACAGTAATGAACCTGAAAGTGTATAGCTCATTATCATATTGTATGAGTCCATAAAGTTAACTTGTTACCATAAGAGTAACAAATGTATTAGTGCATGCATTTATATTTATGTTTAATGCACACATGTAACATACTGTACACACCTGTGCACATGAAACACTGGAAGAGGTCTTTCAGGGCTTTTCTCTGCGCCTCCGTCAAAGAAACAGTCGATACCCGATTACCCTGGACATAGTCGGTGATGTTTCGCAGGCCTTGTGAGATGGCAGGGAGCTCTTCAGAGGCAAGGACAAATTCTTCCACTCTGTCCCTTGCTTCTTCTCCAAGTCTGGGGAAAGAAAGAAACAATAATTGAGACATCTAGTTTGCCCCACAATTTAGGTGCTATATACAAATTCTCAGTCCACCCCATTTGGCCTTTCTTGGGGAGGATAGACAACCAAGTGTCTCCTCCGGTGATGAAGTCACCAGCCGTGAGTTTAGGGTTAAACTGGGAAGGCGTAACGCATGCAGAACACCACACTATCCATCCCGATTGTGCTCCCTGCTGAAAAGGTGCCCTGACAAACCTGTAGTAGTCACTAGTTTAGGATGGCAAAACCAACTTGATACATTTGTGGGCTACTGAGAAGTGTATTATTGTCTTAATGTCTTCTGTGGATAACCTTAGTGTCCAAACTAATCCCATTCAAACAGTGGATTTTCTCTGCATTCAGTAAATTCTTACGTTGACCTCCTCCTCTTCTTGTGCGCCTGCATCTCATTGTAGGCGCTCTCCCGCAGTGCGAGGACCTTGGAACCACTCTTCTTCCAAAATGCTGCATCTACAGAAAAGTGAATGTAACATAATTACCATTTGGTTTCCAAGAGATCTCTGCTTTGCATCTTCACCAATATATAAACCTTGTAGTTACAGCTCTCAATCTACCATATCTCAAAATATAACACCATTTCAGCCAATTCTCATTGTAAAAATAATATTTACTTATGAATGAAGTCCTTACACTCAAGCTTAGGCCAGAGTTTTGACCTTACAACCACCCCACCAGTTACATATGTATAAATAATATGTTTGATCGTTTCATTACATTAACCTTTAACTGTTATAATAAAAATGTAAGCCTGAATTACATTTCAAACAAAGTTTCTGAATTACAAAGCATTCAACCAACCCAGAGTCATTGACCAACTTAGTAAATACTATAACTTACTTCTCCAAGCGCTCGAGTCAATTATCTTTTGCCCTGACGGCTGACAGAGGACCACGTCTTCCTCCAACGTCAATTCTTCGCGGACCTTGGCAGAGACGATGTCCATGGAGAGATCCTGTTCTGGCAAGATGATATGAAGGGAGCCACCATCGGTGTAGAGCTGTCCTCTCTCCACTCTACCGACAGTTATGCTCCTTTCAACACAGAAAAAGACAGGGTGGGTGTTACTCATAGATTAACATGTATTCATTTGGGTGTTTTGAGCGCTTCCCATTATCTAACATTAGGGGTGGAATAGGCCAACATACAAGGCCAAAATTATCAGACATTTACAGATTGGTGGTATTCAACCATTTGAAATGCTTAATATTCAAATACAATCCATTAAAGGTAAATTTGGCATGCATGGTTTGAAATGACACATTGTAAATACAGTATGCATGCTTATCCAACAGACATGAAATTAATTTAGTCAATTTATTCTTTATATCATTTGTTTCATACTTGGTAAAGGTTTTTGGCTGGTGTGGGAGTGGCTGTGCATCTCCTCCAGCAGGCCTTGGGAGGAATAGGCGCCGATGAGGTGCAGATGGTGGTGGTGGAGCAGCAGCTGGCAGCAGGTTCGCAGGAGCCTCCTCACCACACACTTCGTATCTTATTTCTGGACTGACATCCATGTAACCAGAGGATCCTGACACGACCACGTCGCCATTTTCAGCCGTAAGGTAAATGGTTGTTGAAGCCAACTGAAAATGGAGGGATGAAAAGGATTTTAAAATTCTCATTTTCCTTTCATTCTCATAGTCCCCGTCTCAAATATCTTACTGTCCTTCACTCCTGTACAAACAAATGTTGATCCCTGTCTGACATGCTGAAAATGCCAAATAAACACAAAGATAAAAAAAACTCCTATACAAACCGAATAGTGGAGAAAAATGGTTTAGTATGAGCAAGTTAGTGCTAGCTAAACTGCTTTACAGTGTAAATACTAAATAGTCTGATGCATGTGCAGAGCAGTGCAGTTATATATACACATATCAGAGTACACGACTTTGATGCAGTACTACAGCATATGCAATGTTTGTGATTCAAAATATTACTGCTCGAAGTCTGTTACATAATGTACCAAGTCAGTGGTTCTCAAAGTGGGGTTCCAGGGAGTCCCCACCTAAATGTGTATATAATATAGCATCAGTTAAAAACAATTAAATCCCGTTTTATACATCGGCCCATCTACAAGTAAGCACGGTAAGACTACAAATGGAGAGACTGTAGTGCCTCAGTAGATAAATCAAGAACTACCATCAGTCTTAACACAATATCCAAAACTAAATTGTGCATAAAACCACAATTCTTTTATGGGGTCCCTGGCACAAGATATTTATTATATGCAGGTCCGCAGCCAAATGCATATTAATTTGGGGGTCCTTACATATAAATTTAAGAACCAGTGTAAATGAAGTTATGGAATCACTCCATAATCAAATGAAAAGTCACATCGGGCCGGCCGCCCAACACGTGGGTTGACCACGCTAGCATTAATTATCCATGTGTTAGTCGAATATAATTCAACTTTATTACACAAGTACATTCCTAATATATGTGGGTTCTAAAGTGATTTTAGTTTTCTGATCCTTTTCTTTTAACATGGCATGTCCATTTTTTACAAGGCATTCTGGGCAAAAATGTCCAAATCTCTACACATTGAAGAAATGCTAAATTAGCATGCCTAAAAACTGTAACACGCTTGTAGACCGGCTTTCTTGCATGCTGTAGCGAGCGGCTAAGCTACTAAAGCGTGGCAGAAAAGAGCTAGGCCCTGCTGGACCAAAGCCTAAATGGGTTTCATAGTTAGTGCTAGAATGTTCCATTTCGGTCACATTAAAACGAAAAACAAACCTTAAATATTGTTGCCAGAGTCTGAACATTGAAGTCTACCAGACGTATGTTCACCGTCCGGTTTCCCCGTGAGACATTAATTCTGTCTTCTAGGGCTAGCAGAGCAGCTGAGACAGAGCACATGGTGAAGGAAGATGGCGGTGCGGCCGGTTAGACTGTAGAGAGGTGAAAGCAGGAATGGCGGAAACATAGTCGGTCTGCCTTTTATACCCTCCCAAAATGCGTCAAACCAGGTGATCAGTTCCTGGTCAAAGGTCACCTGACCTGTTGCTAGGTAGGAACAAAAACATTTTTGGTTGGATTAAGTTTGATTATTTAGGGTATGTTAGACATTATGTGTATCACTATTGTTTTACTTATTTAAGTATTAAATGAGTAGTAGAAATATTCATCCTTATGGAGAAATGTGTTATTTATTTTCATTTGAAAAAAAAAACACCTATTCATATACTATTACTACACACACTCATTGCCATGTCTATTCAGACTGTCATGACTGTATTCTTAATTTCATTGCATCAGTTCTTGGCCTATAGTCACTGTAAATCAACTCATCGCTACATGTCTGGTATTAATTATATATATATATGAATATTTTTATATAAGCATTTCTTTGTTTTTATTTAAACAAATATTCCCCAAAAATAGAGCCAGACTTGCAGATAATTTCTGCTCCACCAACAGCCATGACAGATTATGATGGATTAATAGTGTATTAGATCTAATATTGCACTTAAAGGACAACTTTGGTTTTTTACAACCAAGGTTTATATTTTAGCTTGTAATTAAAGTAAATAAAAGATGAGTGTTACATTTTTTTGATTTACTGCTTTCTATAGTTTTAGCAATTTTCCCGATATTTTTTACAGTGTGTGTCTAGTGGGCGGGGGCATTCTGTCCGGTGGTTAAATATGTCTTTTTTTACACAATAACGCAGCGTTTTCTTTATTAGTATTTACAGAAGCTTGTTTCTAGCCCCCAATAACTCACATCTGGCCATCAAAGACCACAGGACCTTTTTTTATTGCGTAAAAAAGGCATATTTAGCCACCGGACAGAATGCCCCCGCCCACTGTAAAAAATATTGTGAAAATTGTTAAAACTATAGAAAGCAGTAAATGAAAAAAAAATAACACTCATCTTTTATTTACATTAATTACAAGCTAAAATATAAACCTTGGTTGTAAAAAACCAAAGTTGTCCTTTAAGGGCAAGACGGGCTGCCTTATTCTGGGCAATTTGTAATTTACGCAGGTCCTTTTTAGCAGCATTGGACCACACAACTGGACTGTAAAGATCGGATATCACTACAGGCTGCACAGCAGATGTTGGAGTTAAACATCTCTTGATCATGGACTAACGCCCTATCATTTTCTTAGTTGTGTTAGTTGTATATGTTTCCATGTTAGATGACTGTCTAATGGAATACAAAGTAGTTTTGTTTCTATACCTGTTCAATTCCTAAATCCCTCAAATTCAAATTCAAAAACATATACTGTGATTCAAATACAATGGATTTTGTCTTTGAGATGTTCAGGACCACCACCCACTCTGATATGTATTGGTTCCTTGTTAAGAGCTACAGACAACAGGTCTTCCACATAATAGCAGACAAAGTTGTGTCGTCAGAATACATGGCTATAGACGCCTTAACAGACGACGTCACACTGATACGAAACAGTATGCGCTCGCAGGTCGGCAGCAAAAGAACCCCACCGCTCATAAGATGCAATGTAAAAGTGGTCACAGTCTCACGTGTAAAAATGCATCCCATCAAACTTTCAGATGCTGTTTTTCTCCCAATGTGGAGGAAGAATGCTTAGGATTTTTACTGTGATCTCTCGCTCTTGAAATATATAATCCTTGGTTTCTGTTGTGTGTAAACAATAATAACAATTCAAAGCAGTTGTCCTCAAAACTCCACCTCCAGTGGCTGTCATAAGAACCGAGGGAGCGCTCTATGATCATGGCACCTGAACCTGCTTGGCTCGCGCAGCTGCAGCCCGTCAAGACTCATTTATGCTCCGTCCCGCGAAGGTGTCGCGCGCAGAGAACGGCCTAGGAGAATAGCAGATCTCCAAGCTCACAGCGGTTGTGAGCTTGTATGTCAGCTGTTCTCGGTGCGCAATACCGTTACAGTATATGTGTCGCCAGGCCCCATACAGGAGGTTGAATTAACTGAAACAAGCTCACCCCAAAACAACAGGTTTGGGGATCTGTTGGGAATTGATTGCATGAAACAGTCACCTGTGCGTCCAGTCTCAATGTTTGTAAACAAATAATTGGTCTATTGGCCCTAGCTGTCTAAGACCAGTGGCATGTCATTTGTAAATATGTCACACCAATATGAACACTCTCCCCCCCACCTGGCTTCCCAATCCCCCACAGGGCTTTTATAAATGTGGCAACTGTGCTCAGTGCTCTAATTCATCAAATACCAAATGTTTTACCCATCCACCTACTGGTTAAAAATATAAAATATCCTCATTTATAAATTGTAACTCAACCCATGTGGTACATCATGCTTAAATGTCCCTGTGGACTGGCATACATTGGTCAAACTAAGAGACCACTTAACTCGTATTGGTCAGCACAAAACTGCTATTCGCACTAACAACCCTGAATATGCCATGGCCAGGCAGGCACTATCAACAAGTAAAGCATGGCTCCCCATGCATCCCTTAAATTCTGGGGAATAGAGAAAATCTTGCAGCCTCATCACGGGGTGGTGACATCATGAATAAATTGTTTCGCAGAGAAGCACTATGGATCCACAACCTTGACACCCTAACCCATGGTCTAAACGAAGAGCTGAGCCTTTCTTGCTTCCTGTAGACGGTCCCTGAGGCTTCCATGTGTATTTTGTGTTTTTTGTGCCTTTCATTTTTTTAAATGTTGTCTTTTTTGCATTGTGTCCTAAAAAGATCTAACATTTTTTTTGTATTGGCCTAATATTTTCCGTCCCTTATTTCTATATATACACTGCTTTAACTTTATCTTGATATGGCATTATATGGTTTTACTATTTTGTATATATTTTGCAATATGTCTAGTCCATATACCCAGAGCCAACCCATATCACCACTGATTGTCGCTATGAGGCTGTGACGTGTAGTACTAGGTAATTACCATGAAACAGAGGGCCATCTACCATTGGCTCAATACATTATTTATATTATTTTTTGTCACATTATTCCTTAATTTACAGTAGATCTGCCAGTCATCCAGACTGACAGATTCACTTGCCTTTTGCTTTGCAGTGTTTCTAAAGCCATGCAGTTCTTAATTTCCAACCCAAGGTGCTCTTATACAGGTTAGTTTGTTTTCTATCTGGAGCATGCTTGTCAGCTATTGACAAAAATAACTGCATAAACAAATTCAAAGCCTTGCGCGGCCGCCAGTTAGCTGGCTTGTTCTTTCTTCCTGGTGTTGTGCGGGAGCATTTCATTGTATGTTCACTGTATGTGCTTTATTAACTGTTTATTTTCTTATAAATTAGGCTAAGCAAAACCCCGAGTGTAGTCCTGGCTCTGCTGTGCTCGTCGTCAGTGGGATACATTGCCCCACACACCTGTTGTACAATATATCAATGCGGACGGTGCTGTTTATGGTGCCTTGTTTTTAGCACGCACTATTAATGAATTAATGAACGCGCCTATATATAGACCCCTTAACAGACGACGTCACACTGATAAGAATGCGCTTAACCAGTATGCGCGCAATGAAACCTATTCTATCAGGTCTCGCTAAGACGCGCCTCACCGGCACCAGTCAACACACAAGAGGGGGTTGGAGTGCACTGAAACCAGCGCACCCCGAAACAACAGGTTGAGAATTGATTGCATGAAACAATCACCTGTGCGTCCAGTCTCAATGTTAGTAAACAAATAATTGGTCTATACACTGTAGGATAACATAAATTAGGATGCGTAAAGGTGCGTGCCTGCATGGATAGTGTCGCTTCTGATCACTTCGTGCGGCTGTAGGCCATTAATAGATAAGGGTTGGCCTGCGTATATTGTAGTTTGTTTTGTTTCAAGTCAGTATTTTTATACTTTGTATTGCAAGATGTTCATATTTACATTTTATATTTGCATTCCATATCATATATCTTCTTGCAATTGTTTTGTTTTATTTTTTTTATATACAGTGTTAAATAAAATGCAGTAACTAAAACAAATAATAATAATAAAAACACATGATTACACACGTCAATCAATGTAAATGGTCCTAATACGATACCTGCTAAATTATAATAATGATAATACAAGTGATATTATGCTAACTTAACAAATTAAAATTAAAATATGGGGGGGGGGGGTGTCCTCTATTTTGGTTGTCTCTACTTTTGCCGATGTAGCAGATTAAACATTTTTGGGGAGGACATTTGGTGTAATAAAAAAATCTAGTATAGTTTCCATGCACATTAATTCTCTCCAGTATTTGGAGTTAGTTGTTTTATGAATTTCTCACTTGTTTCCATTCTTCTTCATTTAGTCTCCTATTTCAGCGTTATATTTTAATTGTATACACTATCATTTGTGTTAGTATTATTCTGGAGGATTTTATATTTTTTTGACAAGGTGTTTTCAGGTACTGTCTGATGGTTTTTAATCATACAATTAATTAAAGGGTGCATTTAATTTTCTTCACTTGCGTTCTTAAAAATCTTGAAAAATATGTCCTTATACTTGCAAATATTTATACAAAATCCTTTATATCCTGTATCTGGATATTCATATTTTAAATTAGTTTATTTTCGGATGTTTGCATACATTTCCCCATGCATGTTAACAATATAGGTTAACGTTTTTATGGATATTGGTATAGATTCTTTCTTAATCTCTTCTGTACCCAATTTACTTCTGTTCTGTCATTTGACCATGTCATTATTGTGTTTATTTGTGTTGCATTGAAATAGTTCTGTAAATTAGGAACGTGTAAGCCCCCACAGTCCTTTGCTTTAGTTAGTTTACTAATTTGTATTCGTTTTCTTTTGTAATTCCATATCAAATTTGATATTAAGCCGTTCCATCGTTTAAAATATGTTATAGGGATTGTAATTGTTAATGCCTGAAACAAGAAGAGGAATTGTGGGAGAATCATCATTTTGATTGTGTCTAAAAGATGGATTTAGTATCATTTTCCACGTACTCAATTGACGCTTAATCTTATCGGTTGATAGTTAGCCTCATACATTTTGTCCAAGTCTTTATGGATGAAAATGCGAAGCCTACGTATATTTTATTTGATCCTGATTCCTTTTTAGTTTAAATATTTTTTCGCTGTCTGTGTTAATTCGTTGCCAATTGTTATTGATTCGCATTTCGTTTCATTTATTTTATATCCTGATAATTCACTATATTATTTTATTGTTTCCTTTAACGCTGGTAGTGAGATTTCTGGTGATGTTATATACATAATGACGTCATCCGCATAAGTTGCTAATTTGTGCTCCTCGTCCTATTTTTACTCCTTCAATGCGTTTTAAGTCATTGATCAGTTATTAATTTTGTTAGGAGAAGCTCCTTGTCTCTGCTGTTTTTGTCCTTATTATTTTTCGTATTATTTGGTTTAGGTTTATTGTTTTATTGTATATAATACAAACCAACGTAGTTTGTGGTTTAGGGTGGGGGCTTTTTATATATTTATAAGCAGATATTTGGCTCCGGCCTTGCCGTAGACCTATGGGTGGGCCTAGTCCCAACAGGTGGTTGGCTTTATTGGGGTTTAGTACTATAGTGCATATTAATTGTTTGCTTGTATGCATGTTATTTTAGAGTGGGGAAAAAAAACATTTTTTGGTGCATTTAACCGTACACGCACGCGCGCGCGCGCGCGCTCACACACACACACACACACACACACACACACACACACACACACACACACACACACACACACACACACACACAGCCATTGAGGAGGCAGATGTGACTATATAGCCTAGTCATAAGAATGCCTTCTGAGGGCAGCATCAATTCAGCACAGGTGGACACGCTGGTGCTTGTTTGTGTAAGCTATTGTTTTTGTAAACCGTCAGACTGTCTGTCTGTATAGATGGATATAGCCTATCCATAGTAGACCATATATTGATTATTGAAAATTTGCATTATCTTTACATTGATAACATTGGTAGCAATGTTGATATTCCTCCAGTGTTAAATATAGTACAGAAATGTTTTTGATCAGCACGCATATGGAGCAAGGAATCTGCCAAGTCGCGCGACCGGCGCACGCACCATGCACTGGAATGGAATCACTTGGGATGGACACAATAGTTTGCACAGTAGGTGGCGCCGTGGCGGTATACTCTCGAGGGTGTAATCCGTCATAAAACCAAGAGGAAGATTGCTTGCGGAACACAGCTGGGCTGATGGTTGTTGTTGTTGGCAGCTGCACATGTACTGAACATAAGACAAAGTTGATCATGTCTGTCTTGGAGTCTTATGAAGACACCGTTCTCCAAATGGTGGGAAATGGGTATTCGGACCAGCACATTTCTGACCATCTTGTCTTCGAGATGGGGGTGCGGAGGGGAGCTTCAGAAAGAAATGTTAGGCAGTTCCGGACTGACAGGGGACTCGTCAGAAAGTGTATGTCTGACCAAAGCCTTGAAGTGGCCGTTGCAGAGGCCATAGATCAGGTATGTGCCTCATGTTGTCACAAATCGTCATTCGTCCTTATCTACTGCTACGGCATTGCCATTGCATTTCCAATCAATGCGTGCGACATTTTGGGGCGAGTTTCTGGGGCAGACAAAAATAGTGTTTCGAGAAAATGTTAACACATTTGCTAAATGAAAAGGTGACACAACATTATTTTATACCCGCAATGACCAACGCTCTCTATGATGTGTGGGGAAAGGGAATCATTGTCAAGTCAGACTGGAGGTGCATGCAGGTGGATTTGGCTGCTGGCATGGGAGCTTGAAAATAAACTATTTGTATGTCCTGTTATAACTTTTAATCTTGCAGGGCCCTGCAGTGATACTTATGCCATAGGTTTGCACTAGGATATACAACGATCATAAATGTATCACTTTATACCAATTCATTGTCTCACAAACTCAGTACCATTAGACTGTTGCTTTTTAGGCTCTATGCACAGCAACCATTTGGAGAGAAATTTGGCCTCTTCTTATTTCCTTCACGGGTATTACCAATGATGCTAATGAAGGCTCTGGTCCATTCTGGTCAAACGGAGTCAGGGTGCTGATATTGTGCATTTTGTCTCACTGGAAACACTCTGCTACACCAGTGGGTCTCAAAGTGTGGTCCAGGGACCCTCATGGTTCCCTGAGGGGGTTCCAAATGGCCCCTTAAAAGGTGTGTAACGGATCCATTTGGTTCCATTTGTACATTTGAGTTAAGGGGGTCCTTGAAATTAAAAGGTTTGAGAACCACTGTGCTGCATGAAATGGAACAGAACCTTCATTATCATTGGTAAAACCTGTGAAGGAAGTAAGGAAGAGGCCCAATTTATTCCCAATATGGCTGCTGTGTATACCCAAATTCTCCAAGAATGACTTTCCTAAATAACATTGTCAGTTCTCATCCCAGCATTTACTTGACATGTTTATGTTTTCCCCCCAAACTCTTTAAATAATAGACTGGACCAAGCTATGGCCGCAAAATGATGACCGGTCATTTAGCTGCACAGGGTGTCCATGTATCTGAACGTCGAGTGGGGAGGACTTTGGCAAAGATGCATGCACCCTATCATGTAGAACGCCAACAGGTAGGCTGAAGTTGCATGTAAAAGGTCTTGTCATCAGTCATATAGCAAAACATGGTTATTGAATCACATGTTCAGGATATTTTTCAGGCTGACGCATTTAACAAATCTAATCAACAGTGTTTTTATTTGTTAAATACTGTATTTAAAGTGTGGGATATCATGTGTTTGACCCAGTGGTAGGTGACTTGAATGTGAATGTAGCCTACTATGTAGTTTAAGTAGTACAGAGCTAAAGTTTGTGACTGCATGTATTGTGTGGCCACTGGCCACAGAAAAGTAAATTGTATAATTGTTCCTATTTAGGGTGCAAGAAACCTGAACAGTCAGCCTTATGAAGCAGAGTACTTTGGTCACAAGCTTCACATGGATCAGAATGAAAAACTGGCAATGTATGGTGTTACCCATGTGATAGCGGTTGATGGGTTCAGCAAAAAAATGGTTGCACACTCAACAATGCCCATCAAAAATAATCTAACAATTTATGAGGAGGTGTACCGGTAAGACTAACACATTTTTTTTTGCATTGATAATTAAGCAGATTATTGAAGTAATGTCAGTAAATTATTGTTTGTTTTTGAAATGTATATTTGATCAGATACTGATGTATTTTGTTAATATACATATACTGTACTGTATGTTTGGTGTCTAATGCTATGCCATGCCACAAGTGCTTATTATTGGCCCTGTTATGTGAAATTCTGAGAATATGCTCCAGCTAAGAAACATCTGATGCTTGATGTATTTATTTTCAGAATTCACAAGGTATGGGTGAGCCATTACATAACTGACCTTTTCATTTTATATTTATGTTGCTTCTCGTCTTTCTGTATGTCTTGTGTGTTTCTCAGTCATGCAGTCCTTACTTATGGGATATGGGACCAGGTGAGAGTGGCAGCAATCACGTGGCAGCAATCACGATGCTCGTAATCACGATGCAGGATTTATTTGGAAACCGTTTTGACCATGCAAGGTCTTCTTCAGGGAATGAATAAGACCCTGCGTGGTCAAAACGTTGGTTTCCAACTAAATCCTGCATCGTGGCTACGGGTGTGTGTGCGGCCTCTTTATTTATTTTCATATTTACTTATTTACTTAAGGTCAGCAGCACCTCACCAATACTGGTGTGCGCCCTCCCTTTTGTTTTCCAGATCAGAGTGGACCATGGAACAGAGTTCTACCTCAGCCTGTTCATGCAGGAAGAGTTGGCTGAGCACAGACACAACCTTCAGAGACAGCCCTACGTCCAGACAACATCAACAAAGGTGAGATTACATTCATGAATTTTAAATGGAAATTAATAAGCTTTTACCACTTAAACCCCTGCATCAGTATTTGGGGGGAAACTTTAGCTGAAAATGCAGATCTACAAGCACGCAACATGTTGCTGAAAATAGCAGATCTAAAATCTCACAATGCGTTGTGAGCTTGTAGATCTGCTACTTTCAGCAAAGATGTTTAATGTAGAGCGGAAACAAAGAAATAAACTAGTATAGAGCCCTGAGGGACTCCGGTCAGCCATATAGGGTTTCACTGGTCAAATATTTTCCAGACGGGTACAATCAAATCCTTCCACCACCATCACTGCACTTAAATGTAATCCATGTCACATATTAAGCTATGTTGTATGTAACATACACATTAATGTGGACTGTCAGGGACAGTTGACATCCTGTACTAGTTCAGTAAGACTTATTGTCATGGATCTTTTTCTTCAACAGAACCATGTAGTGGAGAGGATGTGGGTTGAAATAAACCAGAGGGTCAACTTTCCCATCAAAAGTGCTCTGGTTAATATGGTAGACCAAGAGATACTGGACATGGATGATGAATTAACCAAATATTGCACATCCAATCTAACCTGTCAGATCAGCAGCATTGGGATGCAGAGAGCAGTGGATGCTTGGAATGCTCATCGTATTCCAGGTACTTGAAATGTTAATCAGCACTGCCTGGTTTGTATGATATGCCCAAACCTATGTTGGATTTAAGCCCAGATTGTATTCCTGCACACTTGGCTCTAACTGCATCTCCAGACATTAGAAGTAATGTCAGGAAAAGAGACATGGCAATTTAATCTAATCTTTGTGATTTCACGCATTATCTGTTTTTGGCTTTTTTTTTTCTTTTTTCTTTTTTTTTAGGGAAAGGCATTCCCAATGTTCTTGCACAAGGTGGTTGCAAGAAAAAACTCCCTGAAGACCTATTGCCTGGATCATCTGCAGCTGCTGACCGTTACCGGCAAGAAACAGGGAATTCTTTGACCAGACTGTCTGTTTTTGGCACTGACCCATTTCGTACTGAAGAGGACAAGATTAGGGCAGAAACAGCGTTCAGTTTGCGTCACCGTGACCTGCCAGCTCTGTTTAACTGTACTGTTAACAGGCAATACAGACCATTCCAGGATTGTTTGCTTGACCTGGTCAACATAACCAGAAGGAATGTGTAGGAGTCATAGCTGCTGTTCTAAAATGATTAGGATGTTACAATTCCAAGACTACATTTTGTGACCTGTACTGATGTTTTATGTTTTCAAAAAGTAAACTATGCAATTTTACTTAAACAATAAAGCACCATTGTCTGTGTAAAGGCAAGTTAGTAACTAGCAATGGTCAATTGTTGGAATTTGATGCTTGCATGATGAAATCTTGTTCATAGAACTAAAAAACTGTGTCACAATGACAGGCTGTTGAGTAGCTCATTCCTAATCTGTGTCCACCTAACACAAATTTTAGAAGCTGACAGAAACCTCTGGTCTGTCCCATAGCAACTTTATTCTGTTTACACACTGATGACACTATCTGACATGCCATGAAGACCGTAGAGCTTACAGTATTTGAGAACCTCTATGAGAACAAATGTGTTGCAGAAATGCAGAGTAACTGTAAATGGAACTGGGGTAATTAAAAATAACACATGAAAAAATAAACACTAAAGGGAGACAGTTAATCTTGTCTAATAATGTACAATCATGTTTACTTGGTTATAAATAAAGATGGACGGAATACATTAGAGAGAAGTGGGGGAGAGACTGTGATTTCTCTATGTCAAATGAGGATTCATTTAAGATGTGTAAATTCCAATGGACGTGTGTCGATTCCCATGTGTGGGCAGAATTGGAAGACTCATTTGTCTGGAGGGGGGATGCAAAATGTTTAAGAAAGTGTTTATCTGGAAGCCAGTCACTGGTGCTTTCGGAGAGCCCAATGAAAAAGCCTTTTGGGCTGACTTTCATAGAGTAATAAATAGTAATGAATATAGATATGACCTTTGAATTTTCCTTATTTTTAAGACATGGCAATTTCCAGGCAAGGAGACATGAATGGAAAGGATCTGGCTTCAGAGGGATGGGTTCATTAGGTTTAGGAAAATTGGGTTAAAGAATATGTAAAGTTACTGGACTTTGTGTGTGGAGGTGAGGAAAGACTTTTATCATTGTTCTGCTCATGTAAACTACAATTATATTTTTATAGATTTACATTTATTCACTCTGATCTTGTGCCTTCTAATGTTTTGTTGTATGTAGCCCTACACATTGGGCCTCATTCACTCATAAAAAAACAGCAATGGCAATCACATTTGTGATGCTGTAAATGTTTTCTTAAACCTAAATTAAACCGAAAATTGCGATCTACTGAGCAACTGAGCAATTTTCACTGCTCAACACCATTGGGCATTGAAGTATAATTCAGGCTTTTTAGAGGGCACATAACTGAAATGAAAAAGGGTCTGAACGCATGCTTTGTCATCCAGGGTTTTATAGTTATAATTGTGATCAATTGACCAATAGTATTTTTTAGCCCATGAATTTAATAATTCTATCAAATTACGTATTAAATGATATTCACACGTTTTCATTCTCCAAGTTTTCTAGCATTGGACATACAACATATGTGGACTGTGTTTTCTCTTATCTCAGTGAGTGCTCTCCCACTCTTAAAATATGTGTTCTTAAGAGAAAAGTAAAAATAAGACTTAACTTTGATGAATCAGTTAAGAACAAATTAACAGAAAATCTGGGCATATTTAAAATATATGCACAGTTTTTATTGGACAATCTGTATTAATGTGATATTTCTGTAAAATAAAGCATTAAAAGAAAATATGTTAATGAAAGTCTCAAGGATGGCATATGCAGTAGGCCTACGTGGTCTGTTGCACTGGCTCTTTATACACTTCTTGATGCTTCATATTAATTACAATTTGTGAACAAATTAGTAGTATCTTATGGCCACAAAATTGTGAGAACGAATTATCTCATTATACAGCCTCTATGAGAGTCTGCCATGATGACCAGGGAAGAGCAGTGGTCCCACCCTGCACCTGCAATAAACACGTAGCGCAGGTGAACTCAATCTGCCATGAATGGAGTCCCTATAACACCGTCCGAGCACAATCCAGTCGTCTGTTTGCGCTGCCACCAACCAGAACTGTGTCCCCAATCCCCATAATGTGTCTAAAAGTGAGTTTGTCTATTATACATGTCTTATTAGCTTGCATTGTTTTTGTTCAGTTCACTATCTTGTGTTTCACTTGTTTGCATAGGCTCATTGTTTGTTTTGCGAGCGTCATGATGCCAGTGGTGTAAAGTAACTATTGGTCAATTGATATATATATATATATATATATATATATTTATATATATATATATATATATATATATATATATATATATATATATATATATATATATATATATATATATATATATATATATATATATATATATATATATATATATATATATATATATATATATATATAAATATATATATATATTACTTACTTAACTTTGAACAATACCCAACTTCTAGGGCAGTGGTTCTCAATGGGGTCCTCCCCAGCTAAATTGGTTAATAGCATCAAAATATATTTAACCCTATAGGCTTTTTAGAAATAAAAGTAATCGAAATGTGAACTTTCCTTTCAAAATGGGTGAGGTATGGTGCACCAGCTAAATATAATGTGTTGGTGTGACACTTATTTTAGTTTTGAAATTCGAGAATACATTCGGTACGGGTACAAAAATATCTTTGTTTATACAAATTGTAAAAACTGTAATGAATCTGTTCTCTAAGGTCAAAAGGCAATTAGATTAACTGGCAATCAATATATTATTGGCCTAGAAATTAATACATTTTTGGGGTTATTATTTTGGGCTACCAGCATATGAGACGTGTGTGTATCTGTATCTCTACAATGTTGTTCATTAGTAGGCCTATTAATTGCATTTGAACTGTCTTGAGAATAGATTAATTTAAGTGTTTTTTTTCTTCTTTAGAAACATTAGGCCCTATGATATTCGTTAAAGCAAGAAGCTTTGGCTTTATTTTATTTAACTGGCCCAGGTTCCACATAGTTCCCTTAATTAATATATGAACACTCCCCCAGTTAAATATTTCTTTATTTTTTTATTTAATTTCAATCACATGCAAATGAACAGATGACACATTTCTCCGTAAGACTGAATATGTATATACTAATAATTTAATACATAAATAAGTAAAATATTAGCGATACAAATAATGTCGAACAAAGCCTAATTATGAATGCAACTTTGTGTTTCTAATTCTTGTTTTAGTTCCTACCTAGCAACGGGTCAGGTGACCTTTCACCAGGAACTGATCTTGGGAGGGTATAAAAGGCAGACCGACTAATACGCTGCCTTTCCTGCTTTCACCTCCCTGCATTCCCACCGGCCGCACCTCACCGCCATCTTGCTTCACCATGTTGTCCGTCTTCTCCGCCGCTTCTCAAGCCCATCTAAACAAAATAAACGTCTCACGGGGAAACCGGACGGTGAACATACGTCTAGCAGACTTTAATGTTCAGACTCTGGCAACTGTATTTAAGGTTTGTTCTTTTTAATGTGACCGAAATGGAACATTCTAGCACTAACTATGAAACTCATTAGGCGAAGGCCCAGCAGGGCCTAGCCCTTTTCTGCCACGCTTTAGTAGCTTAGCCGCTCGCTACAGCATGCAAGAAAGCCGGTCTACAAGCGTCTTGTGACCGTTTTTAGGCATGCTAATTTAGCATTTTAATGTGTAGAGATTTGGACTTTTTTGCCCATAATGACCTATCAAATATGGACATGTCATGAAAAGGATCAGCTAAACTAAAATCACTTTAGAACCCACTTATATATATGTAGCCTGTATGTATGTATGTATATAGGAATATATTAGGAATCTACTTGTGTAATAAAGTAAGTTGAATTATATTCGACTAACACATGGATAATTAATGCTAGCGTGGTCAACCCACGTGTTGGGCGGCCGGCCCGATGTGACTTTTCATTTGATTCATGACGTGATTCCATAACTTAATTTACACTGGTTCTTAAACTTATATGGATCCATAACTTAATTTACACTGGTTCTTAAACTTATATGTAGAGGACCCCCAAATGAATATGCATTTGGCTGCGGACCCGCATATAATAAATATCTTGTGCCAGGGACCCCATAAACGAATTGTGGTTTTATGTACACAATTTATTTTTGGATATTGTGTTTAGACTGATGATGGTAGTTCTTGATTTATCTACTGAGGCACTACAGTCTCTCCATTTGTAGTTTTACCGTGCTTACTTGTAGATGGGCCAATGTATAAAATGGGATTTAATTGTTTTTAACTGATGCTATATTAACACATTTAGGTTGGGACTCCTGCATGGAACCCCACTTTGAGAACCACTGACTATGTACATTATGTAACATTAGACTTCGAGCAGTAATATTTTGCACCACAAACATTGCATATGCAGTAGTACTGCATCAGAGTAGTGTACTCTGATATGTGTGTATATATAACTGCACTGCTCTGCACATGCAACAGACTATTTAGTAACACTGTGAAGCAGTTTAGCTAGCACTAACTTGTTCATACTAACCATTTTTCTCCACTA
The DNA here is from genome assembly GCF_963454915.1 of Gymnoscopelus microlampas. Classification (NCBI taxonomy): domain Eukaryota; kingdom Metazoa; phylum Chordata; class Actinopteri; order Myctophiformes; family Myctophidae; genus Gymnoscopelus; species Gymnoscopelus microlampas. Next base: position 56,673,405 of record NC_139945.1, read on the forward strand.
TTCGTTTTGTACAGGACTGAAGGACAGTAAGAGTTCAGACAGGGACTATGAGAATGAAAGAAAAATGAGAATTTTAAAATCCTTTTCATCCCTCCATTTTCAGTTGGCTTCAACAACCATTTACCTTACGGCTGAAAATGGTGACGTGGTTGTGCCAGGATCCGCTGGTTACATGGATGTGAGTCCAGAAATAAGATATGAGGTGTGTGGCGAGGAGGCTCCCGTGAACCTGCCGGCGGTGGCGGCTGCTGCTGCAGCAGCTCCACCACGATCTGCACCTCATCGGCGCCTATTCCAAATGCCTGCTGGAGATGCACAGCCACTCCCACGCCAGCCAAAAACCTTTACAAAGTATGAAACTAAATAATATAAAGAATTGACCATATGAATTACATGTTTGTCAATACAGTATGCATGCCCTGAGAAATTGACCCATGTAGCTGGATATCCAAAAATGTGTAATTTAAAACATGCCAAAATTACTTTTTCTGAAGCATTTAATATATTGTATTTGAATATGAAGAATTTCAAATGGTTGAATACCACCAATCTGTACATTTCTGATAAGTTTGTCCTTGTATGTTGGCCTATTCACCCCACCCTAATTTTAGATGATAGGAAACACCCAATAATGGAGAACATTTTGGTCTACCTAATTGAAAACAAGGATTGGGTGTAAAATGCCTTTTGAGATGATTCAACTTTTACATTTAAAAAAGCTGCATTCTGATAGTAATCATTATTAGAGTTCCATAATGAGTTTGTTTAGTAATGGGGGGGGGGGGGGGGGGATTTTGCGCTCTGCTCTTATGAATACAAATTGATCTGTGAGTAACACCCACACCCTGTCTTTTTCTGTATGAAAGGAGCATAATTATCGGCAGAGTGGAGAGAGGACGGATCTTCACCGATGGTGGTTCCCTCCATATCATCTTGCCAGAACAGGATCTCTCCATGGACCTCGTGTCTGCCAAGGTCCGAGAAGAATTGACGTTGGAGGAAGACGTGGTCCTCTGTCACCCGTCGGGGCAAAAGATAATTGATTCGAGCGCTTGCAGAAGTAAGTTATAGTATTTATGAAGTTGGACCATGACTCTGGCTTGGTTGAATGCTTTGTTTGTAGTTCAGAACCTTTTGGGGTTTGAAACGTAACTCTGGATCTGTATTTAGTGTTGATAAGTGTTGAGTGTAAGGATTGATAGCCAATGACATTCATTACGATGAAAAACAAATTTGAAAAAAAAAAACTGATTAGTCTCTTGGATACAAAATGCTTATTGATTTCTGTTACATTATCTCTTCTGTAGCCCCAGCATTTTGGAAGAAGAACGCGTCCAAGATCATCGCACTGCGAGAGAGCTCCTACAGTGCGATGCAGGCACGCAAGAGGAGGAGGTCAACGTAAGCATTTCCTCAATGCAGAGAACATCTATTGTCTTTGAATGTGATTAGTTTGGACTAGTAAGGTCATCCACAGAAGACAATAAGACAATAATACACTTCTCAGTAGCCCAAGAATGTATCAAGTTGGTTTTGCTATCCTAAACTAGTGACTACTACAGGTTTGTCAGGGCACCTTTTCAGCAGGGAGCAAAATTGGGATGGATAGTGTGGTGGTCTGCATGCGTTCACAGTTTAACCCTAAACTCACGGCTGATGACTTCATCACTGGAGGAGACACTTAGTTGTTTATTCTCCCAAGAAAGGCCAAGGGGGTGGACTGAGAATTTGCATAGCACCTACATTGGGGAGAGAGATGTCTCAATTAATTTCTTTCTTTCCCCAGACTTGGAGAAGAAGAAACTAGAGACAGAGTGGAGGAACTTGTCCTTGCGGCTGGAGAGCTCCCTGCCATCTCACAAGCAATCCAGGACCTCACACAGTATGTCCAGGGTAATCGTGGGTCAACTGTGGCTTTGACCGAGGCACACATAATTGCCATCAAGAATTTCTTCAAGTGTTCCATTTGCACAGGTTTGTATGCTACATATGTGCACAATTGCATTTATTACACAAGTACAGTTATGTTACTCATGTGGTGACATGTTAATCATGCTTGACCCACCCTACATATTAAGCTTACTTTATGCACTCATACATTATTTGATTATAATGAGCTACACTTTCAGGGTCATTACCATTTTCATTGCTAAAGATCCAAACTCAAACTTTTTTCTTTAACTTTTAGCTATGCATGTAGTCAATTGCTCATGTTAAGAATGTACTTTTGCAGGTTTACAAGGTTCACCCCAACATTGTCTAGCAAGTACACCTTTTTCACACAACCTACTTTATGGGGCAGTACACCATATTTACAGTACTTTTTACAGAAAAAGATTCAATGATGATTAATTATATTGGACTTACAAAAGTCCAACATAATATAGCAACACCAAGTCTTGAGTGGCTTTGATTGCTCTGTGGCTATTGAGCTCTGTTCTACACTATTTTGTAGGATTGAGGTGCGAATGGACATGAAGGTACTGATCAATTTCATGTTCTAATCGACAATTATTTTGTGTGTTTCAGAGGCAATGGAGATCCCAATTGCCACCCCGTGCTGCCGCAGTATCGTAGGTTGCCGCAGGTGTGTGCAGCAGTGGCTGACCAGGGAGAACGGGTGCCCGAACGAGGACTGCCGGGACGGCACATTCAGGGACAGTTTCTTTGAGATGACTGGACTGGAAGAGGTTATTAATGTTTTTAGGAACATAATTCGGGATTAGTGTTGGGTTTCTTTTTGTGGGGCTGGCAGGGCTGGTCGGGTAGGCCAGTTTCGTGGGTGCCAGCCACGGCTGGATCTGGCCTGCCCGGCCGGCCGGGTTGGCATTGTGAATGGCATGGGGAGGGGGGGGGTTCTTAAAAAAGAAAATGGGGAGGGTGGGGGTTGAACAACACATGCAACAATTTGGGGAATTGGCAGAATGACTAAATTTGGGATATAATTAAATGTATTGGGGAACCAAATGTGTAAAAAAAACGGCAGTGAAGAAAGTATACAGATCGCCCAGTGTTGCTGGCCCGGCTGGTATTGTGTGGCTATTTTGTGGGGCTGGCTGGGCTGGTCGGGTAGGCCAGTTTTGTGGGTGCCAGCCATGGCTGGATCTGGCCTGCCCGGCCGGCCGGGTCGGCATTGTGAATGGCATGGGGGGTTCTTAACAACGGGGAACCAAATGTGTAAAAAAACGCCAGTGAAGAAAGTATATGGATCGCCCTGTGTGGCTATTTTGTGGGGCTGGCTGGGCTGGTCGGGTAGGCCAGTTTCGTGGGTGCCAGCCATGGCTGGATCTGGCCTGCCCGGCCGGCCGGGTCGGCATTGTGAATGGCTTGGGGGGGTTCTTAACAACGGGGAAACAAATGTGTAAAAAAACGCCAGTGAAGAAAGTATACGGATCGCCCTGTGTGGCTCGACCGGCTGGTATTTTGTGTGCTGAGGCCACAGTTTGAGTTTACTCAAGAGATGTTCCTATATGACATGTTCTTTCCCTAAATGTTTGTCTAGAGTTGTGTGTTCTAGTATTTTACAAGAGTTTTGTTTTAACCCAATTCTTTATTGACAAGTGTTTTGTTTTTGTAATATGTAATTTTTGTAATGTTTTATGGTACTGAACAGTGTTTTAAACTGCTGTCATGTTTGTTTACCTCTGTGTGTTATGTTATGCTACCTGATATGTTAATGTGTTTATCATATAATCAGCAGGTGGTACTGAACAGTGTATTAATAGATTACACTCTAATTATCAGCATGAGCTGATAATGGCATGTGGTGCCATCAGCTGCGTGTCTGAAAAATAAAACGTTAGAAGAAAGTTGACTCTTCTCTCTGTGGTAAAATGCTTAATTTATGTATTTTATATTGTATAATCTGTATACATTTTATAATCTGCGTTATATTCTTTGACCAATATTCTGATTGTGTAGTACCAGTCTCAACTACATGATGTATATGGGTTTGTAAAATGGAACGAGTAATTGCAAGAGAAATTCAGCTAACTAAAACATGGTGTCCACACACACATTTTACAGTGGAAAGTGTTTGTTGGTTGTAGTCATACACCTTGGGTTGGCTAAGGTCAAGTATAAACTGGTCAGTAGTACATAATGTAACCCATGTCTAAATGAATAGGACAATAAATTGACTATATTTAATCAGATCTATCTCGGACAGATATATCTGACTGATTGAATACTTAGAAGTAAAAGTACAATTCGATACAAGGTCTGCAATGGGGATTTTAAACCCAATAGAAAGCCTATGGCTTGTTTCCCATTGGGGTCCTTTGTCCTGAATTCATCGAAACATTTAATGACAGACAAATATACAATACTAAACATAAACAGCTTAGAAATCAAAGACATGTACAGTTAACAGTTTGGAGGGGCAGGCGTTGACTTTTTAACCTGTTTTATTGGTCTGGATACAGATAAATATCTGTCCATCTGTCTAACATTAGCCATACTAATATTTATGTTATAATCGTGTAGCCTACAGCAGTGATTCTCAACCATTTGAATGCCAAGGACCCCCAGTTTGATATTCATCAGGCCACGGACCCCCATTTGATACGATTTTGATCTCTTGGACCCCCCAATCTATACTGTAGTATCATCAGTGTTAATTTAACTCTGAGAGCATACAAATGGACCCTGGACCCATTTGGTTCCATTTGTAGACCTACATTCAGAGTTGCAGACATCATTTGGCTGGGGACCCCCTGGAACCCCCTCAAGGACCCCTGGGGTCCCCGGACCCCACTTTGAGAACCACTGGCCTACAGCATAATATCTATATATATAATTGTATTTAATGAGGGAATCTAACATGCTGTAGTAGGTCTATGACCTGCTGAGCTTAACTATAAGGCTGCTTCATCGTTGCAGACGGCAGTGCTTTCTACGTAACCTGACTCTGCCAGCTGGGGGCGGTATTGAGTAACTACGTTTCTCAAGACAGCATCAGCTGTGAAACAAATGTGAAACAAGTTTTTTCGATTTGGCAGCGTCAGGTTACTTTCTACGGGCATAATATTGTCAAACCCTTACACTGATGACTGACAGGGCATTAGTGAAAGCAGCTACCAGTTATTTGAAGATATTAATCTGTTCCGCTATCTAGGCCATTTAAATTGTAGGCTACTGTGTGGAAATAACTGCAGTGTGTATTTATGTATAGGCTAGTAATGGTAACAGCCAGGATAGGTGGGCACCAAAACATTCTGGGCAGGGCACTAGGGATAACTGGGCACCTTGGATGAGTGGGCATTAGGGACATGTGGGCACTTGGAAGGGTCACCAGATAAATCAGATAAAACCGATAAAACCTTGGAAGAGTGGGCACTTAGGGGTGGAGAAGAGTGGGCGCTAGGGAAATCTGGGCACCAGGAAGACTGGGCACCGGGAAAACTATATCTGCCCGTCCGCCCGTCCGTCCGTCCGTCAGACAGACAGACAGACAGACAGACAGACAGACAGAGATCTATCTGTCTTCTAATTGACGTAACCATGGTAAATATAATTAGTTTGCATAATGTTAATAGCCTAATATAATAATATAGCCTATCATAATTATGTTTATGTTATAACCGTGTAGCCTACAGTATAATATATTTATATTATCTATCTATCTTTATCTATCTTTATCTATCTATCTATCTATCTATCTATCTATCTATCTATCTATCTATGTCATTGATGTAGCCATAGTAATGTTATAATCATGTAGCCTACGGTAAAATACATTTATATTTTATATATATATATATATACATATATACATACACTTTTATTTTTAAGTCCTACATCTACTTCCGCTTCTGTTCTAGTCTTTACAGTATCTTTGATTAAGATCGAGAAATGAAAGAATGAAAAAGCAAAACCCTGTTTTTCTTACGTTTCATTTTTTATTTTTTATTGAAGAATGAAAAATGAAAGACGGGAGCGAAACGAACGTAACGTGTGTTAAAATGAAGAATGAAAAATGAAACACGGGAGCGAACGGGTCAGGGGGCCTACGGATAATTCCTTTTCTACTCCAGGTTCAAAAAACAAAAAAGCCATATCCGTTTTTCATTCTAAAGCAAACAAACAAAAAAGGTCTCTTTTTCCATGTTTACTCTACAAACCAGTGGCGAAGCGTACCTGAATGAACCGGACCTTCTCAGGGACGCAGAGCGCGCGCGCGCAGCGCGCGCGCGATTTTTTTCGGGTTTGGGCCGGTTATATCCCTTTTATTTCGTGTTTTTCTTACTTTTATTCGGTTAATTCGGATCAGAAAAATGTCTCTCAAAACGCACCTCTCCATTGAGAAATGGATAACAAGAACCGCCGCCCTTAAACCCCTCGCCCCGGGTCTAATCCGGTGGCCTCGTTTTCCAGCCGTGAAAAACCTCCTGCTCGTCTTTTTCTTTTTTCTTCGTCCCAGAAGTGGGGGGGATATCATCTCGACCCTCCCGCACTCCCGCATAAAGTAGGCTATTGTATAGGCTAGTTGGTAAAGCAAAAGTAACCGCACAAACACAACACAGAACCACTACACACATTTAAACAGGTAGGCCCACTGGCCCACTGCTGCTAATAATTCCATTCACAATTATGGCACTCTTAAATGGATGCGGGCTGCCACTGGAATGGATGGATGAATGACAGGGCGAGTTATGTGCTGTCCTGTCTCTTTCCTGTGTGACTGTGAGAGTGAGAGCTTAGCTGTGCGTGTGTTAGTCAGTGTTGCCAAATATCGTGAGAGAAATGAGCCAGCCGAGCTCCAAAAACAAGCCTTTTTTTTTGTCCAACAGTTGCGGTAAATAAACGCTGGTCTGGTGCCCGCCAGTGCCACACAACCACACAACCAGCCTCGTAACAACAGTTATCAATGCAAAGAAAGACCCAAATAAAAGGCACAGCGGCCAATAATACAAGACAGACTTAAGTGTGTGTAAATAAAATGCACAGCGGCAGATCCAGCAATATAAATTAATTCAGCTTCACTCACCAATGACGTGGTTCACCTGAAGACAAAATCCATCCTCCTGTCCTTTTGCGTGAATTTTTCAATGACCCGGTCGTAGAGCTGATCAGTACTTTTCAGATCCAGGAGAATTTGCGTTTCAATAGCCATGGAAGCCAATGCAGAGAGTCGGGATTGTCCTGTTGTATTCCTCGAATATGTTTTTATCCTTTTGAGGGCGGAAAATGTCCTTTCCACGGATGCAGTGGTGACAGGAATAGTTACAACTAAACACGTTAGTTTGTATATCTGATGCATGCTGTCACAGAGTCCTTTGCGTTGGAGAAATAGAAGAAGGTCAGATGGGTCCTTTCCCTGAAAATCTGCCATAGAGTACATGACACTGAGTTCTGTTTTCAGTCGTACCAAGTCAAAGCGCGGCCCATAGCTGTCAGTCAAGCTTGCGAAAGCAGTTTCAGGGAACGTAGTTTTAAAGCTGGGGAACTGCTTGGGGTCCAGGAGGGAAAGGAATGAAAGCTTTTCGTGATCTTTAAAGCGATTTTGCATTTGATTTAGAATATTGTCAATAATGTCGTCAAACAACTTCTTGTAGCTTGCACGTGCATCTCCTCCATGCCCTCTGCGCCCAGTTGGCACGCTGGTGTCCTGCACTGTCTCGTCATAGAGCTGATCAAAACGTGCCCTCTGCCCCTCAATGCAAATGCAAAACTGGTCCACCCTGGCCATACAAAACTGCATGTCAAATGACTGTTTCTGCAAGATGTCAAAGAGAACATCTGCATGTGAAAATATGTCGTTAAATGTTGAAAGCAAAAAGCAAAATTCAAAGCTGCTCAGGTTTGATATGTAACCATCAGCACTGCTTATAGCTTTATCATCATATTCTTCATGGTGGTCAACAATATACTCGAACACATCCTTGAGAGCATCTTTCTGATCGAATACAGTGCACACCAATCTTGATGCAAAATTCCATCTGGTTGGTGCAACTCGTGGCAGTCGCTTCTGGCACATCTCATCGAGCAGTTGCGTTCGTTTTGGCGATTTACTAAAAAATGCGGCCATGGAAGAAAGGTGTGAGAAGAAGATTTTGCATTCTCTAATTTTACCTACACCTTGTGATAATACCAAATTAAGGACATGTGCATAACAATGTATGAAAAGCGCCTGGGGAATCTTTTCCTTCACTTTGGCTTGGACCCCATTCAGTCCCGATGCCATAACGGGAGCACCATCGTAGCACTGGGCTACAAGTTTGTCTGTGCATCCATATTCCTCCAAGAATCCAAGGGCCAGGGCTGCTACGTGTTCTGCCCGTTTGTTCCCCGACACATCCACAAATTTAACGAACCTCTCTTGTACGCCACTGTCTGTTATGTAACGAAGAACAACCGATAGCTGCGCAGCATTGCTCACATCAGATGTTTCATCCAGCATAAGAGCTACAAATGATGCTTTATTTATTTCTTCTTTAATGGCATCATCCATCACACCACCAACAGCACTTATCAAGTCGTTCTGTATTTGACTTGAGGTTCCAATAAACACTTTGGAAGTGGTCAGATGGTAGTGCAAATCTGGATCATATTCTGCTAAGTATGATAAAATCTCCAGGTAATTACCGCGATTCAATGATGTTCTGCTCTCATCATGGCCCCTAAAAGCCAACTCCTGTTTGCCTAGGAAAATGACAGAGTGTATGAGACGTTTCAAAAGATCCCTATTTTTTTTCACTTTTTCGTTGTGCATTGTAGTGTCTCTCCGTCTCTGTTCATCCAGCTGTAAATCAATCCTTGTGTCTCCAAAGGTTTTCAAACTAATAGTTGCCTTAAGGTGACTTGCTGAGCCTTCATGTTTTTGTGCAGCTTTGGTTAAACTGCTAAGGTTATCGTAACCTCTCCAGTTCCACGCACCCTTATCGGTCCCAAACAACAAGCATTCCCAGCAGTACAGCTTCTTATTAAGAACCGAGCCTGTAAGCCACGGGTATCGTTCCCAATTGCTTCCCTGAAAATGACGCTCGTAGCCGGCTTTTGAAGGCTGGTTGATCTCCAGTTTATCCGGTGTTGGGCGGCCTTTTTTAACAATGTCCATCTTTTCATTAAAGGGTCGTCTTGAAAAGGGCACTGATAATAAATCCACAACGACATCATCATTTGCAACGGTATTAACTTCACTTTCTGCCATGTTGCGTCGCGTTTGTTTACATACAATCACAGTCTGTGTGACCCCGTGACAGTCTGGCGCTTTCCCGTAGGTGAGTGGGTGTACCAAACACTCGCCCCAAAACACAATCACCCCGGGGAAAATCCGCCAGTATTCACCTAGTATTCCTAAACGTAACCTCAGGCAAGCGGGTTTTGGTGCGCGACTTCCTCTACCTTCTAGAATACCCTGAACTCTGAAAGACTACGCCCATTTACTACACCTCGAAATATGATTGGTTGCTTAAACTGTCAATCCACACCTAGGCTACTATTGAGCGCAATGGACGGTGGGTATGCTCGAATACCCACGATGGCGAATGTTCTGCCCAGAGACTATGTACAAAAATCCTCTGATTGGCTGTTATTGTTCCCAACACAAACACACTCAAATACACAGTGCATGGCGCAAAAACAAATAAAATAAGTATGGCGAGCGAAACAGTGCAGTTTAAAAGATTAGCACAAAAAAAATTACTTGATAAAAAAAAAAAAATTATATAAAAAAAAAATAAAAAACATTTTTTATAGAATTTTTATTTTCTTTCATCTGAGGATCCCAGGGCCTTCTCTGAATACCCTGAAGGTCCTGAAAATTCGCCACTGCTACAAACCCAGAAACACTAAAACGACACCAAAGCGGTCCCCTTTTTCGTTTTGCCTCATTCCTTTTGCCATTCTTTGAGGTGCAGCTGAAGAAGGAATAAGGTGTTGCTTTTCGCATTTTTCATGTTGAGAACTTGGATCAAAAACGGAAGTGGCGTCATTTCACCGTTCTGCCTTACAGAATTAATAAACGCTAAATCAAGTCAAAACTGCCCGCTTTTTCATTTTTGTCTTTTGCATTCTATCATTATGTATTTTTGGACTAAAGAAGTAAAATTGGCGTCATAGTGTTTTCCTTTTCAGTTTCACAATACGAAAAACCCAAATGGATTATTTTATTTTGATTTATTATTTATTTCCTTCTCAGTAAAAACAGAGTAAATTGGCGTCATAGTGTTTTCCTTTTCAGTTTCACAATACGAAAAGCCCAAATGGATTATTTTATTTGTATTTATTATTTATTTCCTTCTCGGTAAAAAAAAAAGACAGACGTCACCGGAGAGGCGGGGCGGAGGCGGGCATGAGGGTATGGAGTGGGGTGAGGTTTGGGGTTTATGGAGGTGGAGGATTTGGGAGGTCGGGGGGGCTTCACGTCGGAGGGGGGGGGGGGGGGGGGGGCACAGCTTACCGCATTTTCTTTCTTTATTATTATTTTTCTCACTTTCCCCAATAATTGTGTTAAATTGAGCATAACGTTTCATGTCTTTAAACAGTAGGTGATTAGCGTAGGTTAGGCAGTCAGAGCTGACAAGTGGGAAAACAGCTCGTTTACAGTTTATTATACCACCCAATAGCTTACATTTTGATTCATTCTCTGTGGCTGCGGTTACATGGACATCATGTATTCATTCAGAATGAACTCATTCTGAATAGAGGAGTCTGTTTCACAGTTCCACTCACCTGTTTACATGGGACCTGAATAAAAGTATTCCTCGGTTACATGACCCAAAGCATTCATTCGCAATATAACTTTTGACATGCGCAAAGTGGTTGTCGCCTACGCCCGGGCATGGACCAGGGGCCGCCCGGCTCCACTACCTGGGGCAGAGCTTCCCCTGGTGGGCATGGGAGGAGGCAATCCTCGCAACCGGATCGCCCCCCAAACACGGTGAAATAGCACGGATTGACGAACGGCAATTCCGTGCATAGATGACTAGGAACTCTGAAACTCCGTGCATAGGAGAATACTCCCCCCCCCCCCCCCCCCCCCCATTAACTTCAATACGAGGTGGAGGCAGTCACGTGACTTTCTCTATACGCTCTCCCCATCATCACGGTGAAATAGGATTAATTCAGACCAGTTTATTTTTTTGTATTGGTACTAGCTCTGGTTCAGAGCGTTAGTGAGTTCCCTCTAACGCTCTGGAAGACCCCTCTGCGCATGTACAAGGAATTCCACTGCCCTGCCAGCGTTCAAGTGTAGTGAAAATAAACTAAACCATTTCGCTACTCACCGAAGCAAAGGCTGTTTTGTGTTGTTGAAAGTCTATTCTCCAACCCCGCACGCCTAAACGCACCCCACCTACTCTGTAAAATACACTTTTTGGGCAAAAAATAAAATATGTCAGCGAGACGGACATTATTTGTATTTACTCCACAGTGCCCTCTACATTTTGGTTAATGGTAAGTTCAAATCCCCCAGATCTGTAGAGGGCACTGTGGAGTAAATACAAATAATGTCCGTCTCGCTGACATATTTTATTTTCTGCCCAAAAAGTGTATTTTACAGAGTAGGTGGGGTGCGTTTAGGCGTGCGGGGTTGGAGAATAGACATTCAACAACACAAAACAGCCTTTGCTTCGGTGAGTAGCGAAATGGTTTAGTTTATTTTCAGTACACTTGAACGCTGGCAGGGCAGTGGAATTCCTTGTACATGCGCAGAGCGAGGGGTCTTCCAGAGCGTTAGAGGGAACTCACTAACGCTCTGAACCAGAGCTATATTGGTACCAGACACGGTAAAACTAGCCTACATACTTGTCACATTTCTCATTTAGGTACGATGACGTCATCGCGCATTCGCACATGGTCATTATGATAATACATAATAATACATAAACACCGGACCGCTCATGGTCATTATAATAATAAATGGAGAGAGAGCAACACGTACAGTCTATGAAACAAGGCACGCTCATTTATGGCAAAAGTATTGGCATCAAAATATACTTAAAGTAGAAAGTAGGCCTATTAGGCTACTCATTATGCCGAATGTCACGTTTTTCTTGTGTTAGGCCTATTATGAAAATGCTTTGAAACATGCTGTAACTCATTCACTGTGACGAGAACCCTCTTTCTGCGCAGAGTAGGCCTAGCCTATAGCGCACGGTGCACACACGGGTTGAATGCAGGGTCTGTCGTCCTTGCAGGGATTCTTTTTAAAAACGGAGGGTGAGACCTCCGTTGGGGCCGTCAGCATCGCAGTTGGGTCCATCCACCCTGCGCCATAGGTGTTCCTCGGCACTAGTGATGCGCGGGCTGACCCGTAGCCCGCGGGTTGGACCGCGGGGCGAGCGGGAGAGTCAAGATTTCAGAGGCACTTATCGCGGGGCGGGATGGTGCGGGCTGCGCAAACACGCAAAAAAAAAGAAAGAAAAGAAAAGCATTTGGTACCTTCTCTCTCTCCCAGTCCCATTGTTATCTCACTCTCCTCTCTCCTACTCTCCAGTTCTTTCCTCCTGGCTGGAATCATGGGCTTATGTTAAATGTGTTACTTATTTTAACAATGATGCGCAACTGCCTAATGTAGCCTAATGATATCCCCGCTGCAACTTTATTTTATATTGGAATGAATGTCCCTTGTAGTGCTGTTGTAGTAGGATTGGACACACTCACTGTATCTATCTAGTTGTCATTTAATGTTCTCTCATGTAGCCTATGCATATCAAAGGGCAGGAAAAAAATATGAATTGTCTATCCTGAGCTAAACCGAACCTGTATGGTGTTGAATGGTTCCGTTCGCTCCGTTTCTCTCTCTCGTTCTCGCTCTCTCATTGATATAATTGCCCGGTATACGAAATTTAGCCTAGGATATTTATTTGGTTATTTTATTGTTTTGAGGTCTACTCTCCTGAGTCTCCTCCATCAGCTATCATTGAGTATAGAAAGATAATTGACACCAGCCAGCTGACTGTGCTTAATGGTTGATATTATAAGAGTGGATGACGGTGAGAAAAAAGTAAAAATCATCACGGAACGACAAGCAGGAGAGGGGACAATCCGTTGTCATTTTATTGTAGATTTAAAAGCAGCCTATTAGACTATATTGACTGTGTGTCTTGGATTTTACATGCAATGCTCCTGAGAGGATTATGGCGTGAGTAACAACGGACTTTAACATTAGTCCGTTGTTATAACCGTTGTTATTACCGTTGTTATGTCATAACACGTCCTCCCTCGCTCCATTACGCATGGTGCACTGTGCGCGCCCTTTCCCTCTCCATTGCATTTTATGAATCCATTACAATCACTATTGCAGCGGTTGCAATAATATAACATTCCAAATAATTAGTAACATGTAGGCTACATACATAGCCATGTCTGTCAAATAATCTTTTATTTCAAGGCAATACAAAGCTACAGGCCTATGCCTACAGTAGGCCTATGATACGAATGTCGGGTCCGGTGTATGTTATGATGTCTCCTCTTGCCTCAGTTCCCCGACCCCATGTCATTTCTCAAGCGATTGCTCTAATTCAAATTTGTATTTATTCTGTGAACTCTCTAGTTAATGTTCCTGTATTAGGCTACCCTAGAGTCCAAACGGGACGCCTCCCCAAGTAGCGCTCCCTTATGCATTGTACAATATTCAGCCCTTGGTAAGGAGTTTGAAAGCACAATAAACGAACATTGGTATAGCGACCCAAAATTGGCCACTACTTTCAAGGACATGCCCAGAGTTGTCTACAAACATCCTCCTAATATAAGACAAACAGTTGTCAAATCAGATCTCATCCCTAAAATGCCAATGCGCATAATGTAATTGAACCGAAAAGCCACACTTTTACGCACCACTAACGGGGAAACGTTTTGATATCAAGGGCACTATAATGCACAACCAAAAATGCTAAAATGCCCATGCCTTCTATTATATGCTATCAATCAAAAATCATGGCTGGGGCGCACTGACGTGCCATGGACACATGTCTTTCTAAACTTTTGCGACAAATAGAGAACATTGTGGTTCTCTCTGGCAGCATTAGATAATTACAGGCCATATTAATTATATAATTTACGTTTATCACTCACACACTTCTGAGACCCAACCGGAGTGGCCATAATGTTGATTATCTTTTCTTTATTTAATTTATTTCTTTATTTTTGTCGTCGTAATGTTTTGGCGTGGCAACTTCTGTTATTACAATAACTGGGCAAAATAAATTACCATTATTTTTTTATATGTTGAAAATGTGTCTACTTTTCATGTGTTTAATGTTAAAAAAAAGAGTCTCCTTTATAAATTGTAATGGTTACTTTTCATGTGCGTTATACGGTGTTGAACGCCTAATGCGAGGCCAGTGTTGCTGCTCATATGCCCAGAGTTTAACTAAGCCTTAATCTCAACTAGATTCACCATAAAGGTTTAATTAATCAAAAGACCAAACGTAGGGAATAGTTGTAGCCTAACTGAGGAAATCTATGGTGAAATGTTGGCACTAATTTATGGAACAGTGGCCAACCATATCAAACACGAGAAATTAACGCATTCCAACGTGTCATTGTAAATTGGCTGTGTCCGATTCTGTCGGAAGTTCCCAATGGCTGGTAGTGACGGGGCGCATCCGGTGAAAGCCGGAATTACACTCAATGTAAACAGAAAGTAAACGAGGGGGGAAATGGCGTTTGGCCACAGACGGGATTAAAACACTTCTTTATTGAAAAACGTGGACTAATACATTGCACAAATACTTCGGACACCTAGTTAACATTTGGGGCAAGCACCTTATATTTTGCATTTGTGAGAGAGCGCCGTTCACAAACGCTAGAATGAACGCGTTTTACAATAACGTCTTAAATATTAAAAAATGCAATACAGAAGCGATATCATTTCGTTTTTTTTGGCGTTTGGGGTTTCCTTTTTTTTAAAGATACATTTTTGGCCCTTTATTGATAGGATAGTAGTTTGACATAAAATGGGGAGAGATTGGTAGTGACATGCAGCAAAGGGCGTCGGGGTCGGGACTCGAATCCGCAACATGCTGGAGCTTTGGAGCGTGTCCGGACCGCTACACCAGGGCCTGGCGTTGGGGGTTACTAGTTGTGTGTTTACGGAATTGTAATCCGTGTTATTTCACCGTGATGATGGGGAGATCGTAGAGAGAAAGTCACGTGACTGCCTCCGCCTCGTATTGAAGTTAATGGTGGGGGACCACTTTGCACATGTCAAACGTTATATTGCGAATGAATGCTTTGGGTCATGTAATCGAGGAATACTTTTATTCAGGTCCCATGTAAACAGGTGAGTGGAACTATGGAACAGATTCCTCTATTCAGAATGAGTTCATTCATTCTGAATGAATACATGATGTCCATGTAACCGCAGCCACAGAGAATAAATCAAAATGTAAACTATTGGGTGGTATAAGAAGCTGTAAACGAGCTGTTTTCCCCCTTTCCATTTGTGAATAGTAATTATGGACTGACCATGTAGCAGAGCCAGACAGAGCCTACCTCATTATAATTATAATCATTCAATAATTTGAAGGATTTTACTTTTATTCTCATTATTATTACCCCCCCCCCCCCCCTTCTGCCAGACGAAGGCTACAATCAGTACAATGTCACATTAAGCATAATTCATCAGGATCGCTTTGCAGATCCACAAGCTCACACTGCAGCGCAGATATGTTCGGGGCGCAACACCGACACTTGTCAGCTCTGACTGCCTAACCACTACGCTAATCACCTACTGTTTAAAGTCATGAAACTTTATGCTCAATTTAACACAATTATTGGGGAAAGTGAGAAAAAAAAAGAAAAAAAAAAGAAAATGCATGTAAGCTGTGCCCCCCCCGCTCCGACGTGAAGCCCCCCCCCCCTCCCAAATCCTCCACCTCCATAAACTGTGTCCATAAACCCCAAACCTTACCCCGCCCACTCCATACCCTCATGCCCGCCTCCGCCCCACCTCTCCCGTGACGTTGTGAACTGTCTCTTTTTTACTGAGAAGGAAATAAATAATAAATAAAAATAAAATAATCCATTTGGGCTTTTCG
Organism: Gymnoscopelus microlampas; assembly: GCF_963454915.1. Classification (NCBI taxonomy): domain Eukaryota; kingdom Metazoa; phylum Chordata; class Actinopteri; order Myctophiformes; family Myctophidae; genus Gymnoscopelus; species Gymnoscopelus microlampas. The sequence goes on from NC_139945.1 coordinate 56,689,391, forward strand.
TATTGTGAAACTGAAAAGGAAAACACTATGACGCCAATTTACTCTCTTTTTACTGAGAAGGAAATAAATAATACATCAAAATAAAATAATCCATTTGGGTTTTTTGAATTGTGAAACTGAAAAGGAAAACACTATGACGCCAATTGACTTCTTTAGTCCCAAAATAGCCTACATAATGATAGAATGCAAAAGACAAAAATGAAAAAGCGGGCAGTTTTGACTTGATTTAGCGTTTATTAATTCTGTAAGGCAGAACGGTGAAATGACGCCACTTCCGTTTTGGATCCGAGTTCTCAACATGAAAAAAGCGAAAAGCAACACCTTATTCCTTCTTCAGTTGCACCTCAAAGAATGACAAAAAGAATGGGCAAAAACAAAAAAAGGGACCGCTTTGGTGTCGTTTTAGTGTTTCTGGGTTTGTAGAGTAAACATGGAAAAAGAGGCCTTTTTTGTTTGTTTGCTTTAGAATGAAAAACGGATATGGCTTTTTTGTTTTTTGAACTTGGCGTAGAAAAGGAATTATCCATAGGCCCCCTGACCCGAACGGGAGCGAAAGAACCGACACGACCCTAAATGAAAAACGAAAAATGAAAAACGAGCGCAATGGGCGGTTTTCCGTTTGTGATTTCCAAAAGAAAATCCAACTGCCAGAAGGTACACGGACCAAAAACAGGTCATTTTTCCATTTTCCATTTTCGTATTTCAAATCAAATAATGAAAAAACAAGCCATTTTTCTTTTTCCACTTTTGGATTTTATTTTGAAAATCAACTGACCGAAAGGTACACGGATTCTCTAGCCTTTTGGAGCAGTGTTGTGTCCTTCAGGTGACAGAGTTTCGGAAACGTAAAACGCAGCGAAAGAACGCACCAGTGTGCAAAGGGTCCGTGTACCTTCTGGCAGTTGGATTTTCTTTTGAAAACCACAAACAGAAAACCGCCCGTTGCGCTCGTTTTTCATTTTTCATTTTTCATTTAGGGTCGTGTCGGTTCTTTCGCTCCCGTTCGGTCAGGGGGCCTATGGATAATTGCTTTTCTACGCCAAGTATAAAAAACTAAAAAGCTATATCCGTTTTTCATTCTAAATCAAACAAACAAAAAAAGCCTCTTTTTCCATGTTTACTCTACAAACCCAGAAACACTAAAACGACACCAAAGCGGTCCCCTTTTTCGTTTTGCCTCATTCCTTTTGTCATTCTTTGAGGTGCAACTGAAGAAGGAATAAGGTGTTGCTTTTCGCTTTTTTCATATCGAGAACTCGGATCCAAAACGGAAGTGGCGTCATTTCACCGTTCTGCCTTACAGAATTAATAAACGCTAAATCAAGTCAAAACTGCCCGCTTTTTCATTTTTGTCTTTTGCATTCTATCATTATGAATTTTGGGACTAAAGAAGTAAATTGGCGTCATAGTGTTTTCCTTTTCAGTTTCACAATACGAAAAACCCAAATGGATTATTTTATTTTCATAATATTTATTTCCTTCTCAGTAAAAAGAGAGTAAATTGGCGTCATAGTGTTATCCTTTTCAGTTTCACAATACGAAAAGCCCAAATGGATTATTTTATTTTTATTTATTATTTATTTCCTTCTCAGTAAAACAGAGAGACGTCACCGTCGTCACGGGAGAGGTGGGGGCGGGGCGGAGGCGGGGTGAGGTTTGGGGTTTATGGAGGCGGAGGATTTGGGAGGTGGGGGGGCACAGCTTACATGCATTTTCTTTCTTTATTATTATTTTTCTCACTTTCCCCAAGAATTGTGTTAAATTGAACATAAAGTTTCATGACTTTAAACAGTAGGTGATTAGCGTAGTGGTTAGGCAGTCAGAGCTGACAAGTGTCGGTGTTGCGCCCCGAACATATTCAATCTGCGCTGCAGTGTGAGCTTGTGGATCTGCAAAGCGATCCTGATGAATTATGCTTAATAATGTGACATTGTAGCCTTCGTCTGGCAGAAGGGGGGGGGGGGGGGGGGTAATAATAATGAGAATAAAAGTAAAATCCTTCAAATTATTGAATGATTATAATTATAATGAGGTATAGGCTCTGTCTGGCTCTGCTACATGGTCAGTCCATAATTACTATTCACAAATGGAAAGGGGGAAAACAGCTCGTTTACAGCTTATTATACCACCCAATAGCTTACATTTTGATTCATTGTAGATTTAAAAGCAGCCTATTAGACTATTGACTGTATATGTCTTGGATTTTACATGCAATGCTCCTGAGAGGATTATGGCGTGAGTAACAACGGACTTTAACATTATTCCGTTGTTATAACCGTTGTTATATGTCATAACACTCCCTCCCTCGCTCCATTACGCATTGTGCACTGTGCGCGCCCTCATGGAGAGGCCCTCTCCATTGAGTTTATGAATCCATTACAATCAATATTGCAGCGGTTACAATAATATAACATTCCAAATAATCAGTAACATGTAGGCTATAGCCATGTCTGTCAAATTATCTTTTATTTCAAGGCAATACAAAGCTATAGGCCTATGCCTACAGTAGGCCTATGATACCAATGTCGGGTCCGGTGTATGTTATGATGCCTCCTCTTGCCTCAGTTCCCCGACCCCATGTCATTTCTCAAGCGATTGCTCTAATTCAAATTTGTATTTATTCTGTGAACTCTCTAGTTCATTTTCCTGTATTATACCCTACAGTCCGAACGGGACGCCTCCCCAAGTAACGCTCCCTTATGCATTGTAGGCTACAATATTCAGCCCTTGGTAAGGAGTTTGAACACACAATAAAAGAACATTGGTATATCCAGTAGCGACCCGAAATTGGCCACTACTTTCAAGGACATGCCCAGAGTTGTCTACAAACATCCTCCTAATATAAGACAAACAGTTGTCAAATCAGATCTCATCCCTAAAATGCCAGAATCATCTTTTTTGACTCAAATCCCCGAAGGCAGATGCGCCCGATGCGCACAATGTAATTTCACCGAAAAGAGCCACACTTTTACGCACCACTAACGGGGAAACGTTTTGATATCAAGGGCACTATAACATGCACAACCAAAAATGCTAAAATGCCCATGCCTTCTATTATATGCTATCAATCAAAAAATCATGGCTGGGGCGCACTGACGTGCCATGGACACATGTCTTTCTAGACTTTTGCAAGAAATAGAGAACATTGTGGTTCTCTCTGGCAGCATTAGATAATTGCAGGCCATATTAATTATATAATTTACGTTTATCACTCACACACTTCTGTGAGCATATTTGTTATATGGACCCCTGCGGTGGGTATGAGCGCTTTTCGGTGAGCTTCTGAAGAGGCTTACGATAGATAGCGCTCACTAACTAGATAGACAGACAGACAGACAGACAGACACGTTGCATGCAAGTAAATCCAACGTGCGTAAAGACGGTGCGTAAAGTCCAGCCCCTGTGTGCAAAAACTGTTCTTATATTTAAAATATACAGCTCAAGCAATTCGTTATTAGTTATACATTAAGAATGTATTATTAATGAGTTAAAAGGGGGGTGGGGGTGATCCTCGTTGATTTCTCGATGAGTCTTTTAACAATTTTGCTTTCGAGGAAAAAAACAACAACAATTAAATAGGTGTGGATGGCTTCAGTCAATGAATCAACAGCGGTCGTTAGCTCCCCACTGGGAGATCAGACAAACTTGATGGCCCATTCGCGCACACATCAAAGGTGGTTAGGATCAAAGGCACTTAGTTTGTAGACAGACGCACAAGGGCAAGGCGTGCGTTTGTCAATCCGTTTTTTTTTTTCACCGTGTTTGGGGGGCGATCGGGTTGCGAGGATTGCCTCCTCCCATGCCCACCAGGGGAAGCTCTGCCCCTAGTGGAGCCGGGCGGCCCCTGATCCATGCCCGGGCGTAGGCGAGAACCACTTTGCGCATGTCAAAAGTTATATTGCGAATGAATGCTTTGGGTCATGTAACCGAGGAATACTTCTATTCAGGTCCCATGTAAACAGGTGAGTGGAACTGTGGAACAGATTCCTCTATTCAGAATGAGTTCATTCTGAATGAATACATGATGTCCATGTAACCGCAGCCACAGAGAATGAATCAAAATGTAAGCTATTGGGTGGTATAATAAGCTGTAAACGAGCTGTTTTCCCCCTTTCCATTTGTGAATAGTAATTATGGACTGACCATGTAGCAGAGCCAGACAGAGCTTACCTCATTATAATTATAATCATTCAATAATTTGAAGGATTTTACTTTTATTCTCATTATTATTACCCCCCCCCCCCCCCCTTCTGCCAGACGAAGGCTACAATGTCACATTATTAAAGCATAATTCATCAGGATCGCTTTGCAGATCCACAAGCTCACACTGCAGCGCAGATTGAATATGTTCGGGGCGCAACACCGACACTTGTCAGCTCTGACTGCCTAATCCAGGGGTCTTCAACAGGGGGTCCGGGACCCCTAGGGGGTCCTCAGAGTTACTACAGGGGGTCCGCCAAATATTTGTGTGATATGATTTTTTCTTTTTTTAACTTAACCACTTGAACTCTAGCATCCCTTTTCTGAGGAGAACTTTAGCCAAAAGTAGCAGATCTACAAGCTCACAACGCCTCGCGCTGCGAGGCGTTGTGAGCTTGTAGATCGGCTATTTTTGGCAAAGAGGTTTAGGTGGAAAGAATAGCAGACCACGTAAACACAAGTTGAATCTGAAACACAATTTTAATAGAGGGGGTCCTGCTTCATCTCTCTCTCAGCTAGGGGGTCCTTGGGCTGAAAACGTTGAAGACCCCTGGTCTAGCACAACATTGTCATGGGCTAAATACAATTATAAATTATTTAAAAAAAAAATGCGTGTGAGAGCGACTGACCCGCGGGTTACGGACGGACGGAATTCGGGGCTGTCATCATTAAACTGATATTGTTTATGGGGGGGAGCTAGGCCTTATTGCTGATAGATAGTTAGATAGATAGATAGATAGATAGATAGATAGATAGATAGATAGATAGATAGATAGATAGATAGATAGATAGATAGATAGATAGATAGATAGATAGATAGATATATAGATAGATATTTAAATAGATGTATAGACAGACAGACAGACAGACAGACAGACAGACAGACAGACAGACAGACAGACAGACAGGCACTCAAGCAGCTCTCTGCGCAGAAAAGATTTTCGCTTGATTAGAGACAAAATGAATTACTTAAAAGAGCGCTATATAAATATATTCCCACCGCGGGTCGCGGGGCGGGTTGAGACATAGATTTATATATGGGTTCGCGGGACGGGTTGAGGCGGGTTGGGTTCCGTGGTGGGGCAGGGCGGGGCGGGTCATGAAAAAACCCGAACCGCACGCACATCAGACCAACGTGTGTGTGTGTGTGTGTGTGTGTGTGTGTGTGTGTGTGTGTGTGTGTGTGTGTGTGTGTGTGTGTGTGTGTGTGTGTGTGTGTGTGGTTGCGTTGGTGTGTGTGTGTGTGTGTGTGTGTGTGTGTGTGTGTGTGTGTGTGTGTGTGTGTGTGTGTGTGTGTGTGTGTGTGTGCGCGCGTTCGCGCGCGCGATGCGACGCGTTGTAATATCTGCCATTTTCACATAGCCTATAAAATAGGGCTAAAGTGGTTGTTACGGATAAGAGCGTCAGTGTTTCATTTGGTATATCAGGCACTATCTGTCAAAGTTGCTTAAAATGTCTGGGGTCTTCAACAGGGGGTCCGGGACCCCTAGGGGGTCCTCAGGGTTACTACAGGGGGTCCGCCAAACCTTTGTGCGATATGTTTTTTTTTTTTTTACCTTAACCACTTGAACCCAGTGGCGTCCCCAGGAATTACATTTAGGGCAGGCGAGATTTTTTTTTGCACCCCCACTATTACCCCCCAAAAATAAATGTCAACTCAATCGAAAATCGGCGAAAGTTGCCGTTTTCAAGATGTTTTGGCCATTATCTCTGGAAAGGAAGGTCCAATCTGCTCATTTCAAAGCGTGTTGGTTGCGTGACTCTGAGGACATTAAGCACGCATGACACCTTTTCGGGTTATTTGGGTTTTCTAGGGGAGGCGAGATCTTAGTTGGCCTGCCCTGCCTCTACAGTGGGTACGCCACTGCTTGAACCCTACCCTAGCATCCCTTTTCTGATGAGAACTTTAGCCAAAAGTAGCAGATCTACAAGCTCACAACGTTGTGAGCTTGTAGATCGGCTATTTTTGGCAAAGAGGTTTAGGTGTAGAGGGAAAGAATAGCAGACCACGTAAACACAAGTTGAATCTGAAACACAATTTTATTCAATATAGAGGGGGTCCCTGCTTCATCTCTCTCTCAGCTAGGGGGTCCTTGGGCTGAAAACGTTGAAGACCCCATGGCCTAACCACTACGCTAATCACCTACTGTTTAAAGTCATGACACTTTATGCTCAATTTAACACAATTATTGGGGAAAGTGAGAAAAATAATAATAAAGAAAGAAAATGCATGTAAGCTGTGCCCCCCCCCCACCTCCGACGTGAAGCCCCCCCCGCCCCCACCTCCCAAATCCTCCACCTCCATAAACCCCAAACCTCACCCCACTCCATACCCTCATGCCCGACTCCGCCCCACCTCTCCCGTGACGTCGTGAACTGTCTCTTTTTTACTGAGAAGGAAATAAATAATAAATAAAAATAAAATAATCCATTTGGGCTTTTCGTATTGTGAAACTGAAGAGGAAAACACTATGACGCCAATTTACTCTCTTTTTACTGAGAAGGAAATAAATAATAAATACAAATAAAATAATCCATTTGGGTTTTTCGTATTGTGAAACTGAAAAGGAAAACACTATGACGCCAATTTACTTCTTTAGTCCCAAAATACATAATGATAGAATGCAAAAGACAAAAATGAAAAAGCTGGCAGTTTTGACTTGATTTAGCGTTTATTCATTCTGTAAGGCAGAACGGTGAAATGACGCCACTTCCGTTTTGGATCCGAGTTCTCGATATGAAAAAAGCGAAACGCAACACCTTATTCCTTCTTCAGTTGCACCTCAAAGAATGACAAAAGGAATGAGGCAAAACGAAAAAGGGGACCGCTTTGGTGTCGTTTTAGTGTTTCTGGGTTTGTAGAGTAAACATGGAAAAAGAGGCTTTTTTTGTTTGTTTGCTTTAGAATGAAAAACGGATATAGCTTTTTTGTTTTTTGAACTTGGCGTAGAAAAGCAATTATCCATAGGCCCCCTGACCCCGTTCGCTCCCGTGTTTCATTTTTCATTCTTCATTTTAACACAAGTTACGTTCGTTTCGCTCCCGTCTTTCATTTTTCATTCTTCAATAAAAAATAAAAAATTAAACGTAAGAAAACAGGGTTTTGCTTTTTCATTCTTTCATTTCTCGATCTTAATATCAAAGATACTGTAAAGACTAGACCAGAAGCGGAAGTAGATTTAGGACTTAAAAATAAAAGTGTGTGTTTGTGTGTGTGTGTATATATATATATATATATATATATATAATTAAATATAATTTTATTATACCGTAGGCTACATGATTATAACATTACTATGGCTACATCAATGTTAGACAGATGGACATATAGATAGATAGATATATAGATAGATTGATTGACAGATAGATAGATAGATAGATAGATAGATAGATAGATAGATAGATAGATAGATAGATAATATAAATATATTATACTGTCGGCTATCTAACTATATAAATGGCGAGCAACTTCCGTGCCCTCGGTGGCGACACCCCACAGCTCTGTTATCGACTAAACACAACACCGTCAGACCACATGTCGCCAACACTGTCGCCACGGCGGGCGGCCTGAATTTACGTTTCGCGTAGGGCACCTGGCATGCCTCACTACACCGTTCCCACCTCGCAACATAATTAATTCTACTCACCAAATGTCGGACACAACGGAAGTGGAAGCAGCTTCCTACCGCTTACCGTGCGTACCACCGAGGCCAACACAACACGACGGCCCGCCATTGAAAATCCCCAAAACAACAAGAGCACGTTGCTCTGCTCTGCTCCACACACCAGGCTAGGTTCATGACACCAAAGGCTTAGCCAGTGATGTCATCATTACTGGTCAACACACCAGGCTAGGTTCATGACAGCAAAGGATTCGACAGTGATGTCATCATTATGCAACCCGGAAGTACACATCGCCGGCATTGGGATGCCAGGTTGGGATGCCACGCCAGAAACAAGCAAGAACCTGCATGATTTTTTTTTTTGATTTTTTTTTTTTTTTTTTTTTTTTACCGTTTGGACATTTTCATCCGACGACTTTGGCACGGACCACCAGGGGGTCCGCGGACCCCCTGAAACATAAAAAATATTATTTCTTCCCAATTTTTTTCTCTATTTTTTTACTTTTACATTACAACTTTTTTTTTTTTTTTTTTTTTTTCCCAAATGTTCATCCCATATATACAGGCGCCGACGCTGGGCCCCGTGCGCGGCTAGGGGTTTCGGGCGGCCGTAGGCCGCCCGGACCTCTAGTATTATTATATTAGGCTATTAACATTATGCAAGCTGTATATTTACCATGGTTACGTCAAAAAGAAGACAGACAGATCTATATCTGTCTGTCTGTCTGTCTGTCTGTCTGTCTGTCTGTCTGTCTGTCTGTCTGTCGGACGGACGGACGGACGGACGGGCAGATATAGGCCTACGTGATTCTCTTCTTTTCATTTAGACATGCGTTTTTTCATCCAAAATGTGTGTTATATTTATATTATTTAGTTGCAGCATGATAAATTAATAGCAATATTACGGAATAGGAAAACAGAAAAAAATCTACCTATAGAATTCGAACTTGGAAAGTTGGGTTGAGACTAGCCAGGTTCACATGACATGGTGCCATGTACCCCAGGTTTATCGGCGTGTTCAACTCTGACATGTACATAAACGTTCAGATTTCAAATATAAAGTGCTTACCCCCGAGCCACGGATGTTACAAGGCGATCCGGACTACGATAAGTACCCGTATCTCCCGTATTGTTCTATAAAAAGCATTTTAATCCCATCGCCGGCCATTTTCTTTTTTCTTTTTCTTTTTTTTTGTAATGTATCAGAGTGCAATACACCTCCCAACCATTAGTGTCGCATGGTTGAAAGTATCGGAGACAATTTGGAGAAAATGGCCGGCAATCGGATTAAAATGCTTTTTATTTAACATTGCGGGAGATAAGGGTACTTACCGTGGTCCAGATCATGAGGTAACATCCGTGGCTCGGGGGTAAGCACTTTATATTTGAAATCTGAACGTTTATGTACATGTGAGAGTTGGCAATGTAAAAAAAAATGAACACGCCGATAAACCGGGGGGACATGGCACCATGACTGTCTGACAGTCCGGCTTTCCGGCATGGTGCCTTTCCGACATGTCGCCATTTCGACATGTCATCATTTAGACATATTCTAACTGTCAGAGTGGAGGTAGGTTACTCTCCATAGTTTTCAAACGACCCACCATTCCGACTTGACTTTGGCCAAGGGTGAGACCGCCGTTGGGGCCGTCAGCAGCGAAGTTGGGACCTCCATCCACCCTGCGGGTTAGGGCTGACCCGTTGCC
>NC_139945.1:57351419-57486419 GCF_963454915.1 Gymnoscopelus microlampas
ATCTGTTACAAGTTAATTCAAGTTAGTTCAGTGTTCAACATTTTAGTAGAAGTGCAAAAGTATTGGCATCAAAAATGTACCAAAAGTAAAAGTGCTCATTATGCAAAAGGTTTTTTTTCAAAGTTTTCAAAATTTGTCAAAAATACCAGATATATAAGCTCACAACGTGTCACATTGTGACACAATGTGAGCTTGTAGAACAGCTATTTTTTTAAGAGACAAAGTATAATATAGGGCTTAAGTGCTTAATGCATGTTTTGAAATAATTGTTTATTGTTTATTGTATATTGTTTATTGTTTATTGTTTATTAAGGATCCCCATTAGTCTATTATTCTTCCTGGGGTCCAGGCAAAAACATCATAGTACAAATCATAAACAATTGGAAACAATTATTATTCAGGGACTATCCATTGAGTAATGCTCTTATAAGGCACAAAAAACAACATTTATTTATGACTGGGAGCAACAGTACGACCAGTCATCTACAAGAAAATGTACTTTGATTCATTGTCTTGATGACATTGTGTGTTGAATTATCCAGGGCTTTCAAGTGCGTGAGGTTTACAGTTATTATTGTAAATATTATTATTTGTGTTAGTTTAAGAACCAAAGTTATAAATGAAGAGGTAAACGCCTACATTTGTAGAATAATACATTATGATGTAACAGTGGCATTTGTATGTTTGTTCTAGTAGAATTTATATATTTACTTATTTTCAGAGGGATATTTAGTTATAATAGGTACACATGTATACAGATTCTATAGGCCACAGCTCTGACCTGTGGTGTTGGGGTCCACAGCAAGGGACTTGCATGTGTCACATGAGAGTCACATCAGAGTGTTGATTGATTAGGTCAGAAGAGGAGCTGGGGGACAGTCGCTACTATTATAGAACAGTGCTAAAACCTTTGTTTCCACATTTAAGACAATACACAAGTCACATGATTAATCAACAGAATGTTACACCCACATGGGTAGACCAAACCCATATAAATAGAGAGAATGCCTCACTTTAAGGACAAAGTGTTCTAAGCAGTGTTACTAGTTACCAGGGTGTTATTGCTGTGTTCATCATTTTCCATTGCGAGCTCAGAGAGACTGACGGTAAGAATTGAGAGCGTGTTTACACAACGATAAATGTATATATTTCTGATATGTTTTGTAGTTCTGTGTGTATTTCCTGTCAGTAATTTGTCGTGGTGTTGTTGTTTGTGTTTCCTTCTCTATGTTTATAACCTACTGGCCTAAAACTGTTAGTGGATGTTTGTATTGTGTGTTAGTATAATAAATAAAACCGTCAAAGACACGGTTCTGAGTTGTGCAACTCAAATACCTGTTACATCTATTGCATAGCCAGTGTGATTGGTAGATAATTGTACAATTGATGCTCATAATGTTATTGTTGTTTTGTCTTCTAGTATTCCTCTGGTGTAAAAGCCTCAGAGAACATTCCAGATAAGGGAGCGGCAGGGAGCAGCAGAGAAATGGCTTCCCGTTTCACTGTTCCAAAAGAGGAGCTGACCTGTTCTGTGTGTTATGATATATTTAAACATCCCGTTGTGCTGTCCTGTGGCCACAGCTTCTGCAAAGACTGTCTGCATGAATGGTGGATGGAATGTTGGACAAATAAATGTCCTTTTTGTCAGAGAATATGCCCCAGAGACCATCCTCTTACAAACATTGTTGTGAAGGACCTGTGTGAGAACCTCGTGGAGGAGAGAGGCCGGAGCTCCTTGTTGGTGAGCTCTGAGGTCCTCTGCACTGCACATGGTGAGAAGCTCAAACTCTTCTGTCTGGACGACCAACAGCCGGTGTGTGTGGTGTGTCGCGATTCAGAGGAACACGCCGGACACAAGTTCTTACCCGTGGACGAAGCATCTCGAGCTTGTAAACAGAAGGTCCAGGAATCACTGAAGCCTTTGAAGGAGAAACTGGAGGTCTTTGATAAAGTTAAAAAAGATTACGACAAAACAGAAAATCACATCAAGGTTCAGGCCAGGAACACAGAGACAGAGATTTAGGAACAGTTTCAGAATCTTCGTCGGTTCCTACAGGAGGAAGAGGAGGCCAGGATCGCCGCTCTGCGGGAGGAAGAGGCTCAGAAGAGTCAGGAGATGAAGGAGAGGATTGAGGGTCTGAGCAGAGAAATGGAAACCTTCTCCAATGCAAGCCAAGCTGTTGAGGACCAGCTGAGAGCCGACGACCACGTCTCATTCCTGCAGAACTACAAGACCACGATGGAGGGAGTCCAGCTCACCCTGCAGGACCCACCACCGGTCTCAGGAGCGCTGATAGACGAGGCCGAACACCTGAAGAACCTGACCTTCAGTGTCTGGGACAAGATGAAGGACATTGTCTCCTACACTCCTGTCATCCTGGACCCCAACACTGCTCATCCTATGCTCATGCTGTCCGATGATCTGACCAGTGTGAGATGTGTAGAGGAGATGCAGCAGCTTCCTTACAACCCAGAGAGGTTTGACTACTGGCAGAGAGTCCTGGGTTCTGAGGGCTTTAACTCAGGGTCTCACGGCTGGGACGTTGAGGTTGGAGACAATGCAAACTGGAAAGTAGGTGTGTGTGTGGAGTCTTACCAGAGGAAGGGAGACACAGGGAGTGGATACTGGTCTATACAAAACGAGGATGAATATGACTGTGAATACGCAGCAGACTCCTCATCAGGGCCTGATGATGGTGAGTGGACTGTTTTCTCAGTGAATCAGAAACCCCGGAGGATCAGAGTCCAGCTGGACTGGGACAGAGGACAGCTGTCCTTCTCTGATCCTGATTCTAACACACACCTACACACCTTCACACACACTTTCACTGAGACACTGTTTCCATTCATTGGTATTGCTGATGATGGTCTGTCTCTGAAGATGTTACCAGGGAAGATCTGTGTCACTCTGGAAAACCATAGTTACAACGTCTAGCGTCCAATAAAAGGGATTGGTTTATGGCAGGTTATTAATTACTATTTTGAATTAAATGTGATTATTTAAATAATGTATCATTCAGGTTTTAATTGCTTTGGAATTATAGACAGAGAGACTGTCTGTCTGTCTGTCTGTCTGTCTGTCTGTCTGTCCATCTGTCTGTCTGTCTGATTGATTGATTGAATATTTTATTAGGCAAAAAAAAAGTAAAACAACACATTTACATTTAAAATACTTTGTCTAACAGGTCCCTTCATAAAAGTCCTTGCGGACTTGTTTCCAATGAGGGCCTTGGTATTCAATTCATAGACATATATAGTGGCATCACAGTTCGAATATCATTACACAAAGAAAATAAAAATAAAACAGCAAGAATATATATATATATATATATATATATATATATATATATATATATATATATATATATATATATATATATATATATATATATATATATATATATATATATAACAGATCAAATAAGGACACATTTGAGAAAAAAAGAAAAAAATGTATAAATATATATATCTATGTATATATACACATATATGCATACATGTACACATACATACACATATACATACAACTACATACATCAAAAGCAATGTCTATAGTACTGACAAGAAATCACATGCAGATGCAAGGCAACTCATTTATAAATAAAGTCTTTGAGTTAAAAACTTTTAAATTGAAACAAATATCATGGTATAGGCACAATCGGTCAGGATGTGGGTTAAGTATGGATCAGGCCAGGTCAGTCAAAACTTTTTGGACTGTTAATTTTAACTTTTGGACTGTAAATTGTTTGCGGTGCAAACATATTTATACAAAAAAGCACAGTGTGGTAATAACACATTAATAACTTTTAAGATTTATAGAAAAGGGCTGAGGTCTAAATCCTCATTTAGGCCATTAGGTTCTATTGTGTTTAAGGTAAAAATCCAGTGGGCTTCTCTCTGCAAAAGCAGTTTTATCATGTCGCCACCTCTAGGTGGCAGGTTAACCTTTTCAATGAACTTCAGTGTGGCTGCTGATCCATGCGCCCTCTCCTTGTAATGTCGTGCAATGGCATAATCCATGTTGCCGTTTCTGATAGCTGCTTTGTGTTCAGCTATTCTTATTTTCAGGTTGCGTTTCGTTTGACCAATATATACCATCCCACATGGACACTTCAACATGTAAACCACATGAGTAGTATTACAATTAATACAACCCTTTATTTTATGTACCCGTCCGGTCTGTGGATGATAAAATATCTTAGTGGTACTGGTGTTGGAACAGTGGGTGCATCTACCACAGGGATGATTGCCACATATCTCCTCACTTAACCAACTAGAGCCAGTAGGCCTACTGGGTGCTTTATACATGGATGTGACAACAGAGTCCCTTATGTTTTTGCCTCTTTTGAAACAAAACCTAGGTGGTAATGTTGCTATATTTTTCAAATTTGGGTCGCATTTTAGCATATTCCAATGTTTGTAGATAATGTTCTTGATTTCTTGAGACGAGGTGTTAAACTCTGAGACAAAGGTGACTCTATTATCTGAACTGCTTCTGTTTACGGGTTCCAAAAGGGTCTCTCTTTTTACACATTTAATTTTACTTTCTGCTGCATGTATAATGGCTGTCTTGTAACCCCTCTGTCGAAATCTATTATGCATTTCGTTTGATTTTATCTTAAAGTCCGCAGGATCGCTACAAATGCGCTTAAGGCGCAAAAACTGTCCATATGGGATGTTTTCCACTAACTGTTTAGGGTGATAGCTCTGTGCGTGCAGCACACTGTTCCTGTCTGTCGGTTTACGGTAAATAGTGGTTTTAAGCAGTCCATCAGATTCTACTGAGATGCGTAAATCTAGAAAGTCTATGTGATCTTTGCTGTGTACCATAGAAAACTTTAATGTGGGATGTGTCTCATTAATGTAATCCCTGAATTCTACTAGCTCATTTTCTTGGCCAGTGAAAACCATCAGAATATCATCTACAGTATATACCTTTTCCAATATATCATATTTTTCAGAAGTGGGGAAGCGGCTTGGTTTTGGATAAAACGGGATTCCCAATGACCCATAAATAAATTGTCATAGTTTGCCGCAAACGTGGACCCCATAGCAGTACCCTGGGTTTGAATAAAGAACTTGTTGTCAAACATAAAATAGTTGGATTTCAAAATAAAATGTGTTAGACCCAGTAGACAGTCTGAGGGGATATCATCTCTAGTACCCAAAAAATGAGACATTGCCGCCAGGCCATCATCATGAGGTATATTGGTATACAAGCTTTCCACATCAAATGATACCAAATAGGCACCATGTGGGACAGTTATGTCTAATGACTTAATTACATCCCTGGTGTCCGCTACGTATGAAGGCAATGTTTTGACGGTATCTTTAATAAAGAAATCAACAAATTGGCTCAATGGCTCTGATAATGAATTATTCCCTGAAACATATATATATATATATATATATATATATATATATATATATATATATATATATATGTATATGTATATGTATATGTATATATATATATATATATGTATATGTATATGTACATGTATATATGTATATGTATATATATATATATATATATATATATATATATATATATATATATATATATATATATATATATATATATATATATATATATATATATATATATATATAAACATACATACATCAAAAGCAATGTCTATAGTACTGACAAGAAATCACATGCAGATGCAAGGTAACTAATTTATAAATAAAGCCTTTGAGTTAAAAACTTTTAAATTGAAACAAATATCATGGTATAGGCACAATCGGTCAGGATGTGGGTTAAGTATGGATCAGGCCAGGTCAGTCAAAACTTTTTGGACTGTTAATTTTAACTTTTGGACTGTAAATTGTTTGCGGTGCAAACATATTTATACAAAAAAGCACAGTGTGGTAACAATGGGTCGTCCTGGCGGATTTGTCAGACCTTTGTGTATTTTGGGTAATAAGTAGAGAACAGGAGTAATTGGAAAATCAACCTTGAGAAACTCATATTGTTTTTTTGTTATACAATTGTCACGTAGAGCAGCATCCAGAATCTTGTCCCTGTCATTCATCAGTTGTTCAATAGGATTTTGGGGAAGACGTTTATAAAAGGTAGTATTATCAAGCTGTCGCATAGCTTCAGCAATATAGTCTTTAATGTTTTGAACAACAATAGAACCACCTTTGTCAGCGGACTTAATAATGATCTTGTCATTTTTACTAAGTTCCTCGAGAGCTTTTCTCTCCAATGCTGTCACATTTTGGCGTTTATTTACTTTATCTGATGATATGACAAGCTTCTGGATATCCTGCTCTACTAATTTACTAAAGGTAACCAAGGTTGGATTCAAAGTGCTGGTGGGACAAAACTTAGATGATTTCTTTAATTTGTTCACAGGATTAATCGGTACAGATTGGTCAACATTTCTGAAGTGATTTTTAAGATGCAACAGTCTGAAGAATTTATAACAGTCCACTTTTAGCTTAAATGCATTGACCTTATTTGTAGGTACAAAGGAAAGTCCTTTACTTAAGACTGATTGCTGGGCAGGGGAGAGATGACAGTCAGATATGTTTATTACCGTCTGTTGCTCTGGCTGCGGGTGACCACTGTATGCGGGATGGCGTTTCTTCTTGCCCCGCCTCGTCCTCTTCCCCTGGCCCCATCTCGTTGGTGGTAGTTGTGCTGTCGAGGGGCATCCCTTGTTTGTACGTCTAAAAAACGCTCATCTTGGGAGTAGGTGGTCGAGTCGCTTGATAGAGCGGGGTCCGATTCTTCGGTCAGATTAACATGTTCTGGGTTCCATGTTTTGCGTGGCCAGCGTCTCCTCTGGTGGTGTGTAGCTTGGCGGCGCTTTTTTCCTCCTTCTTGCCAGTTGTAGACAGTTCCTTCTTTGTAGTCTTGGGCATGTAGTATGTGTATATATACATAGATATATATATTTATACATTTTTTTCACAAATGTGTCCTTATTTGATCTGTTTGTTTATTGGTGTTTGTGCATACAGCATCTTTGTCTGCCCTCTCCTGTATTGAAATGTATTTAAATAATTGAATGATTTATACCACGCCTGGAGGGGTGGAACTGTCTAATGTATGGCACTATATATGTGTCACTGTATTGAACACTCACACTTTTGTATAGCACCTGACGAAGCTCACGGCGAAACGCGTCGTGCTAATAAAATACTAATGCAATAGTAAGTTGTCCATCTGTTCCCTGGAGTGTGCAGTCCCTTCTTTGAAGGTTCATCTCCCTTTTTTATATAATATATATATATATATATATATATATATATATATATATACATATACATATACATATATATATATATATATATATATATATATATATATATATATATATATATATATATATATACGTACATATATACATACATATAATACTATGTACAACAAAAGAAATAAAAAAAGGGGGGGAAAGATATGTACAAGAACAGGGGGGGGGGGGGTCGGCTGTCTAATGGGAAAAAGGTACTACCTCCTCTTTTGGCCTCCTGAAAGGTGATTTTTTAATGCTCTTTTAAATGAGCCCAGCGAACTGCATTTTTTGAGGGATGGGGTTAGCCCATTCCAATCCTGGGTGGCAGTGCTGTAGAAGGAGAATTTGCCCATGTTTGTTTTATGGGTGGGTGGTACCAAATTGTTGTTAACGCTCCCTCTGGTATTGTGACTGTGGGTGTCACTAACCTTTTGGAGGTATTTACTCAGATATGCAGGAATAGGGGGCATATCGGGCAAATTTTCGTTTACAATTTTGAAGGCCAGTCCCATTTTTAGTTGTTTAACACTTCCGTGACTAAGCAATCAATGGGACCGATTTTGAGAATTGAAAGTGGCTTAACTTCTCTCAGGAAGCTCTGAGAAAGTTCCCCTTTCATGACTTTTCCTAAATATATGTTTCAAACCATCTCCGTTTTTTTTTTTTTTTTAAACTCATTATAAATATGAAATACATACCATGTATCCCATCCCAGCCGTTTTATTTCGGCTAAATTGATCGCTCTCCCCCTCTCTCCCCCTCCCTAGAGCACTTTACACCTCGAGACCCCCCACAGAGCGGCCCGTAGACAGCAGACTTGCTGCTGCGCAACTATTCTATGTTGCCATGTCTGCTTATTATAAGCGACTTTGGGCGTCTTTCTATTATTATTATTATTATAATGATATATATAATTACATTATAATGGTAATACTTTTCTACTCCACTACAACTCAGAGGCAAATCTTGCACTTTTACTCCACTACAATTATTTGAAAACTTTAGTTAGGCTACTAGTTACTTTGCAGATAGCCTATAAATATATTTTCATACTTGTTTAGATTAGAGCTTCATGCATGTCCTTTTGTAGATAATTTTTATTAGGTAAATATTTATATAGAAAGGTCTAACCAGGGACTGGGGTTGCAAATTTGCCTCGGATATAAACCCCATTTACAATGCAATGGTTTCATGCCTCACTGTTTTCTTAGGGCACAATGCATGCAGTAACATTTTCATAGACCTGACTGCTTATTTTTCTCGCAAAATTTGGCAACCCTTTCACTGCAGTGTACAGAGTGTTTGCTACTGGATCGCGCTGTTTTAAAATGCTGTGCCAACAGATGTGATCTACAAGCATATGGCTCGGCAGGCAGCGATTGTTTTATGTTTGTAGATCAGATATTTAGCGCAGGAATGAGCACATTTGTGGAACATATAGCGATGTGTTCACTTGTTACGCTGACAAGGAGATGAGAGGGACAGGAGAGGAGACGCTTTCTCATCAGCGTGAACAGCTGATAGAATGAGAGCTTTACGCTCAGACAATAATGTGAATATTATATAATATAATATTGGTTTGTCAAGAGATATCCATGTGTTTTGCACAATGGAGATCACGTAATCTAACCCTAACCCTAACCCTGGAGTCACGTAATTAGACAGTGGCTTCAGTGGTTCATATAGGCTCCATGTTTCACTGAAGAGTTTAATGTGTGACGCTACAGATCGCGCTGTTTTATACGCTTTTTTAAAAATAAATATTTTACATACAGAATCTGCAGTTACCATTACAAGTTAGCCTAATTTTATAATGTTTGTGTCTGCCTACAACAACAACATTATGTGGGCTCACTGACTGCGCAGAGTGCAATTGAGATGTTAATGGCTATTTAGAAGACAATGGAACCCCCCACTGTGTGGGTGAGAAGGTGTCAGCTAGTCTGGAGCACAGAGGTGAGACAGTAACGAATAGGAGAGCTTGATTTCTTGTTCAAAATGACCGTTTTGCAGGCTGTGTGTTGGATAATGTAACCTCAGTCATGCCAGTGTTAACCCTGTCTGTCCGTCCGTCCGTCCGTTTGCTCACTGTTTAACTTATTAAATACATTGCTTGGCCCATATGTATTACATATGTATTTATTGTAAATTGTAATACTTGGTGACACTGAACTTGACCGCAGTAAACAATCTAAACTTGAGCATTCGTTTGGACCTGAGTCTTTTATATGCGCGTCATACAGACAGTTATATCTCCCAGGCTTATCCTGCCGGCTGATCATTCTATTGGGGGTTGTTATCAGCCACAATAACATGTTTTATATTGTAATGTTTGTCATTTATGGATCAGGTATGAATTCTATAGTTTCTATGTGACAGTGATGATGTCTGTTGATGTATTTGATCTTATTAAAGATGATGAGAGTAAAGTGAGTCAGACGTGTGTTATTAACAGTCAGCATTCAGCAGATCATACACTAGAAGATTTATTACAAGTAAAAGTACTCAATCAACCTCAGTAGAGTAAAAGTATAAATACTGCTGGTCGAATATCACATAGTGAAAGTTGCTCTGTCAAATTGGTACTTGATGTAAAGAATCGGAGTGCACGCATTAAAAAAGTAATACTAAAGTATTCAAAAGTGCATGCTTTTAAAAATACTTAAAGGACGACTTCACCCATTTAAGATGGCTATATGCTATACTCTGTTATGATGCTGTTACAAGATGTGATTTCATTGTTTTATTGATGTGGTTTATAGAGCTGCACTTTAATACTCAGCCACAGTTGACCCATTCAATCCAGGAACGCATCTCTGTGTCATTTTAGCTTTCTTTGGGCTATTCAAAAATAGCAGATCTACAAGCTCATAGCACAGAAACTATTGCCTCACTATGAGCTTGTAGATCTGCTATTTTTGAAAATTGTGAAACTTTGTGTAAATCATTGAATATATCTACTTTTTTTAAAAGCGAAATTGTTTAACTCAAATCTTTGCTTCTGGGGGTCCCTGGAACAAAAGTTTTTGAGATGGGGGTTCCAAAAATGTGTTTTGCTAAATTAGACCTGCTGGGGGCGCTATAACAGGCCGATGTGAAAAGGGTGCCATTTCTTCCTCGGCCTAGTGGGAATGTGCGTGTTCATTTCACGGAAATCGCAAGCTGCGTACATAGTTTGAGGCATTTTGTTCAAAACGGACCAATCCTGCAAACTTTGGAAGCCAACCTTAGCCAATCAGGATGGAATAAGGGAAATCGGACAGATCTGTGTTGATCGCATGACTATAGAGATACTGCGTACCGATTTGCATGACGTTTGGATAAAATCTAATATTAAACAATGGGTTTTGCACAAATCCGCCTCCTGGTGGCGCTATAACAGGCCCATGTGAAAGATTTGGGGCAGAGGTTCTGAATTGGCATCCAGGGAGTGTGTGTGCACAGTTTCACAGCGACCGGGCTGACGGTGCCTGAGATTAGCTGGTCGCACACAGGTGAGGATCAGGACACACGGACGGACGGACGGACGGACGGACGGACGGACGGACAGGGGGTAAAACATACTCTCTCGCCATGCCTTTCGGCAGTAGTTAAACAGTAGGGGAGAAGGGAAAAATAGGTTACTGGAAATTGAATGTAAAATGCTTATAAAATGGAAGAGGAAATTAAGAAAATGTATGATTTGAAATGTTTAATTCAGTCTGAAATATATGATTCGGGACTATTTTAAAGTCACGTCTTAAGACATTAACATTGAACGCAATCACAGATATGGCCAGCTGACAAAACGTCCTAGAACTAAAATTGAAAAATATATCGAGTGAAATTGAAAATAATTATATGATTTAAAAAAGTGTTTTTTTTAAATGAGTTTTTGTTCAATATAAAAAAGGAAGCTGGTTTTAGTACCATATCTGATTCAGGACTCCTTGTTTCTAAAGCTCTAGCTGTCTCTGTAGAAAAAAATAAAGAGAAAAACGCTTCCTAGAATCTGTTGAAGATAAAGAGGGCCTTGTGGTCTCTGATGAAAAAGAGAGAAAGGTGTTCTGAAATGTATAGGAAAGTTGAGACCAATTTTGATAAAATATCAGATTTTTTTAGAAGATATTCAACCTTTGTTTCCTAGTGAGGAAACAATATCAATACAGGGGCCCTATTCCACGAAAGGTGAATTAAATAAGCCTGGCCTTAAGTCAAATCCAGGCTTGACAAAGTCGGGTCCGTATAGCCTAGTTTATTCCGTTCCATGAACGCCAAGCCAGGCTGAAAAGGAGCGACTTTGTCGAGCTAGGCCTTGTCAAGCCAGGCTGTGTCGAGCCAGGATAATGAAGCCAGGCTGAATGGGCGGCGATTCGCCGCGACGTATTTCTATAAAAGACCATGAACTCGAGCGCAGATTCCTTCAACTTGACCAATCATGGCAGCGGGGAACAGAACTGGGGCAGCATATTTCTCTGTGGCCGAACAGCAGCAGCTCATGGAAGCATATGAGGAAGTGAAACATATAATTAACAGAAAAGGAAACACAGCCGTTATTAATAAAAAGCGTGGCAAAGTATTGCCGACAAATTAAATGCGTAAGTCGACAAAAAAAAGCCTGAGAATTATGATTTAGGAACCCTGGCCTGTCAATAAATAATTGAATGTTCCAAAAAAACATGCCATCTCTCAGGGGCGGATATTTGCACTAGGCATACCACGCAGCTGCGTGGAGCTCCGGGGGAGGGGGGCTCCCCCCTAATTTTTTTTTCTTTATTTTTATTTTATTTGTATTTATTTGTATGAAATCCCAATAAAATACAAAACAAACACAAACAACATACACAAACAAAAAAAATATCAATACATCTACGCATCGTTTTGAAAGGAAACAGATTTCTGGGGGCCCCTTGACTAACGTGCATCAAGCCTATGTTCCCCATGCACGAGTAAAAGGCACCCGACTTAAAGGAGAATTTTGGACTAAAGTTTTATTACCTTTTCTATGATGTTATGATATCTTAGGATGAATGGTACAGTACAAAAATGTCATAACTCCACCCCTGGTCCGGCAGAGCTTAAAAGGTGCGCGGATAGGCCTTAGGTTAGATCACATATTTTAATAGCTTTTTTTTTTTTGTGAGAGATCTGACGTTTTCAATTTAAATCATGGACATATCCGTGATTGGCAGGTAATGTGTTAAGTAAGAAGTGTGAGTACTTCCTCCAACACTGTCTTTTTTGTTATGTATGACAGTTTGTCTATACTACTTGGCAGGGTTTCCGCAGTCCATTTCAGGCCCGGCGCCCCGCCGGTCCCGACCCACAAGCAGTGGTGGCTTATCCAACGGGCTTGAGGTGCTGAAGCACAGGGCACCAACCTTGTGGGGGGGCACCAAACGACGTGAAAAAAAAAAACAGCGAAAAAACACCGCGCTGCTCCGTGCATCACCTTCACTTGCTGTGCTGCTGCGCAACGTTAGGGCAGATCTCCGCCAGGCCAGGTGGCCCTACCCAGGCCCATGAAATTGATAGGCAGTCTACAGTAGCCAATTAGAATTAAATCTGACTCATACACTAATACAAAACCATATATAGGCTAAATATTGTCTCTGACTCTCTGTTGGTTGGGAAAACTGTTCCTTTTATTTTAAAACAATTTAAAATGGTGAAAAAAGCCAATCTACAAGCTATAATTATCAAAAATTAAGAAATACTATATTTTAAATAGTGAAAAATACAGAAAATAGGGGAAAATACATAAAATCTCTAATCTGTGATTCTAATGTGATTAATGTGACCCCTACAGTCAGTGAAGTCCAGGGCTGAATGTGACAAATATTGAGACAAATAGGCTATAACCCAATACATAATTTTATGAAATAAATGGGTTATATTTTACAGATAGTTACACTATCTTGCACTATATTAAAATTAAATCATCCTTAACCTTCAGGTTAATTCATTATTTCCGTGGACTTAAAAGTCATTGTTTTATTTGATGGCCTTCTTTTTGATTGGCCTTTTACAGGCCCTACCAGCCTGTAGGGGGAGTTAGAGAGTAACATATTATAATACCAGCCTGTAGGGGGAGGTAGAGAGTAACATTATAATACCAGCCTGTAGGGGGAGGTAGAGAGTTACCTATTATAATAGCAGCCTGTAGGGGGAGGTAGAGAGTAACATATTATAATACCAGCCTGTAGGGGAGGTAGAGAGTAACATATTATAATACCAGCCTGTAGGGGGAGGTAGAGAGTTACCTATTATAATACCAGCCTGTAGGGGGAGGTAGAGAGTAACATATTATAATACCAGCCTGTAGGGGAGGTAGAGAGTAACATATTATAATACCAGCCTGTAGGGGGAGGTAGAGAGTAACATATTATAATACCAGCTTGTAGGGGGAGGCAGAGAATAACATAGTATAATAGCAGCCTGTAGGGGGAGGTAGAGAGTAACATATTATAATAGCAGCCTGTAGGGGGTGGTAGAGAGTAACATATTATAATAGCAGCCTGTAGGGGGAGGTAGAGAGTAACATATTATAATAGCAGCCTGTAGGGGGAGGTAGAGAGTAACATATTATATTACCTTTGCTCTAAGTGAAACCTGTGTCCAAACCCAATTAGCATAATGTAGTCGGGTTTTTCATCAGAATGAATGAGTAAATGCAAAAATATCGGCGCGCCTGCGCGAACATGAGTCTCCCCTGGCCTAGCACCGGGCCTAACTTTTTTCCTGCAGAAAACCCTGCTTGGTCTAATAAAAGTATATTTTCCTAAATCTGGAGACAATTCATATGTAAACTATACAGATACTTTCCTGCTCATTACTCTGCACATGTACTATGTCTTCGTGTTTGAGCACAAATATATATTTTGAGAACGATGGTGATTGACAGACAGAATTACTCAGTAGCACCCCTCTGCCCAAAAGGACGTTTTGGTATTGCAGCTGAAAAAGCTTGGAATGACAGACAGTCAGATTGTGAGAAAAAGATCTGTTTTTTTTTTAGGCTTACAACCTGTTTAATACGTATTAGGGGGCAATATTTATATATAATATATATTTTTTACATTCATGGTGTAGCCCCTTTAAGCTCTGGCGGACCAGGGGTGGAGTTCTGAAATTTTTCTACTGTACCATTCATCCTAAGATATCATAACATCATAGAAAAGGTAATAAAACTTTAGTCCAAAATTCTCCTTTAATGTTTTGAGGGCAAAAATAATAATCAATTAATAAAGAAAATTAATAATAATGCAACATTTTGCAAAAAATGTTATAGTAAAAAATGGTAAAGAAGTTTAGGGATAATGGGCCCTAAACTGCAAAATTGGGCCCTAATGCAAAAAATGTTTGCGCGCGCGCAACGCATGGAGGAGGCCCCGAACCAGAGCTTTGCTTGGAGCCCCTAACTTCTTAAATCCGCCCTATTATTTATTGTTATATATTATTTAGTTTTGCTTCATATTTTTAAATATATTATGGCTTTCATTGTTATTTGTTAATTTATCAAATCAAACCAAATTATTATAAACATAAACACAGTTATCATCATCAACAAAATAGTAATACATTTGACCACTGACCAGCTCTATGGTCTGGAAGTTTGATCGCTCTGGGTTTGATTGCTAAAGCCTGCCCCCTCATTAACATACCGTCAATGAAATACGGCATGAAATGATTCATGAAATAAATGTTTAAATAAATACGGAAATAAATACATAAATAAATAATTAAATGTTTAAATAAATAATTAAATAAATAAATACGTAAATAAATAAGGAAATCAATACATAAATAAATAATTAAATGTTTAAATAAATAAATAAATACGTAAATAAATACGTAAATAAATACATAAATAAATAATTAAATGTCTAAATAAATAATTCAATAAATAAATAATTAAAAACATCAATAAAAACATAAATATACAAATAAATAAATACATAAATATATAAATACATAAATAAATACATTTAATTGTACATTGCACTGGCTCCCCGTAGCAGCTCGCATTCAGTTTAAAACCCTGGTGCTAGCCTATAGAGCAGTGAAAGGAACAGCTCCTTCTTACCTCCGGGTTTTGGTCAATGCCCACACCCCTGCCCGACCACTCCGGTCTGCCACCTCGGGGCGACTGACTCCCTCGCCACTCAACGGTCCTTCTGGTCGATCGACACGGTCACGACTTTTTTCTGTTCTGGCCCCACAGTGGTGGAATGAACTTCCCACTGATGTCAGGACAGCAGAGTCACTGCCCATCTTTCGCCGCAGGCTGAAAACCCACCTCTTCAGGAAACACTATCCTT
This sequence comes from Gymnoscopelus microlampas, assembly GCF_963454915.1. Lineage (NCBI taxonomy): Eukaryota > Metazoa > Chordata > Actinopteri > Myctophiformes > Myctophidae > Gymnoscopelus > Gymnoscopelus microlampas. Next base: position 57,366,970 of record NC_139945.1, read on the forward strand.
CCTCTTTGCCTGGCCTACTTGTTGTTAACTAGTTGTACGAACTCTTGTTTTATTTTTGTATTGTTTTATTGGATCTTGTTTAGTCGATACACTTATTTGTTTTAGCTCGTGCCCATTTGATTTTGCCATTTTTGTCTCATCTGTTTAAGAAAGTAGGTAGCTGATATATTGCACTTTTACCTTAGCGCTAGGTATACTCTTGGTTGCTTGTTTTTGCAGGAAATGTACTTAAAACTTCTGGTGATTAGTAGTTTTCGTTCCCTACCTATGTTGAATACACTTATTGTAAGTCGCTTTGGATAAAAGCGTCTGCTAAATGACTGTAATGTAATGTAATGTAATGTACATTTCCCTGCACAATTATTTATTTATTTTAACATTTCTTGCTTTATAAATTCATGTATTTATTTATGTATTTATATCTAGATACGGCATTTTTGGCATTCCATAGTTAGCCTGCTCCTGACCAGGCCAACTTCACAGCTAAATTGCCATGGTAACTAAGGTAGGCTTGCTTCAATTCTCTTTTGTGGAATCGGGTCATGGCTAAACTTAGCCAGGGTGAACTGGCTAAACTAATCTTCAAGATAATTCAGCTTTTGTGGAACCGATCAGCCCTAATCCTGACTAAATTAAGCCAGGATAGGTGTTAAAGCCAGGCTTTAGCTCTACTTCACGTTTCGTGGAATAGGGCCCAGGTGTGTCTCCAGACATCACGCCACTCCTCCAATCTCCACTCCACCCTCTAATTACCAAATAGGGCACTGAAAACACTCAGAGGCTTATGTGAACAGGGCCGAAATTGTATCACATTTGACTTGCAATTTGTTTGTACTATTGCACTCTTCTCCTTTAATAAATAATCCAGAATAAAACTCACAACAATAAAATATAAATGCACAATAAAGTGCTGGGTGCGTAATTACTGTGAGTCCTATCTGAACTAATTGTTTGTCGACTACGCCACTTTTGTTATAGAGGGAAGTCCCCTTTGAATACACTTTAACTTCTTCTTCAGGCTTTCACAGGTTCGAGGTTAACTGGTAAGTTTCAATACTTTTGGTTTTGAGAATACAACACTGGCATGAGAATATCCCTTTAAGAAACTGGACACGAATACAGTGTATCAAAAAAAGTAAGTCATATTTATTGGGTCCCTAATACATTGGCTTCTGTGCCTTAAAAACAATCAAATAAACACTATACTAATAAAACCTATATAAACATACAAAACACAATTAATCTACACAACAACTATAAAATAAATTATAAAGTTGTGCAAATTACGCGGGGCTTAATCACAAGGGTTCCTTAGCATGGGGGGTTTCTTTGCAACAAATACTTTTCAAGTAAAGTGCTGTGCCAATAAAGTGCTTCAAGATACTCAACACGGTTTGTTCAGGGGTAATGCTGCATGTCCATATATGGGGGTAAGATGGGAAAGGGGTTGAGGCCAGTCGTCTTCGTCTTCTCTCTTCTTTCTCTCCGCCTGCAATTATAGAGATCTAGACCAGTTCACTGTGCATTTACACGATACATTTGCGTTGTCTCAGGCAGTGGTTATACAGGGATTCAACGTTGCTTGTTCGAATACTCACTCGCCAGCCAGGTTTTTACACCTGGCGCTGAGTTGGTTGCGTATGCAACGTTATCGCCACTTTCCAGTCTCAGCGCTCCTTATATGGTCTGGTCTCACTCGCCTCTTCCTCCCCTTCGGTTCGATCGCTTTCTCCTCTTGGTTTCTCCTCTGAATGTAGGCACACCTCGGCTTCCAAACTCCTAGGTGGCTGGTATGTCTACTTCATCTATGCACTCCTCTACTCCGTGTCTCGGCACAACCTTCCCCTCTGCTGTCCTTCTCCTCACTGACGCCTCTGTCACTTGGGTGCTCTGTTCTCCTCTTTCAAACGGTCCCGCCTCCGCTTTTGTACCTGCCAAACCACACCTCCCTCTTCTTTCATTTGTCCGTGGTGACAGTCTGTCTGGGGACATTGGCCATGACCGTGGCCTTGGGCGTGACCGCGTGACTGCCGCTCTGCCACTCAATGTCTCTCAATACATGTGACCAGGGGATCATGGGGAAAACAATTATAAACAATACAGTGCGTAATAATAATTGGTACAAAAATAATAAGATGGTGGGGTTAAATGAGGCAATTATACACATTAAGCACCAATAAAAACAAATTACAAAAGTTTTAAGAACCCCTCATTTCACCCTTGTCACATTCCCCCCTACTTTTTCGTTGGCAGTCCCTGGCAACTGGTTCTAAACGTCATGCCCGTACCTCTCAGGTGGCTGTCCTTGGTTCGCTCTTCCAGAGCGCCGCGGACCTTCAGGTTCCCTAGGACCGGGGAAAAACCCTACATAAGGCGGCCATATTGGTCCCACCGGTTCGGCTACTGGGGCAGGTTCGGGGCTCTCCATCGGTGACCTGGGGGCTATACACACTTTTAATGCATTCCTATGGATCGTTCTATCTCGCCCTCCTTTTTCAGGTCGGATCCTGTATACTAGGCCCGCATCCCCCACCCTCTCCAATACCACAAAAGGTTCTGGGTCCCACCATGGGCCCAGTTTACCTTGTCCCTGTCGGTTCCGGTTTCGTACCCACACCCTCTCTCCAGGTAACAATGGTGGCATACCGGCTCGGCGGTCATAGACCTGTTTACGCTGTCCTGCTATATGCACCATTTTTTTCTCGGCTGTCCTATACGCTGTGGCCATTCGTTTCTGGTGATCTTGCACCCAATCTCCCACTCCCATTCGATTTTGTGACAACGGTACTCCTAATGCTACATCTACCGGACGCCTCAGGTGGCGACCAAACATTAAGTACGCAGGCGCATAACCTGTCGCACCATGTTCAGTATTGTTATAAGCGTGTACTAACTCAGGTAAGTGTTCATTCCATCTGCCTTGGCGATCAGTATCTAGAGAGCGCAACATGTTTAACAGTGTTTGATTAAACCTCTCCACCCCCCCATTACCAGCTGGGTGGTAAGGGGTGGTGCGACTCTTAGTAATACCGTATGTATGACACAATTGCTGCATTAATTCGGATTCAAAATTCGGGCCTCGGTCCGAATGGAAACGAGCCGGGCAACCGAATGGCTGAATAATATGTGTCCAAAGCGCACGGACAGTCGTGGGCGCAGTTTGGTCACGCGTTGGAATAGCCCAACTGTACCTGGTGAATAAATCGGTTGCTACAAGAATATTCTGCCATGCGTCATTCGGCCTACCTAATGTGAGAAAATCAATAGCCACTACCTCCATAGGATACGATACTTCGAATGGCTGTAAGGGGGCCCTGGGCTCTATCCTGTCTTTCAGTAGGCTGCAGGCAACACAACCTCGCTGGAACTGTCGCACCGCCCCCTCCATGCCCGGCCAGTAGAACCGGCGCCGAAGCTGCGCCAAAGTCCGGTCCACTCCGGCGTGTGCCGAGGCCTCATGGAGTCCTTTCCACACCTCCTCTCGTCGCGCCCCTGGACAAACAAGCTGTAAGTAACATTCTTGTGTATGCTGATCAATCACTTGCCTATACAACACATTGTCTCTGATGCGCAACCGGTCCCACTGTCGTAACATTTGCCTGGCTTCCCGTGACCAACTCCTCTTCTCCATAAGGGTAGGCAGTTTCCTCCGCTCTACGCAACTCTTCACCATCTGGATGTCCGGATCTCGATCCTGTGTTCCCCGCCACTCAGCTCCAGCCCACCCGTCCTCTCTCTCCACCGGTGCCAACTCCACTACGGCCACTCCTACAGGTTGAACAGGGAACCTAGACAGGGCATCTGCGTTCGCATTGCTTTTTCCAGGTCGGTACTTTATATCATAGGTGAATGATGCTAGCTGGGCTGCCCAGCGCTGTTCCACCGCGCCTAGTCGAGCTGTTTGAAGATGCGCAACAGGATTGTTATCTGTATAAATCGTAAAATGAGCGCCAGTTAAGTAATCTTTAAATTTTTCGGTCACTGCCCATTTAAGTGCCAAGAGTTCTAATTTAAAGGAGCTATAATTTGCATCATTTTGTTCGGTAGGGTGTAGACTTCGGCTGGCGTAGGCGATTACTCGCTCCTGGCCATCTTGGACCTGTGCCAGAACGGCGCCGAGCCCGCGGCCACTCGCATCAGTATACACTACAAACGGTCGGTCATAATCTGCATAAGCCAGTATTGGAGCCTGCGTAAGGGCAGTTTTAAGAGCATCAAACGAGTTTTGGCATTCAGGGGACCACTCTATTTTACACTGATGGGACTTCACATCATTCGGGACTCCGATCAACAAACTATTTAACGGCCTAGCTATGGCAGCAAATGAGGACACGAAGCGGCGATAATAACCAGCCAGACCTAGAAAAGCGCGGACCTCGCGGACAGTCGAGGGTGGGGTCCAGTCTCTTACCGCAGCCAACTTTTCAGGGTCCGGGCGCACTCCCTCTTTGTCTACAACGTGGCCCAAGAACTTTACCTCCGGTTGGAGAAGCTTGCATTTATCGAGGCGCAGTTTCAATCCGTGTCTCCACAGCCGCTCGAAAACCTGGTCAAGGTGCTGCATGTGAGAGGAAAAGTCAGGTGAATATACAATAACGTCATCGAGGTACACTAATAATGACTCTGTCACCTGGCCACTCAAGCATCGCTGCATTAATCTTTGGAAGGTCGCGGGGGCGTTACATAAACCGAACGGCATACGTTGGAACTCGAACAGTCCTAAAGGGGTGGTAAACGCTGTCTTTTCTCGATCCCGAGGGTCCATACCCACCTGCCAATAACCGCTGGCCAGGTCGAGTGTGGAGAACCACTGAGCCTTGGTCAGGCTTGTTAAAGTCTCTTCAATCCGAGGTAAAGGGAAGGCATCTTTGTGCGTCACGGCATTCAGTTTACGGTAGTCGACACAGAAACGCCAGCTGCCATCTTTCTTCTTCACCAGGACAATGGGCGCTGCCCAGGGACTGCAACTCTCTTTTATCACTCCCTTGTCCAGCATGTCACTCAATAAGGTCTTCATTTCTCTATACATGGAGGGCGGCAGCGGTCGGTGCCTCTCGCGGATGGGTGCCGCGTCTCCAGTTGGTATTTGGTGTTGCACCACGTCCGTCTGCCCAAAATCTTCATTATGGACTGCAAACACCTTCTTCCATTTACACATCATCGCATGCAGCTCTTCTCTCTGCTGGTCAGGTAGGTCATCTCGCCGGGTCAACGCCTCCATCTCCTCAGGTAAGGTCTTCACGGGTCCCTCGTCTTCGATGCTCACCAGGGACACTTCCACGGCTCCGTCGGTTCCTAGGGACAGGTTCAGGTCTCGTCGTCCACGGACGTCGGCCTCCTCCACTGGATATAGCTTCCCTAACTTTTGATGTCTGCCCACGGTCACGCTATACGCGTGGGGGTTGCAGATGCGCACGGGGACTCGGCCATTACGCACGGTGACCAACGCTCGGGCCACTCCCAGATCAGTTCCTTCCGGCATGGCCTCCATCAGGGCCTCGTATTCGGCTCCATTTGGACCTTTCCAGGCACGGCCCCATACTACTAACTCACTGCGGGCGGGGACTCGGATTCTCCGTCGGCCGACAGGCCACACATAGCCCAATGCTCCGTCTTCGTGGGTCACTGCCTCCACTCTCCTACAGGCGGCGAATGCTTTTTTCCATGGTGTCCTCTCCTGTTGGCATGGAAACACAGACCTCCCAGAGAGTTTAAATAATGCATGCCACACTGCGTGGACTACGTTCATCCCAATGATCAGCGGCTCAATACAATGTTCATCTTTTACAATTACGATTCCTCTTCCCGGTATTTTCAGTCCTTCTAATTCTAAATCGAATATGGCATAGCCAGAATAGGGTAGATCAAGGCCGTTTGCTGCCCGTAGGCTAAACACCAGAGGCCCATTTTCCATTTTATCTTGCGAGAACTTTTCGTTAAACAAACTCTGCTGCATCAATGTGACTTGAGACCCCGTATCTAATAAACCCCTCATTTGGACTCCCCCCATTGTTATCCCAATTGTCGGACATTCCCCCACAAACACTTCATTGGCCCTTAACTTTTTTTGTGAACGTTGCACCTCTGCCCCCCGGACCTCGGCGACAGGGCGTACTAGTTTAACTGACTTCGGTCGGATCTACAGAATCTCGCTATATGACCCGCCTGTCTACACTGGCTACATATCGGCCTACCTCCTTCATCCCATTCGTAGCGCTGAGAGGCCGTATACCGTCGCTCAGGTGGCGGTGGAGTGCGCGCTCGTGCGTCATTGGTGCCAGTGCGGAGGAGCGGTCTGATTTCCTTCATGAGTTCCTGCGTGAATCCTTGCATTTGAGTTTTTACGTCGTCCATGATTTCCTGTTTTAATTTTTCTCTCCAAGCAGGGTCCTGAGAAGGGTAGGGGACAGAAATAGGATTAACAGCGTGGCACGTTATTTCAGTAGTTCCATGTTCAGCAGCTAACAGGTAGGCTTCTTCGCGTAAAGCAGCAAAATCTTCATCTGGGTGTCGTCGAGCATATATTTTTAAGGCTTGGCCCAGGGGGCCCTCAGCTAAACCCATAACAAACTGATCACGAAGAATGGCTTCGGAGGGAGCGGTGCTTGGGTTGTGCTGCCGCAGCCCACAAAACAGCTCTCTAAGTCTCAGGGTGTAAGTTTGTACATTCTCTCCTGCGCGCTGTGCGCACCGATAGAATAGTGAGCGCATTTCTGCGACAGAGACAGTTTCTTTATATACAGCATCTAAGTATTTAAAAACTTTTGCCACTGTGTCGCGTTCGCCCTCCTCAACCACACTAATCTGCCGTTTAGCTTTGTTGGTTAGCGTTTTAATTATAATAGCAACTTTCCTGATTTCTGGTAGTTCCTGGGTACTTAATAATCCTCTAATCTGGTCTTTCCATTCCCTATATTTACTCTCGCCTTCTGTTCCACCAAAGGTGGGTAACCATGGGGCACCGGGATACACCGCCATCATCATCATTCTGAATCCGTAAAGCAAAAAACAAAAAGCAACAAAAACAACAAAACAGTACAGTTTCTCTTAAGGGTATTCTCATGTGTTTGTTCTCAACCAGTCCTGCCGCCAACGCCAAATATGTGAACAGGGCCGAAATTGTATCACATTTGACTTGCAATTTGTTTGTACTATTGCACTCTTCTCCTTTAATAAATAATCCAGAATAAAACTCACAACAATAAAATATAAATGCACAATAAAGTGCTGGGTGCGTAATTACTGTGAGTCCTATCTGAACTAATTGTTTGTCGACTACGCCACTTTTGTTATAGAGGGAAGTCCCCTTTGAATACACTTTAACTTCTTCTTCAGGCTTTCACAGGTTCGAGGTTAACTGGTAAGTTTCAATACTTTTGGTTTTGAGAATACAACACTGGCATGAGAATATCCCTTTAAGAAACTGGACACGAATACAGTGTATCAAAAAAAGTAAGTCATATTTATTGGGTCCCTAATACATTGGCTTCTGTGCCTTAAAAACAATCAAATAAACACTATACTAATAAAACCTATATAAACATACAAAACACAATTAATCTACACAACAACTATAAAATAAATTATAAAGTTGTGCAAATTACGCGGGGCTTAATCACAAGGGTTCCTTAGCATGGGGGGTTTCTTTGCAACAAATACTTTTCAAGTAAAGTGCTGTGCCAATAAAGTGCTTCAAGATACTCAACACGGTTTGTTCAGGGGTAATGCTGCATGTCCATATATGGGGGTAAGATGGGAAAGGGGTTGAGGCCAGTCGTCTTCGTCTTCTCTCTTCTTTCTCTCCGCCTGCAATTATAGAGATCTAGACCAGTTCACTGTGCATTTACACGATACATTTGCGTTGTCTCAGGCAGTGGTTATACAGGGATTCAACGTTGCTTGTTCGAATACTCACTCGCCAGCCAGGTTTTTACACCTGGCGCTGAGTTGGTTGCGTATGCAACGTTATCGCCACTTTCCAGTCTCAGCGCTCCTTATATGGTCTGGTCTCACTCGTCTCTCATATGGTCTGGTCTCACTCGCCTCTTCCTCCCCTTCGGTTCGATCGCTTTCTCCTCTTGGTTTCTCCTCTGAATGTAGGCACACCTCGGCTTCCAAACTCCTAGGTGGCTGGTATGTCTACTTCATCTATGCACTCCTCTACTCCGTGTCTCGGCACAACCTTCCCCTCTGCTGTCCTTCTCCTCACTGACGCCTCTGTCACTTGGGTGCTCTGTTCTCCTCTTTCAAACGGTCCCGCCTCCGCTTTTGTACCTGCCAAACCACACCTCCCTCTTCTTTCATTTGTCCGTGGTGACAGTCTGTCTGGGGACATTGGCCATGACCGTGGCCTTGGGCGTGACCGCGTGACTGCCGCTCTGCCACTCAATGTCTCTCAATACATGTGACCAGGGGATCATGGGGAAAACAATTATAAACAATACAGTGCGTAATAATAATTGGTACAAAAATAATAAGATGGTGGGGTTAAATGAGGCAATTATACACATTAAGCACCAATAAAAACAAATTACAAAAGTTTTAAGAACCCCTCATTTCACCCTTGTCACACTTACAACACAATATGAGGCCACATAGGGCCGTAACATCCACCAAAAGAAAACATGTTTTTCCTTCTCTTGAATATACCACACCTGCATGATTTGTTATTTATTTCAATATTGAAGCCAATTCCTTCCATATGCTGGCTCACTTCTCTAGATCTATCGCATTCAAATAAGACATGTTGAAGAGTTTCAGGATGGCAACAATTGGGTTTATAACCGGTGCACTACTTCCAACAAGAGAACTTATGTTTAGGGAAACATAGAAACGTGTAATATTCTAATTTGATATTCTATGACAAAAATAAACTTCCAACATATTACAGTCCAGGGCCACAGGTAATTTGGTGTGAATCAGCCTAATCATCATTGTGGCCAAATCCAATATGGCCACCACCTGAAAAAGGTTTTGGCTAAAACTTTTGAACCAGATGAGCTATAAATACAAACCTGGTGTCTAAATCATGTTTTTCTGACAATTAGAAACATGTTGGAATGCTTATCTTTATGACTGGGTGTGGCTGGACCTCTATTTTGCACATTCAAATAAATATTAGTTTTGAAAATGTGTTTACTTACCTTAATCTTTGTCATTTTTGGCAAACTTGGTTTCTACTTTATGCTTTTTGAGCATTAGAAACACATTGGAATGCTCATATTTAGGGCCCAAGCACTGCACAGTAGTCCAAAGTCCAAAGTGGGCTAGAAGGTATTCCCCTTTTCAGTGAAGTGTATGTGCCAGCCTGGGTTACATTTAAGGGAACTGACTATAGAGCAGGCATGACTGTATTCCTGTCCTATGATCCAGATGGAGAGCCTCAATTTGGTCTCATAGAATCAGTTCTACTACTGGAGCAAACGTCACCCACACCAACAATAAAACTTGTTGTAAAGAAGTGGGAAACACAGTGGTTTGATAGGCATTTATATGCATACAGTGTCATTCCCACTCAGGTGTTGGTAGCAGTAAATGTAAGAGATCTGCTTGATCACCATCCCCTCCATGCAGCCAAGTCGTACAGAGAAGATGTAGAGGATGACAGTTTATACATTTCGTTGCGCAACAGACATTTTTAGAATCACCTAACTGCCACCAGGTGTGCGTGTGGTTGTGTGTGACTGTAAATAGTATTTTGACTGGCTTATATGTTGAAAAGGCCTATTTTGACATTACCCCCATATTAGTTTTGTTTTTAGCAATACTTGCTGCTTAAAGTGTCCATCGATTGAAAATGATCAGTATTTGAGTACCGGGTAGGAAGAACCACTTGACTTCTGGGACAGATTGAAGGTACTACTGGAATGATGGGATGCCGTGATTACTGGGATGACGTGATTACTGGGACTACTGGCATTCTTTAAATGAGTGAGAAGTGGTACTGTAAGTACGTTTTTGTTTAATCACTTAATGTTTGTATAAGGTGAAGCCCAAGTGCACTCTCTAAAAGTATGCTGCAGCACTGTCCACATATCATTTGGTTGTCTTCAAAAGGGTCTTCTATTGGGGATTCCAATAGAGTACGGAAGTCCTGACGTCACTCTCTCATCCCCTGGTTTGTAGAAGTTTTTCTCTATGTAGAATAGTTGGGTCATCTTAAAATCGTCTCATAAGCATTGAGGTCCAAAAACAAACAGACTGTCCCGGCGATGTTGTCAGGAAGGTGACTATCGTTTATGATAGTCAGTCAGTTATATTTGATACAGTCTGTTTCTGGCAAAAATGTAAGAATTGGGCGGGGGGGGGGGAGGAGAACAACGCAAACCAGGTAGGATGCGTCATTTACATCAGACTTCGGTGCTCTATTCTTTGTCCTACATTTATTATATTAACCTTGGTCATCTGTATAGATTGGACCGGCGCCTGCACCTGATGCACAAGCTACAGCCTCTGATGCCACACCTCCTGCCACTCCCCAAGCCCCCATGGAGGTATCGGCCGCACCTGATCCCCTAACCCCACCTGAACCCCAAGCCCTCATGATGATTCAGACAATACACATAATTCCTACGTTTGTAAGTTCTGCTTTAATACCATTTAAGCCTTATAAATGTGGCTGCTTTGCATGAAAAAGAAAATGGTGCTCAACAAGCTCACAACACATTGACACACTAATTAATGAGTGCATTCATTGTAATCAAGACAAAAGTTTGAAATAATGGTGATATTGATTTGAATTAATATCACCCATTCCTAACTAAACAATAATAAGTCTGCAATGTTGTGTCTTCTTGCAATTTTCTAAGGATGTCCGTCAGGTTCTTACAACGTTCGCAGAAGGACAGCCGATTGTGAGGGACCTTGACGAGACAAATATAATCACCACATCCCAGAGACGTGCCCTTGTCCGGATCTTGGCGTCTCACCTTATAGAGAAGTTTGGAGAGAAGTACTTCAACAGATTTAAATTATCTTTATGTTTTATGTTGAATAGGGATCACAATACCAATGCTGGGGTTTAAGTGGTTAAATGGCAACTTTAAGGGTGTATGATCATCCCAAGTTCTAACTTTACCTGAGAGCTAAAATATGACTTAGTAGGGATATATTTGCTAGTTGTTAACCATGCTCAGATCAGCTACCATGGAGTAACATGTTAAGAGGCACCAATGCAACCTTCACTGGACGACTGACTGAAGTTAAGTTTATGTTAGCCACACACCGGGTGTGATTTGATTTGTCTTTTAAAAATGGTTTATTAGTTACATGAAATCAACGCACTGGAACTACTTGATATGATGAATAGTTGTGCTATTTCTGTTTTACAGTCCTACGACGGAGACCAAAAAGGCCATGGCAGCTACAGTGGTTGTACCTTCATAATGTCAGGGGTGGCACCCCTCTGGCGCCTCTGTGGTACCACCTACTTTTGTGGTACCGCTTTTTTCTCTGTGGTGCCACTAGATGGCGGTAGAGAGCAACTAATGCCCAGACACAGGCATGTTGTGTCTATTTGAGACAGGGCTGCTTCCAGTCAACAGAGGCTGCAATTGAAGCTGAACTTGTTTAGAAGTTAAACAAATAATTGTATGGGTTAAATTATCAAGATGTATTTTGGTAAATTGCACTAAGTGGGCTTTGAAAGTAGCAATTATTTCTTTAAACACAACTGTGTTTCATGGTGGAAGAAGTGCACAGACATTTTACTTAAGTAAAAGTAACAATACCACAATATAAAAATACTCTATTTTTATGTTTACTTATTTTTAAATATACTTACCAAAAGTTAAAGTTCGACAATGTTTGAAAGTTTCTTTTCAAATGGCTGTGGTACAAAATGGGGCTTAAGTGGTTAATATGTATGTTTTATTATATAACAATTTATATCTGCAAAGTAACTAAAGTTTTCAAATAATTGTAGTAGTGGAGTAAAAGTAGACTATTTCCCTTTGCAGGTGTAGTTGAGTAGAAGTGAAAGTGCACTAATACTCCAGTACAGTAAAAAGAGAACACTTCATCATTTTCCCCAAGGTTCTATGGGACCCAAGCGGGATTCGTACCCGGGCCTCTCACCTTTCAAAAGCATCTCACTAACCTCTAGACTACCGGCTCGGTTAACATAATGGCTGTATGTGATTAGATCACACTACACACAGAATGGGGCATCTCACTTCCAGCGGAACCAGTGCTATGTTACTTGAGTAAAAGTACAAAGGTATTGGCATCAAAATATACTTAAAGTACCAAAAGCTAATGTAGATGGTAACAGAGAGAAGGATATTTTCATTTCATTTCATTTATTTCAATTATGGTTTACATACAGTGGCATAAAAAAAACATCATACTGTATTAATTGCAGTCAGTCAATGTCATCTTGCAAAACGCAATGAAAAAAATATATAGGTATATATATTTAGGTCTTTGTCAACCATGTTGGGATACTCTCTGCTCTATTCCATGCTTTCTGTCGTTCAGCTGTGTCTCTCTGTGAAGCAATGCTCTCTGTCTCTGCACTAGCTCAAGCCCCCCCTCTCTCTCTGTCTCCAGTAGCCTACCAACTGGGCATCGACTGCCTTTTTCAGGTCAACCCTAAATGCATCTAATTCTCTCTGGAGGGATGTTAGTAAGTCTGAGTTAGTAAGTCTGTATCTTTCTGATGCTTCTCTCAAGTGGAAGAACAGGGTTCGATTCCTACTTGGGGCACCATGATACAGATTACATTACACAACTGTTGTTTCTGATGTGTTTGGTTTGTCTAATATTCTAAAATAATATATCAAAATAGCATTTCATTGAAAGGCAATACTGTATCAGAAAGATACATCAGACTTACTAACATCCCACCAGAGAGAATTAGATGCATTTAGGGTTGACCTGAAAAAGGCAGTCGATGCCCAGTTGGTAGGCTACTGGAGACAGAGAGAGAGAGGGGGGCTTAAGCTAGTGCAGAGACAGAGAGCATTGCTTCACAGAGAGACACAGCTAGAAAGACATCAGACTTACTAACATCCCACCAGAGAGAATTAGATGCATTTAGGGTTGACCTGAAAAAGGCAGTCGATGCCCAGTTGGTAGGCTACTGGAGACAGAGAGAGAGGGGGGCTTAAGCTAGTGCAGAGACAGAGAGCATTGCTTCACAGAGAGACACAGCTTCAAAGACCTAAATATATATACCTATATATTTTTTCCATTGCATTTTGCAAGATGACATTGACTGACTGCAATTAATACAGTATGATGTTTTTTTATGCCACTGTATGTAAACCATAATTGAAATAAATGAAATGAAAATCTCCCTTTCTCTCTTACCATCTACATTAGCTTTTGGTACTTTAAGTATAATTTGATGCCAATACCTTTGTACTTTTACTCAAGTAACATAGCACTGGTTCAGCTGGAAGTGAGATGCCCCATTCTGTGTGTAGTGTGATGTTATCACATACAGCCGTTATGTTAACCGAGCTGGTAGTCTAGAGGTCAGTGAGATGGTTTTCAAAGGTGAGAGGCCCGGGTATGAATCCCGCTTGGGTCCCATAGAACCTTGGGGAAAATTATGAAGTGTTTTATTTTTACTGTGCTGGAGTATTAGTGCACTTTCACTTCCACTCCACTACACCTGCAAAGGCAAATAGTGTACTTTTACTCCACTACTACAATTATTTGAAAACTTTAGTTACTTTTCAGATATAAATTGTTATATAATAAAACATACATATTAACCACTTTAGCCCCATTTTGTACCACAGCCATTTGAAAGTAGCCGATCTACAAGCTAGATCGGCTACTTTCAAACATTGTCAAACTTTAGCTTTTGGTAAGTATATTTAAAAATAAGTAAATATAAAGATAGAGTATTTTTATATTGTGGTATTGCTTTTACTTAAGTAAAATGTCTGTGCACTTCTTCCACCATGAAACACAGTTGTGTTTAAAGAAATAATTGCTTTTCAATTCATCCTAAGGACTCATTCCCTTATTTTCTATGCTTACAAAAAATAAAAATAACATTCACTTTTAAATGCATTCACCCTTCCCCTGTTGCTAATAATGTACTGTAGAGTTCATGGACTCACATGCGCCACATGGTGGCCGTTCAGCCACACTACACCTTAAAAAAAGGTGTCAAATGTGGCACCACCAAGTAGTAGTGGCGCCTCTGTGGCACCACAGAGGCACTCAGATGGTATTACTGCCATTCTCAAGTGCTAACCATTGTAGCATAATTCAGGCATTTCCCTGCTTGAAAGACTCATCAAGCAGTGGCAGCGTGAGTTTTTTTTCTTCTTATTTTTTCGTGTTTAACCTTTTTTTTTTTACTTTTCAATGTATTATTCATTTTGGTGACACCCCTAGTATTAAGCCCAATATATGCTCTGCTGTGACGTGTCGCTGATACTGAAAACTACAAGTCTACAAGCTCACAACATGCGGTCAGCCTGTAGGTCTGCAGTTCTCAGTAACGGACCGTTGAGAAGCATACATTGAGCTTAAAATGCTAAATCATTTAACAGACACAATACAGCTCACTCCTTCCAGAAACGCTACTGTGATGTGTGATTTCCACTGCTGTCATGCCCTTGGAAGCAGGGACAATAATTGGCCTTCTCTTGGGACAGACAAATGTGCAGAAAAACCCTGTTCTAATTCAAGGCTACGCTGTCAAAAAATCTAAATGTGCCAAATCTCTATTCATCAAACATTTTGATTTCTTGGCAGGTCATATGGTACACCCCAGCACGGAACCGCCGTCCAGCCAGTGGGTACCTGGAGGAAAGGCTGCGAAACCTCAGAAAGAAGCTGAGGTCAGCGCTCAGGGTGAATGGCCGAGCACCACAACCAGCACCCGAGGATGGTCCTGTTCGAACAGCGGTCATACCAGGTCATTACTAAACGGAAAAATAGAAGGAAGTTCCAACAATGTGGCACATTTGCTTGCTTAAGTTTTCCCAAAACATAACATCCGCAAGTTTAGGGAACACTGTCGCAGACAGAAAATCTGAGTAGAGCCTGATCTTAGTGAATGTGAGGAATTTTGGAACTACAGTAGCTTGTATGACCAGACACCACACGATAGCATTTATAGTTGTTTTAGAACTATTTTAACACACAATATTGCTGATAGGGATGACTGATTACGCGAAACATCCATCTTTTAGCGACTGACAACATTTTGTTCTTTTTACAGAATGTACCATATCAGACGAGTGGGCTGTACAACTGAAAGAGCGGTTGAGAAGTAATTCTCAACCGTTATGCCAAGTTGCGACCTACATGCAGGACACGGCGGTGTACAGGGTGAAGTGGATCAAGGACAACACCAGAGATCTGACTGGTGGTCAGATCTCTGGTGCGGACACTGCACCCAAATTGTACGAGACCTGGCTCCCAGTTCATGCGGAGAAGATCCTGCAGGTCGCACGACTGGAGCGGAAGCTAGAGTTGCCGGTCGAAGGATTAACATTAGGTAGAATATTATTGAAATGGTTCTTTGTCAGTCGACAGTCCCTCTTGTGCCAAGAGTCCACAATTACGTTGACAGCCTCTCTGTGTGGGTGTGGCACGCACAGCACACACTTTCAGGTACCCCGGGGTTTTCCTCTTCTCAGGTAGTGTCACCTTCAAATACCAGTGGGCACACCCCTTCCTCCTATAGCCTCATCTAGACCAGGGTTTCTCAAAGTGGATTCCAGGGACTCTCTGGGTTACTTTAGTGGGGTCTAAATTGACCCTTACAAGTCTGTAACTGTGACAGTGTTACAAATGGAAACAAATGGACACCAACTGGTCAATTATTTTCCATTTGTACACTGTCATGGTTAGGCCAGCTTCTGGCCTAATGGTGGGAATAACTAAACTACAAACTAACCAGCTGCAGAGCAGCTATTGGCTGCACATAGCAGCATAGGTTACTGTACATTCGTGTTGGCTATTGAATGACAAAATAAAGGATATGCCGTTCCACCTCGTATTGTCTTCCTGCAGATGGCATTGGGGATCTCGCCCTGCAGCAGTTGCCAGCCTTGCTCCCCCCAACTCCATACAAAGTTGGACGTGGCCGTGGCAGTAAAACGGTGCGCCACACCATTGCTGAGTGCAAGAAGGCCTTCATCCATCATCAGCCTGTAAGTCCACCAGCACATCTAAACTTTGATTCGGTTAATTCGGTCAATTTCGGTGGCAATAAAAATAACCAAAAAAGCATGAAAACATCTGTACTCTGCCTTTGGCATTAAGACAAACAGATCATGATAGCAATGGCCAAGGCAATACAGTAAGACACTGACACTATAATGAATATGATAATACACTAGGATAAAACCACAACAAAGCAACTTCTCACTTTGGGCACGCAGAGATGTGTCCCATTTATTGCGCACACACTGCACTCTCACTGACAACTCAACGCACACAATGGGGAATCTGCTCGGCGGCAGTTTATAATAAACTACAGTGCCGTGCGTGAGCTGCCTGCGGGCCGAGTTCAACAATCCAAACCGTCACAATAATCCAACTGTACATCACAATAATCCAAACGTTCGCACAACAACGGCTGATAAGTCTATTGAGAATTACCGAGCCATTCCGTGTGGAAAACGGAACGCTCGTCCCAAAACACACTGCCCTATTTTTTTCCGCGGACCGAGGCCGCCGGTTTAGACGCAGGGCAGGGTGTTTCAGGACGACGGTTCTTCTTCTATTACATTTCTGAATGGAGAGGTGCTTGTCTCTGCGCAATGGAGAACCGGTTTGACGGCGAAACTTTTCTAATGGCCACTCAACAATTCGGCCGAATGCAAATGAGCCCCATTTGAAAACAAAGGCGACTTAACTCATTGAGTGCCAGGATTGCCAGAATTATTTCAGAATTGATTCTGAAAAGGGCCAGAGTTTTTTTCACAGAAAACAAAAAGTGCTCAGGAAGCGAGATACAGCCTTTTTCAGTTCTAAGTTAAACAAGGAGTGGATGGAGCTGCACATCTTCAGATGATGATATCTTGGGTTCTGAACATGTTTTTCAAAAAAAAAAGTTTTTTTTTTACTATTTTTAGCGGCGCGCGGCTCCTGCTCTATACCTGACTTTGTCCATGTGCATCAACGTTCTGATTGGTCAGGTGCGTACGTCAACAAAGTGATTGGTCAAGCTTCACGTGGCTATAAACACATTATAAACACATATCGATGGCAAAATGTATGAAAGGCGCCGCTACCTTCACACATGGTGTGATTTTTTGAGTTCAATGAGTTGAGGCTGCTAATGTTGTTATGTAGATTTTTTTGATTTTTTGATTTTTTTCCCCTGGGGGAGCAGGGTTTTACAGACCGGGCCATGGCCTCGATGGCCCCAATGAGAATACACCTCTGGGCCACAGAGATGGGTAGACACAGACATAACTATACGTTTTTCAGCTTCTACAAGGAGCTTTCTCGTTTGTGGAAGGAGCTGGGTTATACGTGATGCCACATCTTGAACTGTTTTACAGCGAGGCTCTGACTCTCTGATGAAATCACCAAGCATTTTAAGCTGGAGATCAAGGTGGCCTATATCGATCTCCTTGGGTAGGTGGAGGCTCCCCAAATCAACCACTTTCCCCTCTGCTGCCTGTATTACTACTATATTTGCGCACTGGAGCGCACCCAGCGCACTAGCTTTGGGGCTCTGCAGGGTCCTGGCTCAAACAGTGCTTCACAGCAGAGAAGACCAAAAAATGTTCTCCCTTTCAGAGCTTGTTTGTATAGTCCCCCGATCTTTGCCCTGGCATCCCCTCTGACAGTCCTGTCATCTTTCAGTGAATCCAAGGTGGCCAGGAGAGTGCTGTAATAAAGATGAGCAAACGCGTTTGAGGGCTATCGTGCGGACGCACCACCTTGTTGGGCACAGGCCTAGGATATTGACAGTTACCTCATTGCAGCCAAAAAGTGATTCGTAAAGCTGTTTTCGCTCAGAGGATTCCCTAAAAAACAGCAACACCCTGCACAAAGTTCAAAGTGTCAGCCACAATACTCACTTCGCGTGCGACTTCTTGTCCAGCGAGTTGTTACTACAATGCACATACATTGACTGGGGGTTTAATTCTTTCAGGCGAGCCTGAACTCCAGAAAAGCAGCCAGACATGTTACTGGCTCCATCAAAGCAATAACCTGTTCAATAGGAATGTTCAGCCTTAAAAAAAACACCCTTAATGCACATGAATAGAGTTTGTCCAGTGCTGTGATGGGCATTATAAAATCCCAAAAATAAGCAGTGAGACTCGAGGTTGCTGTCAACAAATTGTACAATAATTGAGAACTGCTCTGTGGTGCTTGTATCGGTTGTGCCATCAGCTGTGGGCCCATAAAAGTTACTTTGTGATGCACGGGTGACAATATCCCTCTGGATGGCGTGGGCAAACTGTTGGATTATCTCATTTTGAATGGTATTGGACATCCAATTATCTCGTCGCAAAATCCACTCACGTTCGTTTGGTTTATCATATGTGCGCTCCAGCATCAGCTCGTGTCAAGCATTCGAGCTGTGGTGCACAGTGTCCATGCGTAATGGAGAATAAGCAAAGTAAACCTTTTAGTATCTTTAGCCTGCTGGCATATTTATTAGTAGTAGCGCATACAACGCTCAGTGTGTTTACTCTCTTCCCTCCTGGAATAATCTGGCGCGCTCACCGAGAACGTGATGACGTCACATCCTGAGCGTACCGTAAACCCTGTACTAGTTGTGCAACACAATACAATAGGCTACCGTAATAGACAGAGTAAGGGCGCCATCAAATAACAACACTTAACACCCCCACTCGCACTTAGCTCTCTGGGTTAACAAAATAAAATTACAATTTAAAAAAAAAAACAGGAAAATAAAATATCAACCACATGGTTTCCCTTTCCCATGTAAACAAAAACACACTGCACTTTCAAGTGCCAAACATGTCCTGAGCAAAACTCTTTAGCTTCATCTTGGTGGCTGGCTTTGTCAGTATATCTGTGATCATTTGCTCAGTAGGACAGTACTCCAAAATCACTCTTCCACTATTTATAGTTTCTCTTATGAAATGGTACTTGATATCTATGTTCTTGGCACCCTTGCCTGTGCACTGGGTTTTTGGCTAGTGCTATAGTACCTTGATTGTCTTCAAATACTTTCGTTTGTGCATATTGGTATTTGTCAATATTCCTGAGTAGCTGCTCTAGGTAGATACATTCCTGCATGGCTGAAGCTAAGGACATGTATTCTGCCTCACATGTAGATAGTGCAACAGTTGCTTGCTTTCTTGCCTTCCATGAGATCAGAGAACTTCCTTCACTTAGACTGGCACAATATCCTGATATGCTTCGCCGTCTGTCACATCTGAAGCCCAGTCAGCATCACTGTACACTCTCAGACCTAGTTTCTCTCTCTCATTTCTTTTGAAGCATAACTCCTGTTCTGCTGTACCTTTGAGGTACCTAAACACATGTTTTACTGTGTTCCAGTGTTGGTTTAGCAAAATTCTGAGATAGCTTACTAACCACAAAATTGATGTCTGGTCTAGTCTAGTGCATGTGGATAAGTGTATCAGGCTTCCCACTGCTTCCCTGAATCTTCTTGGATCTGTCATTTTTTCTGCATCTTCTGTGTACTCTAATTTGGGCTCACAAGGTGTCTCTCTGGCCCTGCAATCCTGCATTTCAAATCTCTCTAGAATTTTCTTCACATATCTCTTTTGTGACATTTTGACTTTGCCTTCTGTTTGGTCAAAATAGATTCCCAGAAAATACTTAAATTTCCCTAGATCTTTCATTTGAAATCGTTCAGTGAGCATTAGTTTCACACTGTTGAGTACACCCTTATTGCTAGCTGCTATGATGAGATCGTCAACCCATACAATTAACATCACCTTCTCATCATGTTTCTCTCTTGTATACACACAGTAATCAGCGGGATTCTGTACAAAACCATTTTCAGTTAAACATGTGTGTAACATTGCATTCCAATTTCGACCGGACTGCTTCAGGCCATAGAGAGACTTATGCAGTTTTCAAACTAGATTTTCACCTGTTGATGATTTTTTCACATAACCTTCTGGTTGCTCTATATAGATTTCGCAGTCAATTGGTGCATGCAAATAGGCTGTCTTTACATCCATTTGGTGCAGGACTAAGTCCTCCTGTGCTGCCTTTTGCATGATCACTCTCACACTTGTCATGTCGGCTGTGGGTGAGAATGTCTCTTCGTAGTCAGTCCCTGGTTTTTGACTGTAGCCTTTTGCTACGAACCTCGCCTTGAATTTATCTGATCCATCAATGTCACTTTTGAGTGCATAGACCCATCTGCCCCCACTGCACGTTTGCCTGGTGGCAACTGGGTGAGGCTGAAGGTCTCGTTCTCCTCCAGTGATTTCACCTCATCGTCCATGGCATTTTTCCACTGCCTTGACCTGTTTGACATTACAGCTTCTCTGTAAGTTTGAGGAATGTCACATACTGCTCTGTAGCAAGAGTCCACGCATGTCTGCAGTTTGTCCACTGCATCCTCAGACTCATAGCCTTTTAGATGAGCTGGTCTCATTCTATTTCTCTGTGGGTACCTTCTGTTTACAGTCTCAGTGTGTGTGTGCGCTTGCGCACAGGGTGTGTGTGATGCGTCATGTGCAGTAGTGCGTAGAAGTACCTGTAGTCAGTGCATGTTACATGTTGTGTGTTGCATGTTGCTCCTGCTTGCTACTCTCTGCTTTCAGCTACTGCCACCGGCTAGCCTCCTAGCGGGGGTGAAAAGAGGAGCCGAGTGCGTAAGCCTCCTCCTGCCGGTACACAGCCTCTCCACCACCAAGACTCCTGCAGTGCCTCCACGTGGCCACACACGGATACTGGGTTCCGCGAGGTCCCAGGCTAATCTGTAGGGGATCTCGGAGTAGCAGTGGACCCCAGAGGCACGACGTGCAGGCCCACCGGTGTGTGGACACGCCCTGGCGTCTGCCAACCACTGTCCCAGCTAAGGGTCAAAATGCATGGGCAGATAGGGCTCATAGCCTTGGATGGCAACCTGTCTAGGAGAAGGTAACTCTGATTTAAAACCGGGACTGCGAGGAGTTGCGCCCCACAGTCCGCTATCAGCATAGTAAAGCCAACCATGGAGTACAAAGTCATCCCAAATCCTATACTTCCAGCGGCGGGAGTCCGCAGGAGCATCGCGGCGGTCGGTGGTGCTGGTCCTCCTTCTGGAGGACACCATGACGACAGGACCTCAAACCCTGGGATTGCCCCAGGGAGGGTCCTGTCCGATCACAGCACCCCGTCCAATGCACTCATGCGTTGTCGGAGACCATTCGTAATGGGAACCTTCAATGCATGCACAGCGAGAGAAGAAGCGAGGTTGATAGAACTAGTACACTGTGCTGAGGAACGGGGAGTGGAGATCCTAGGGATCCAGGAACACAGGAGAGTGCACACTGACGACCGGATCGTGTACCGCAGAGTGGAGAGATGCATGTTCATCTCTGCATCAGCGTGGCGAAACGAGGCCCAGGCCGCAACAGGCGGTGTAGGGTTAATGCTGGGTTCTCGGGCGCGTAAGGCTCTCCGTTGGGTTCACTACCACACCAACAGGATCCTGATCGCAGAGTTTTCGGGCAATCCAGTAACAACAGTGATAGTCGTGTACTCGCCCACCAACGTGGCACCACCTAAGGACGTGGAGGAGTTCTTTGAGGACCTGGTAACAGCGGTCAGAGACGTCCCAGCCCACAACTTTCTGGCAATCCTTGGGGACTTCAACGCAAGGCTTGGACCAGAGGACACACCCTTCCCTTACCACGACTCTACTAACCGCAATGGCGCCTACCTCACTGCCTTCCTCACAGAACACGAGCTACTGGCTGAGACGCTGAGACAGTTGGATTACATCCTTGTGAGGAAGAAGTGGAGGAACTCCATTATGAATGCAGAACCATACTCCACATTCAGTACTGTGGGCTCAGACCACCGAGTGGTCTCAATGAAGGTGCGTCTGAGCCTCAGGGTCCCCAAACCAAGCCCCAGAATCCGCTATAACTGGAAAGCGCTCTCCAGCGACCCTGGCCTCCAAACCAGGTACACAGAGGAGGTGAGGAAGCGATTCCAGCAGCTGGATATGGGAGCGGATCCCAGCAGTGAATACATGCGTTTCGTTGCTGCCAACGAGGAGGCGACCAAACTGTGTGTACCCATGATGGAGAGAGTCCGTACTTCCCTGCGATCTTAGCACCCAGGGGTGGTAGCGGCACGGCGGAAGATGGAGGAAGCCCGTTTCATATTTGAGAAGGAGCCAACTGTGGAGAGACGTATGGAGCTGAATGAAGCCAAGCATCTTCTGTTCAACACATACGACACCATCAAAGGGGAGGAGCTGATGGAGAAAGTGCAGAGAGTGCAGGAAGCGCAGGGTGACCAGAGATATGGAGAGGCCTGGAGGGTCATCAACGAGATGACTGGGAGGAAGAGGACCAAGGAGGGACAGGTCGAGGGACACAGCCCTGAGGAGAGGGTAAAGACCTGGTTCAGCCACTTCCAGAGGCTGCTGGGAGAGTCGGCAGAAGCAGTTGCGGAAGATGTGCCGCCAGTCCTCCCGGACCTGGAAATCGATGATGGTCCCTTCACGCCTGGGGAGCTCGCCAGGGCGAAAACCACAGTGAAAGTGGGAAAAAGTCCCGGTCCAGATGGCATTCCCCCAGAGGTCCTGAAGAACTGTGATCTCGACGACATCATTCTAGAGTTCTGTAACCTTGCTCTGTTGCATCGGCTGTGGTCTCTGTCAAACATCATCCCAGTGCCTAAATCCGGGGACCTCTCAAAGCCGAACAACTACCGAGGCATCAGTCTGACATGCATCATTGCTAAAGTTTACAATCGCATGATCCTAAACAGGGTCCGGCAAGCAATTGACCCTCACCTGAGGGAGAATCAGAACGGCTTCCGAGAGGGGCGAACTACAACAGCTCAGATCTTGGCACTTAGGAGAATGATTGAGGAGGTAAAGAGGGACAAACTGACTGCAGTCCTATGCTTTATAGACTTCAAAAAGGCATTCGACTCGATCCACCGAGGCATGATGGTGAAGATCCTGAAGGCATACCGGATTCCTCCCAACCTACTCCGAGCAATAGAGTCCATGTACGCAGGAACAAGGGCCAAGGTGGTGACCCCAGACGGCAACAGCGAGGAGTTTGACATCCTGGCTGGGGTTATGCAAGGGGATACACTAGCCCCCTTTCTCTTCATTATAGTCCTCAATTATGCGCTCAGGAAAGCAATCAGTGGGCGAGAGCAGGAACTTGGCTTCACACTAACGCCAAGGAAGTCGAGGCGACACCCCGCAGTGGTCCTCACAGACCTTGACTATGCGGATGACATCAGTTTGCTCTCTGACAACGTGGAACAAGCACAAGAACTACTGAGCAGGGTAGAGCTAGAGTGCGCCAAGGTCGGCCTCAGGCTAAACGCCAAGAAAACTGAGGTCCTCACCTACAACGTTCCACCAGAACATCAACCTCTGACTACAACAGGAGGCACTGTGCTGAAAGAAGTCGAGGACTTCAAATACCTGGGCGCATGGGTCAACTCAACTGAGCAAGATCTTAAAGTGAGGAAGGCACTTGCATGGAGGGCCCTGAATGGCATGACCAGTGTATGGAACTCCAATCTCCCCCGCCAAATCAAACTCAGCTTCTTCAACGCGACAGTAGAGTCCGTTCTTCTCTATGGCAGTGAATGCTGGACCCTGAAACCAGCCCTTGAGAAGTCCCTGGACGGGTGCTACACCAGGATGCTGCGTGCAGGGCTTAACATCAGCAAGAGTGCGCATGTTACCAACAGAATCCTGTATGAGGGAATACCAAGGGTGAGCGAGAAGATTGCTGTAAGGAGAATGAGACTAGCAGGACACTGCCAAAGGCACCGAGAGCTGCCAGCCAGCAAACTGGTGCTGTGGGAACCAACACATGGGCACCGGTCAAGAGGACGCCCCACACTAACATATGTGGACACGCTCAAGAAGGATGCAGGAGTCCATAGCACCAATGAGCTGGCCAGATGTATGGAGAATCGGGATGACTAGAAGCAACGATGGAGGGCTCGTCTGAGGACGACCTAGAGAGTGACTCTACCTGGCTGTGTACTTTCAGTCTGTTCAGGTAAAGTCCCAGATATACCACCCTGTATACCTTGACCTGGTGCATTTTCCTTGTCATCAACACAAATATCCCTGTTAACCTTGGGGTGTAGCTCCCCGTCACCATACCCCATGTCTGACTCACATGTTTGTGTTTCTTTTTCGGTTACCGTTTTGGTTGTGAACTTTACCAATCTGTGCTTTTGCACCTTTTCTTTCTCTGGGTAGTACACCAGGTAAGCGGGCTGTTTTTATCATAACCCACAAAAACACCTTGCTCACACCTAGAGTCTAGCTTCCCTTTGCCTAGTTGCTTGTAAGCGTAGCACACTGATCCAAGTTTTTGCAGTTTGGATATGTTTGGTTCTTTTCCTGCAAACAGCTCGTATGGCGTTTTCTTAGTACGTCTACTGTAGCATCTGTTCCTCACATGAGCCGCTGACTGTACAGCATAGTTCCAAAGCTTATTTGGTAAGTTACTTTCTAACACCTGCCCATATCGTAGAGAGTTCGCCAACCTCTCTCTGCAGTGCCATTTTGGTGGGGCGAATAGGGTGCAGACGTCTCATGTCTAATTCTATTCTTTATTAACAGTGCCTGGAAGTCTTTACTTGTGTACTCAGTGCCGTTATCTGACCTGAGACACCTGACTTCTCCGTACGGTGCTA
Organism: Gymnoscopelus microlampas; assembly: GCF_963454915.1. Taxonomy (NCBI): domain Eukaryota; kingdom Metazoa; phylum Chordata; class Actinopteri; order Myctophiformes; family Myctophidae; genus Gymnoscopelus; species Gymnoscopelus microlampas. The sequence continues at coordinate 57,391,753 of NC_139945.1, forward strand.
CATCTGCCAGAAACCGTTCTGTTGCCTGCACTGCATCACTTTTTGACCTTAGAAAATACACCATCATGGTACCCGAGTAGTCATCAGTAAAAGATTGGGCATATCTGTGCCCCTCTATGCTAGTTGTTTGCATGGGACCGGCTAGGTCAGTGTGGACTAACTCTAAGGATTTCTTAGCCCTTCTGTCTGTGTGATGGCCACATGTGATGGCCACACCAGCTGACACACAAAGTTGGTAAAACATGGTGGACACTTGTCTTTTTTGGTTTATTCATTTAGTTTATATTTATTTTCAGCAAACTACATACTACATGCATAAAGGACTACACACAACTGGTTAAAGGACATACTGTTTATTGCAAGTTTGATGATAAAGTTACTGACTGGAGGGTACATCCATTAAGTTCTTTTGTTTGGGTCAAGTTGTTTTATCAGGAGTAATTTAATTGGTATTTAAGTTTATTTTGTTTTGTTGAGTTATCAGTTCTGAGGAGTGTTGAAGTTTAGATTGCTGGCCATGGAAAGGCCTAGCTGCTTCACAGGTGCTTATAAGGAGCTGATTAGTAATTGGACTGCACCATGTCCCCTGTGCATAAGGGGAGGGGATGTATTATAAGTTGGGGATGTATTATAAGTTATAATGTATTACTACACGTATGAAAATGTATTGCCATTTCAGTTGTATGTAATTTCTTTATTTAATATGAGTTAGTGTTGTAGTGGATTATGTTGTAGCTATTTGTAGTCTGTTTAAATGTTATTCTTTGTCTTCCCCTTTGTGTCAAGAGTGGTCTGATCACCCACTAGTCTTGATGTCAAGTTCGGTGTATTGTCTGCATTTGTTTTGGCCAGAATGAATGTCTTGTCTTGTTTTTATGGGAAAAAGAAAAGATAAAACAATACATTTTAAAGAAACTACACACTTGTCCTGGTGTCTCTCTTGCCGACCAACTTTGGTCCCTTACAGTCTGGTTCCCTGTTTCTCGTCTGGGTGAATTTGCCCTTTGTGCACACTTCACATAAATGTGCTGGTCTGACCGCACTTCCCTTGATCTCCATACCTTTCACTACACCTTGTAATTTTTGCACGTCTTCATAATTACAGTGACCCAATATTTCGTGCCAGGTTTGTACATCATGACATACTTTACATTGATCCACATTATCTTGAACAGTCGGCAAGTAATACAAGTTACCACTCTCGTGGATGTCAAACCTGCTACCATCCCTGGTGACCATGCGATTGTCCCCTTTTCGGAAGGTAATCGTCGCTCCTCCATTCGTGGCTCTTGCCACCCGAAAAGATGTCATGTGGGTATGAAGGCATGTACAGAGCATCTCGTAACTGTGCTCTGTGCTGTCGTCCGTCTATGTCGAGTAGGCTGATTGTCGCCGTTCCTCTTCGCCGTGCTATTCCACTGCACTTCGTCCCGTCGGCTAACTCCACAGAATGAGAGTCAGGTTGGAACGTGTCATCAAAACTGCTAAACTTCTCTAAGTCATTTATGATGTGGGAGGTCGCCCCTCCATCCACCATGATGCCTTTCATCTTCTTCGTGTTGGCTGGTGGTCTCTCATTTCTTGCGTCTGTGGCCATGAAGAAATGGTCCCCTTGGTCGCCATCTCGTCCCTCGCCGTCTTGCTCCGCGCCGTCTCGTCCCTCCACGACCTTCCTGGCGCCGTCTCTTCCCCCCTTTTTCTTGCAGAGGGATTCTTGGTATGTATTACTGTTAAGGTAGTCGCACCACACTTTTCTGGTACACTTTCTTGCTCTGTGCCCTTTTATTCCACACCTGTAGCACGTCACGTTGGCATCTTCATCTTTTCCATGGCCAGCGTGTGCCTTGGTGGGGCCTCTTCCTTGTTTCACATGTGTCTTCATCACATTATCTGTAGACTCTGCTTTGTTCATTTTTTCACTCTCTTCATAAATCCGTAGTCTTCTTTTAAAGTCTGCAAATGTAACATTATCTTCATTTTGTGTTACATGGACTGCTAGGCCATTGTAACACTCTCACCATCTTCCATGCGTAGCTTGATTAATGATGTGTAGAGATTAATGATCCTTGGCTTACTTTTCCTCGAGTAGTGTTCCCTCAGTATCTTCAGGGCTTTTCTGCCATCATCAGCCGCCTCGTGTCTTATTATGGATAAACTTTTGTCATCAATAAGTCTGATTAGCTCAGCGTAACAGTCAACGTTCTTTCTTCTGTCTTCAGCTCGTTGTTCTGCACTCCCGCCACTTTCATTCAAGATCGTCTCTTTTAATTTAAGAATGTGTAGGTGACCTAAGAACCTCTTTCCCATAGGTCATACCTTTCTTCAGAGCCATCAAAAAGAAGTTGTTGAGCTGGGGCTGCCATTCTGTTAGCCATCTGTCTCGCGTAATTCGTCGCGAAACTTCTTCCGAGTTTTATTCACTTATCTCCCAGTTGTCCACAGAAGCTTTGTGTAAATCCATCACGTTTAACTTCTTCCGTGTCCAAAACAACTCTGCCTGGGCCCATAACCTGTCAAGCGTTCGAGCTGTGGTGCACAGTGTCCATGCGTAATGGAGAATAAGCAAAGTAAACCTTTTAGTATCTTTAGCCTGCTGGCATATTTATTAGTAGTAGCGCATACAACGCTCAGTGTGTTTACTCTCTTCCCTCCTGGAATAATCTGGCGCGCTCACCGAGAACGTGATGACGTCACATCCTGAGCGTACCGTAAACCCTGTACTAGTTGTGCAACACAATACAATAGGCTACCGTAATAGACAGAGTAAGGGCGCCATCAAATAACAACACTTAACACCCCCACTCGCACTTAGCTCTCTGGGTTAACAAAATAAAATTACAATTTAAAAAAAAAAACAGGAAAATAAAATATCAACCACATGGTTTCCCTTTCCCATGTAAACAAAAACACACTGCACTTTCAAGTGCCAAACATGTCCTGAGCAAAACTCTTTAGCTTCATCTTGGTGGCTGGCTTTGTCAGTATATCTGTGATCATTTGCTCAGTAGGACAGTACTCCAAAATCACTCTTCCACTATTTATAGTTTCTCTTATGAAATGGTACTTGATATCTATGTTCTTGGCACCCTTGCCTGTGCACTGGGTTTTTGGCTAGTGCTATAGTACCTTGATTGTCTTCAAATACTTTCGTTTGTGCATATTGGTATTTGTCAATATTCCTGAGTAGCTGCTCTAGGTAGATACATTCCTGCATGGCTGAAGCTAAGGACATGTATTCTGCCTCACATGTAGATAGTGCAACAGTTGCTTGCTTTCTTGCCTTCCATGAGATCAGAGAACTTCCTTCACTTAGACTGGCACAATATCCTGATATGCTTCGCCGTCTGTCACATCTGAAGCCCAGTCAGCATCACTGTACACTCTCAGACCTAGTTTCTCTCTCTCATTTCTTTTGAAGCATAACTCCTGTTCTGCTGTACCTTTGAGGTACCTAAACACATGTTTTACTGTGTTCCAGTGTTGGTTTAGCAAAATTCTGAGATAGCTTACTAACCACAAAATTGATGTCTGGTCTAGTCTAGTGCATGTGGATAAGTGTATCAGGCTTCCCACTGCTTCCCTGAATCTTCTTGGATCTGTCATTTTTTCTGCATCTTCTGTGTACTCTAATTTGGGCTCACAAGGTGTCTCTCTGGCCCTGCAATCCTGCATTTCAAATCTCTCTAGAATTTTCTTCACATATCTCTTTTGTGACATTTTGACTTTGCCTTCTGTTTGGTCAAAATAGATTCCCAGAAAATACTTAAATTTCCCTAGATCTTTCATTTGAAATCGTTCAGTGAGCATTAGTTTCACACTGTTGAGTACACCCTTATTGCTAGCTGCTATGATGAGATCGTCAACCCATACAATTAACATCACCTTCTCATCATGTTTCTCTCTTGTATACACACAGTAATCAGCGGGATTCTGTACAAAACCATTTTCAGTTAAACATGTGTGTAACATTGCATTCCAATTTCGACCGGACTGCTTCAGGCCATAGAGAGACTTATGCAGTTTTCAAACTAGATTTTCACCTGTTGATGATTTTTTCACATAACCTTCTGGTTGCTCTATATAGATTTCGCAGTCAATTGGTGCATGCAAATAGGCTGTCTTTACATCCATTTGGTGCAGGACTAAGTCCTCCTGTGCTGCCTTTTGCATGATCACTCTCACACTTGTCATGTCGGCTGTGGGTGAGAATGTCTCTTCGTAGTCAGTCCCTGGTTTTTGACTGTAGCCTTTTGCTACGAACCTCGCCTTGAATTTATCTGATCCATCAATGTCACTTTTGAGTGCATAGACCCATCTGCCCCCACTGCACGTTTGCCTGGTGGCAACTGGGTGAGGCTGAAGGTCTCGTTCTCCTCCAGTGATTTCACCTCATCGTCCATGGCATTTTTCCACTGCCTTGACCTGTTTGACATTACAGCTTCTCTGTAAGTTTGAGGAATGTCACATACTGCTCTGTAGCAAGAGTCCACGCATGTCTGCAGTTTGTCCACTGCATCCTCAGACTCATAGCCTTTTAGATGAGCTGGTCTCATTCTATTTCTCTGTGGGTACCTTCTGTTTACAGTCTCAGTGTGTGTGTGCGCTTGCGCACAGGGTGTGTGTGATGCGTCATGTGCAGTAGTGCGTAGAAGTACCTGTAGTCAGTGCATGTTACATGTTGTGTGTTGCATGTTGCTCCTGCTTGCTACTCTCTGCTTTCAGCTACTGCCACCGGCTAGCCTCCTAGCGGGGGTGAAAAGAGGAGCCGAGTGCGTAAGCCTCCTCCTGCCGGTACACAGCCTCTCCACCACCAAGACTCCTGCAGTGCCTCCACGTGGCCACACACGGATACTGGGTTCCGCGAGGTCCCAGGCTAATCTGTAGGGGATCTCGGAGTAGCAGTGGACCCCAGAGGCACGACGTGCAGGCCCACCGGTGTGTGGACACGCCCTGGCGTCTGCCAACCACTGTCCCAGCTAAGGGTCAAAATGCATGGGCAGATAGGGCTCATAGCCTTGGATGGCAACCTGTCTAGGAGAAGGTAACTCTGATTTAAAACCGGGACTGCGAGGAGTTGCGCCCCACAGTCCGCTATCAGCATAGTAAAGCCAACCATGGAGTACAAAGTCATCCCAAATCCTATACTTCCAGCGGCGGGAGTCCGCAGGAGCATCGCGGCGGTCGGTGGTGCTGGTCCTCCTTCTGGAGGACACCATGACGACAGGACCTCAAACCCTGGGATTGCCCCAGGGAGGGTCCTGTCCGATCACAGCACCCCGTCCAATGCACTCATGCGTTGTCGGAGACCATTCGTAATGGGAACCTTCAATGCATGCACAGCGAGAGAAGAAGCGAGGTTGATAGAACTAGTACACTGTGCTGAGGAACGGGGAGTGGAGATCCTAGGGATCCAGGAACACAGGAGAGTGCACACTGACGACCGGATCGTGTACCGCAGAGTGGAGAGATGCATGTTCATCTCTGCATCAGCGTGGCGAAACGAGGCCCAGGCCGCAACAGGCGGTGTAGGGTTAATGCTGGGTTCTCGGGCGCGTAAGGCTCTCCGTTGGGTTCACTACCACACCAACAGGATCCTGATCGCAGAGTTTTCGGGCAATCCAGTAACAACAGTGATAGTCGTGTACTCGCCCACCAACGTGGCACCACCTAAGGACGTGGAGGAGTTCTTTGAGGACCTGGTAACAGCGGTCAGAGACGTCCCAGCCCACAACTTTCTGGCAATCCTTGGGGACTTCAACGCAAGGCTTGGACCAGAGGACACACCCTTCCCTTACCACGACTCTACTAACCGCAATGGCGCCTACCTCACTGCCTTCCTCACAGAACACGAGCTACTGGCTGAGACGCTGAGACAGTTGGATTACATCCTTGTGAGGAAGAAGTGGAGGAACTCCATTATGAATGCAGAACCATACTCCACATTCAGTACTGTGGGCTCAGACCACCGAGTGGTCTCAATGAAGGTGCGTCTGAGCCTCAGGGTCCCCAAACCAAGCCCCAGAATCCGCTATAACTGGAAAGCGCTCTCCAGCGACCCTGGCCTCCAAACCAGGTACACAGAGGAGGTGAGGAAGCGATTCCAGCAGCTGGATATGGGAGCGGATCCCAGCAGTGAATACATGCGTTTCGTTGCTGCCAACGAGGAGGCGACCAAACTGTGTGTACCCATGATGGAGAGAGTCCGTACTTCCCTGCGATCTTAGCACCCAGGGGTGGTAGCGGCACGGCGGAAGATGGAGGAAGCCCGTTTCATATTTGAGAAGGAGCCAACTGTGGAGAGACGTATGGAGCTGAATGAAGCCAAGCATCTTCTGTTCAACACATACGACACCATCAAAGGGGAGGAGCTGATGGAGAAAGTGCAGAGAGTGCAGGAAGCGCAGGGTGACCAGAGATATGGAGAGGCCTGGAGGGTCATCAACGAGATGACTGGGAGGAAGAGGACCAAGGAGGGACAGGTCGAGGGACACAGCCCTGAGGAGAGGGTAAAGACCTGGTTCAGCCACTTCCAGAGGCTGCTGGGAGAGTCGGCAGAAGCAGTTGCGGAAGATGTGCCGCCAGTCCTCCCGGACCTGGAAATCGATGATGGTCCCTTCACGCCTGGGGAGCTCGCCAGGGCGAAAACCACAGTGAAAGTGGGAAAAAGTCCCGGTCCAGATGGCATTCCCCCAGAGGTCCTGAAGAACTGTGATCTCGACGACATCATTCTAGAGTTCTGTAACCTTGCTCTGTTGCATCGGCTGTGGTCTCTGTCAAACATCATCCCAGTGCCTAAATCCGGGGACCTCTCAAAGCCGAACAACTACCGAGGCATCAGTCTGACATGCATCATTGCTAAAGTTTACAATCGCATGATCCTAAACAGGGTCCGGCAAGCAATTGACCCTCACCTGAGGGAGAATCAGAACGGCTTCCGAGAGGGGCGAACTACAACAGCTCAGATCTTGGCACTTAGGAGAATGATTGAGGAGGTAAAGAGGGACAAACTGACTGCAGTCCTATGCTTTATAGACTTCAAAAAGGCATTCGACTCGATCCACCGAGGCATGATGGTGAAGATCCTGAAGGCATACCGGATTCCTCCCAACCTACTCCGAGCAATAGAGTCCATGTACGCAGGAACAAGGGCCAAGGTGGTGACCCCAGACGGCAACAGCGAGGAGTTTGACATCCTGGCTGGGGTTATGCAAGGGGATACACTAGCCCCCTTTCTCTTCATTATAGTCCTCAATTATGCGCTCAGGAAAGCAATCAGTGGGCGAGAGCAGGAACTTGGCTTCACACTAACGCCAAGGAAGTCGAGGCGACACCCCGCAGTGGTCCTCACAGACCTTGACTATGCGGATGACATCAGTTTGCTCTCTGACAACGTGGAACAAGCACAAGAACTACTGAGCAGGGTAGAGCTAGAGTGCGCCAAGGTCGGCCTCAGGCTAAACGCCAAGAAAACTGAGGTCCTCACCTACAACGTTCCACCAGAACATCAACCTCTGACTACAACAGGAGGCACTGTGCTGAAAGAAGTCGAGGACTTCAAATACCTGGGCGCATGGGTCAACTCAACTGAGCAAGATCTTAAAGTGAGGAAGGCACTTGCATGGAGGGCCCTGAATGGCATGACCAGTGTATGGAACTCCAATCTCCCCCGCCAAATCAAACTCAGCTTCTTCAACGCGACAGTAGAGTCCGTTCTTCTCTATGGCAGTGAATGCTGGACCCTGAAACCAGCCCTTGAGAAGTCCCTGGACGGGTGCTACACCAGGATGCTGCGTGCAGGGCTTAACATCAGCAAGAGTGCGCATGTTACCAACAGAATCCTGTATGAGGGAATACCAAGGGTGAGCGAGAAGATTGCTGTAAGGAGAATGAGACTAGCAGGACACTGCCAAAGGCACCGAGAGCTGCCAGCCAGCAAACTGGTGCTGTGGGAACCAACACATGGGCACCGGTCAAGAGGACGCCCCACACTAACATATGTGGACACGCTCAAGAAGGATGCAGGAGTCCATAGCACCAATGAGCTGGCCAGATGTATGGAGAATCGGGATGACTAGAAGCAACGATGGAGGGCTCGTCTGAGGACGACCTAGAGAGTGACTCTACCTGGCTGTGTACTTTCAGTCTGTTCAGGTAAAGTCCCAGATATACCACCCTGTATACCTTGACCTGGTGCATTTTCCTTGTCATCAACACAAATATCCCTGTTAACCTTGGGGTGTAGCTCCCCGTCACCATACCCCATGTCTGACTCACATGTTTGTGTTTCTTTTTCGGTTACCGTTTTGGTTGTGAACTTTACCAATCTGTGCTTTTGCACCTTTTCTTTCTCTGGGTAGTACACCAGGTAAGCGGGCTGTTTTTATCATAACCCACAAAAACACCTTGCTCACACCTAGAGTCTAGCTTCCCTTTGCCTAGTTGCTTGTAAGCGTAGCACACTGATCCAAGTTTTTGCAGTTTGGATATGTTTGGTTCTTTTCCTGCAAACAGCTCGTATGGCGTTTTCTTAGTACGTCTACTGTAGCATCTGTTCCTCACATGAGCCGCTGACTGTACAGCATAGTTCCAAAGCTTATTTGGTAAGTTACTTTCTAACACCTGCCCATATCGTAGAGAGTTCGCCAACCTCTCTCTGCAGTGCCATTTTGGTGGGGCGAATAGGGTGCAGACGTCTCATGTCTAATTCTATTCTTTATTAACAGTGCCTGGAAGTCTTTACTTGTGTACTCAGTGCCGTTATCTGACCTGAGACACCTGACTTCTCCGTACGGTGCTACATCTGCCAGAAACCGTTCTGTTGCCTGCACTGCATCACTTTTTGACCTTAGAAAATACACCATCATGGTACCCGAGTAGTCATCAGTAAAAGATTGGGCATATCTGTGCCCCTCTATGCTAGTTGTTTGCATGGGACCGGCTAGGTCAGTGTGGACTAACTCTAAGGATTTCTTAGCCCTTCTGTCTGTGTGATGGCCACATGTGATGGCCACACCAGCTGACACACAAAGTTGGTAAAACATGGTGGACACTTGTCTTTTTTGGTTTATTCATTTAGTTTATATTTATTTTCAGCAAACTACATACTACATGCATAAAGGACTACACACAACTGGTTAAAGGACATACTGTTTATTGCAAGTTTGATGATAAAGTTACTGACTGGAGGGTACATCCATTAAGTTCTTTTGTTTGGGTCAAGTTGTTTTATCAGGAGTAATTTAATTGGTATTTAAGTTTATTTTGTTTTGTTGAGTTATCAGTTCTGAGGAGTGTTGAAGTTTAGATTGCTGGCCATGGAAAGGCCTAGCTGCTTCACAGGTGCTTATAAGGAGCTGATTAGTAATTGGACTGCACCATGTCCCCTGTGCATAAGGGGAGGGGATGTATTATAAGTTGGGGATGTATTATAAGTTATAATGTATTACTACACGTATGAAAATGTATTGCCATTTCAGTTGTATGTAATTTCTTTATTTAATATGAGTTAGTGTTGTAGTGGATTATGTTGTAGCTATTTGTAGTCTGTTTAAATGTTATTCTTTGTCTTCCCCTTTGTGTCAAGAGTGGTCTGATCACCCACTAGTCTTGATGTCAAGTTCGGTGTATTGTCTGCATTTGTTTTGGCCAGAATGAATGTCTTGTCTTGTTTTTATGGGAAAAAGAAAAGATAAAACAATACATTTTAAAGAAACTACACACTTGTCCTGGTGTCTCTCTTGCCGACCAACTTTGGTCCCTTACAGTCTGGTTCCCTGTTTCTCGTCTGGGTGAATTTGCCCTTTGTGCACACTTCACATAAATGTGCTGGTCTGACCGCACTTCCCTTGATCTCCATACCTTTCACTACACCTTGTAATTTTTGCACGTCTTCATAATTACAGTGACCCAATATTTCGTGCCAGGTTTGTACATCATGACATACTTTACATTGATCCACATTATCTTGAACAGTCGGCAAGTAATACAAGTTACCACTCTCGTGGATGTCAAACCTGCTACCATCCCTGGTGACCATGCGATTGTCCCCTTTTCGGAAGGTAATCGTCGCTCCTCCATTCGTGGCTCTTGCCACCCGAAAAGATGTCATGTGGGTATGAAGGCATGTACAGAGCATCTCGTAACTGTGCTCTGTGCTGTCGTCCGTCTATGTCGAGTAGGCTGATTGTCGCCGTTCCTCTTCGCCGTGCTATTCCACTGCACTTCGTCCCGTCGGCTAACTCCACAGAATGAGAGTCAGGTTGGAACGTGTCATCAAAACTGCTAAACTTCTCTAAGTCATTTATGATGTGGGAGGTCGCCCCTCCATCCACCATGATGCCTTTCATCTTCTTCGTGTTGGCTGGTGGTCTCTCATTTCTTGCGTCTGTGGCCATGAAGAAATGGTCCCCTTGGTCGCCATCTCGTCCCTCGCCGTCTTGCTCCGCGCCGTCTCGTCCCTCCACGACCTTCCTGGCGCCGTCTCTTCCCCCCTTTTTCTTGCAGAGGGATTCTTGGTATGTATTACTGTTAAGGTAGTCGCACCACACTTTTCTGGTACACTTTCTTGCTCTGTGCCCTTTTATTCCACACCTGTAGCACGTCACGTTGGCATCTTCATCTTTTCCATGGCCAGCGTGTGCCTTGGTGGGGCCTCTTCCTTGTTTCACATGTGTCTTCATCACATTATCTGTAGACTCTGCTTTGTTCATTTTTTCACTCTCTTCATAAATCCGTAGTCTTCTTTTAAAGTCTGCAAATGTAACATTATCTTCATTTTGTGTTACATGGACTGCTAGGCCATTGTAACACTCTCACCATCTTCCATGCGTAGCTTGATTAATGATGTGTAGAGATTAATGATCCTTGGCTTACTTTTCCTCGAGTAGTGTTCCCTCAGTATCTTCAGGGCTTTTCTGCCATCATCAGCCGCCTCGTGTCTTATTATGGATAAACTTTTGTCATCAATAAGTCTGATTAGCTCAGCGTAACAGTCAACGTTCTTTCTTCTGTCTTCAGCTCGTTGTTCTGCACTCCCGCCACTTTCATTCAAGATCGTCTCTTTTAATTTAAGAATGTGTAGGTGACCTAAGAACCTCTTTCCCATAGGTCATACCTTTCTTCAGAGCCATCAAAAAGAAGTTGTTGAGCTGGGGCTGCCATTCTGTTAGCCATCTGTCTCGCGTAATTCGTCGCGAAACTTCTTCCGAGTTTTATTCACTTATCTCCCAGTTGTCCACAGAAGCTTTGTGTAAATCCATCACGTTTAACTTCTTCCGTGTCCAAAACAACTCTGCCTGGGCCCATAACCTGTCAAGCGTTCGAGCTGTGGTGCACAGTGTCCATGCGTAATGGAGAATAAGCAAAGTAAACCTTTTAGTATCTTTAGCCTGCTGGCATATTTATTAGTAGTAGCGCATACAACACTCAATGTGTTTACACTCTTCCCTCTTAGAATAATCTGGCGCGCTCACCGAGAACGTGATGACGTCACATCCTGAGCATACCGTAAACCCTGTACTAGTTGTGCAACACAATACAATAGGCTACCGTAATAGACAGAGTAAGGGTGGCATCAAATAACAACACTTAACAGCTCGTATAATATTCCATCACGCATAGGGAAGGCGACTCCCTTGCTGCCCAGTACAGGAATCGGATTCTTCTGAAAAGCAGTTCCAGGACGTTTCGTGCGATTTGCTGTTGTTAAGCAGTGGCATCAGACAAGAGGGCACTGATAGGCACTTGCTTCAGTGCAACATGCTTCTCGACGGCGTGATTGTGCAGCCATGATTTCTTGTGTTTTTAAACTTTTCTTTAGCTTTACGGCAGTTTGCAAAACCCCCCTTAGGGCGCGCTCTCACCAAAAGTTGGCTGGCCGCTGTTAAACGCAGGTTGTGCGCGGCCACAGTTTTTTGCAGACAGCTGATTCTAAAAAAAACGCTGTGACGCACCTGTCACTCACATTCAAGACCGTCCCCGTAGCCCGCACCGCCACTAGACACTAGCCACTAGAAAAATGTCTTTGCACTTTCACACTTGGGGTTCGTACATCTACATACACATTCAGATTTAAAATATAAAGTACTTACCTCATGGCCACGGATGTTACAATCATGTACGGGCCCTCATAAGTATCCGTATCTTCCGTATTGTTCAATAAAAAGCATTTTAATCCAATCAGTAGTAATTTTATCCGTATGCTTTCAACTGCGCGACCCTAGCGGTTGAGAGGTGTATTGCACTGTTGGTACATTATAACTCTATGGGAAAATGGCCACCTATCGGATTAAAATGCTTTTTATTGAACATTACGGAAGATACGGGTACTTCTGAGGGCCCGTACATGATTGTAAAATCCGTGGCCATGGGGTAAGCACTTTATATTTTAAATCTGAATTTGTATATAGATGTACGAACCCCAAGTGCAAAAGTGAAGACTATTTTTAACTGACAAGGCTATTAAATATATAGTTAGAGTAATATAATTACACTATATATATTATTACATTAACACATTGACTGCCAAGGGGTTTTCTAGAAATGGCTTCCCACTGCCAAGGTTTTTGACCATTCTGACTCATTTTTGAGGGCCCACAGAACATTTTGTACTAGGACTATGAAAACATAGAATATCTAAAAAAAAAGCTTAGAATCTCTTCTTTCATCTGAAAGAAAAAGTGAGTTGATACCATGCTCCGTTCTTTAGCTAGAGGAGTTTGAATACAGCTTGGTATGCACCAAAAAGAGGCCTTTTTCTTCAGAAGCTGAGATATGAGCGTTTTAGTAAATGACACACATTTAGAGGCATAACTTGATTTCAAAAGTGTTTCAAATTTATTTCGCGCCTTCATTGACATCAGTCATGTAAACAATACTTGTTTATATAAAAAAAAAAAAAATGCTTTTGATTGTACATTTATTGCTCTGTTTCGCTCCAAAGTGCTCAATTCAAACAACATTTTTCACTATATATTTTTTTTCTTCATTTTTTTTTTCAAATAATAATAAATAATAATAATTCAAAGTTGATGTGCAACATCAATATATTCATCGAGAGCGTCATTTTCCAAACTTTTTGCCCACACAATTCAAAATCTCAATACTACATTCATAGCAGATCTACAACCTTGCCTTTTTTTCTCTTATGCCATTTATGACATGAATCTCTAGGGAGTACAACAACAAATTGGTGCTATTAGAGCAAAATAAATAAATAAAAGTAAAACATCTGCCTGGCATGAAGCAGTATGAATAGGCAGGTTGAGGTTGATAGGTTGAACAACATAGTAGCAGCTGCTTCACAAAGTGCTTTCAAAGTCATTTCAAACTAAACGTAACTACATCAAATAATAAATACTAATCATTCAAATCAATAAATTGAGTGCAATCAGTGCAAATAAATACATAAACAAAAATAAGTGTTTATTTTAGGATGAGTTGTTGGAGGAAATCTGCACTCAAACCAACCTCTATGCCTCACAGCAGCCGCGCAGTGACAAGAAGTATGGCAGATCAAAGAAGTGGAAAGCGGTGGATCTAAACGAGCTCAAGCGCTTCCTGGGGCTCTTTCTTCTGACAGGAATCAACCAAAAGCCTGAGCTCGAAATGTACTGGTCCACTGATGAGTACATCGAGGCCGCTGTCTTCCGGAAAGTCATGCCAAGGAACAGGTTCCAGGCCATTTTGAGCAACCTCCACTTCGTGGACAACACCATCCCCCGCCCTGTACCAAAAAAGCCCGAAGACGCAGACAAACTCTGGAGAGTCCGCCCAGTGCTGCAGTCCTTGCTGGCCAATTTCCAGGAGATGTACCTGCCGAGCGTGGACATCAGTCTTGATGAGGGAATGCTGTTGTGGCGGGGACGCCACAGTTCAAGGTCTATGCCCCACAGAAGCCGGTCAAGTACGGCATCAGGTCGTACATTTTGTGTGATTCAGCAACAGGCTACCTCCACAACATGCTGCCATACTGTAAGCGGAAGCAGACACTACCTGCCATCATAACACAACTCTTAGGCAGTTTAGCCGGATGTGGATATAGGCTCTATATGGACAACCTGTACAACTCGGTGGGGACGGCCATTATGGTCCTGGACAAGAAAAATACATACGTCTGCGGGACCCTTCGTAAGAAGCGAGGACAGCCACCAGCCATCGCAGATGTTACCCCTGCAAAGCTGCCACTGGGGTCCACCATCTCTCGCCACTCCAGGGACGTGATGGTACTGGCATGGCGAGCCAAGAAAACAAAAATCGTCACGATGATCTCCACCTTGCACCCTGATGGCATGCTGCCCGTGTCCAGGAAGGAGAAACATCACAGGAAGACTGAGCTCGAAATGTCCTGGTCCACTGATGAGTAACAGCTGAAAGAAGTCCACGGGCTCATCAGACTGCAGAGCAGCAGCGGCGTTCTGAGGACCCGGAGTCCCAGCTGTGAAGGGGATGTCCTGTGAATTATAGAAATAGATCATTACCATAAAATACTTTTTTCTTTCACACACACACACACACACACACACACACACACACACTCACACACACACACACACACACACACACACACACACACACACACACGATAATAATTCTTACCTGCACGACCAGCTCCACCAACCGCTCCACCAACTGCTCCCTCCTCCACCTCCTCCTCACCACTAGCATGCGACCCTGTGTAACATAACATATACTTTTTTTTAGATATTATGTCCATCTTTAGCAAAGCATTTATCATCCACAGACCACATGCATATATACACTGAATAAATAAATATGAGAGAATACATTTACCATTACCCTGGTTTTAGCATTTTTTCATTCCTGTGCTATAATTGACAATTCACTCACCCCTAATACCACACACACACAGCTCTTTGAGCTTGTAGATCTGCTATTTTTACACAATAAAAAAAAATCAATAGAGCCTAAACATAATCATCTCATAAGATAGATGCATGCATATACACACACACACACACACACACACACACACACACACACACACACACACACACACACACACACACACACACACACACACACACACACACACACACACACACACACACACACACACCTGGTCGCGTATTACTTTCCCTGGTCGCATATTACTTTCCCACGATCTGGCACGATCAGGCTGTGGCCCGTCTTGAGTGACTGTATGTGGCTGTATGTGAGCAACGAACCACAGGTTGAGAACCGCAGCCACATACAGTCACTCAAAACGGGCCACAGCCTGTCGTCTATGTTGCCAGATCGTGGGAAAGTAATACGCAACCAGGTCTATGAAAACGAGCCCACAAGAAGCGAATAGCCGAGTATTAGGCCACATGGGCACTTCAAACATATCTAAAAAAAGGTGAAAATAGTCCATCTACAAGATCACAACCACAATTACCATAATTTCCAAGCAGATTTACAGAAAAACAAGTCCAGTGTGGCTTAGCAGACCTAGCCCTGAAACAGATACAAGCGTCATGTGAACCATGGCTTAGCAAACTGGCAACGCGGGCAACGACGATAGTTTACTTTTCTGCATTGAATCAACTAAACTCACGGTCAGATGAAGTAGTAACGAATACAACTCGATCAAATCAACTTGTAACACATAAAACGATAAAGAAAAGTATGCTTACCACTGGAAAAAAGACTGTTGCCCCGACTGAGAGCCGCCGCCGGCCGGTTCCCAAGCCGAGCCCTCGGCTCTTGGATAAACTTTTTGAAAATGCACAGAAAGAGGGCTTCGCGCATGCCCCTTTTGTAGGTTTCCGATCTCAGGACACCTGTTATTTTTCCACCGTGGCTTTGATCTGAGGTCACAATAACCTGGATCCAGATCCGAGTGCGAGCATTGACGTGCACACCCTCCCTTCCCCCATAGAGCGGCTGCTGCTATTCGGTGATTACAGGCAGTCAGAGTGCATGGATGCGCGTGCACATTACCAGCGTGGAATGTGATGTGCACACGCTTCCTTTTGTTGACTGCAGCGCAGCTGAGGGAGAGAGAGAGAGAGAGAGAGCGATCGCTCGGATTCAACTTTAGGTTTGCCTGATCACTGCTTTAGATGATGTTTTGTGTGATCACATGTTCAGATTTTTTTATTTTATTTACAAAACAACAATATTGGCGGCGCGATCAGTCAGTTTATCAAAGGGGTAACATGCTGTGTGTTTGTGTTATGATCTGTGGGGAAGGTTGCTGCTGCGGGTGCACGTTACGAGTGCGAGCATTGACGTGCACACCCTCCCTTCCCCCATAGAGCCAGCTGCTTGCTATTCAGTGATTACAGGCAGTCAGAGTGCATGGATGCGCGTGCACATTACCAGCGTGGAATGTGATGTGCACACGCTTCCACAACGAACCTGCCATGCGGCTTTGTTGATTACTGCAGCCCAGCTGAGGCAGAGAGAGAGAGAGAGTGATTACTGGGATTAAACTTTAGATTTGGGACCCCTGATCACTGCTTTAGATGATGTTTTGTGTGATCACATGTTCAGATTTTTTTTTTTTTTTACTTCTACGTCATTTTCATGTAAGAGATTAACCAACAAAGTGCCTGAGGGGTTAATCTAATGTAAACCATTAAAAAGACCTTGGCCCGTAGGACTACGGGCTTGGCACTTAACGGTTGGATTTAACGGCCCGTAGGACTACGGGCTTGGCAGTCAATGTGTTAACCTGAAGCCTTTGCGACCGCACTGACTTGTAACCAGGCCAGTTCATTAATGTCAGTCATATGGAACTCTTTCATGGTCAAATCATAAAGTACTGGGTGAGATGCAACAGCTACAACCAGTTGGTCCACTGAGAGCACCATGTTGCTTCCTGAGTCTTGGGACGGTCCGCCTTCGACTCACCCGATTGGACAGAGGGGGAAAATCAGCTCCTGCCTCCAGCAGTTTTATGCTTCTTCGTGTAGAGCGGATAAACGTAAGGTCTGCGCGACAAGCGGAAAAATCTGCTCTTGCGTGAATCCACGCATTTACATTGACAAAGCATTGGCAGATTCTGCCCCAGAGGTAAAATAAAAGTGCGGTGGGAGCGCGCCCTTAACAAATGTAGTTGCTTCCCTCAAACTGTCTTCCCTCATCAGCTTTTTTTCCACTGCTTTCACGCATGCAAAACATAGGACCCGATCACTCTCCGCCACATAATGTATCCAGTTCAGTTCCATGTTATAAACCAAGCCGGTTTTAAAGAACGCTTGAAGGAACAAACGGGCGCAGCCAACGTCAACAACTGCTCTCTACCAGATGTGAGATCTCAGCATACCGTAGGTTGAAGGCATAGACAGGATATATTGGTAAATGGCAAAAGTTGCGGTGATCTCGCCGTACGCCTATTATTTGGTCTTCGCGTTGATAAATGAGGACCAATGTGTTGGACCTGTTTTGAGGCAAAATCTTCAAGACAGTGCAGTAGTTATGGGGTAAGTACACATTTTAAATGATATAAGACGCAAAAAAGGGCCCCTAGTGGTGAAACCTTTATTTTAAAAAAAGGATATCAGAAGTGGTCTCCACCTTTACAAACAAAAAACAAAAACAAAACGTTATTAAAATAAATATTAGATGTAGAATCTGAACAAAAAAAAAATCCTGGAAAAAGGTGAACACATTTATTATTACCTATGAGCTGCAAGCAATGCAGACAAGACAAGCTTTTAATATTCCTTCATGGTGAATGTATGCACTCAAAATCCTTTTTTTCACTACAGCTTTTACACATACTGTAATGTTAAAGGGCTTTTCGTTTGTATGAGTCTTCATGTGTGGTTTTAAATTACCCATGACTATAACATTTGCTAAAACACTGTACAAGTGAAGGGCTTATCCCTATGAATCCTCATGTTCTTTAAATTAACCTTTTCACTTCAGCCTTTGCCACAAACTGTGCACGCAAAGGGCTTTTCACCTTGAGTGAGTCCTCATGTGTGATTCTAAATTAACCTTTTGACCGTAGGCTTTGCAACAAACTGTACAAGCAAAAGGCCTTTCCCCTGTATGTGTCCTCATGTGTGTTTTCAAATGACTCATGCGGTTGCAGCCTTTACCACAAACTGTGCAAGCAAAGGGCTTTTCACCTGAGTGAGTCCTCATGTGTGAGTCTAAATTAACCTTTTGACTGTAGGCTTTGCAACAAACTGTACAAGCAAAGGGCCTTTCCCCTGTATGCGTCCTCATGTGTATTTTTAGTTCACCCGTTTGACTACAACCTTTGCCACAAACTGTACAAGCAAAGGGCTTTTCCCCTGTATGTGTCCTCATGTGCACTTTTAGTTCATCCCTTCGACTACAGCCTTTACCACAAACTGTACACGTAAAGGGCTTTTCGCCTGTATGAGTCCTTGTGTGTGTATCGAGATGTGCCTTTTTACTACAGGCTTTGCCACAAACTGTACAAGCAAAAGGCTTTTCCCCAGTGTGAATCCCCATGTGCGTTTTTAGTTCATCCTTCTCACCGCAGCCTTTTCCACAAACCCCGCAAGTAAAGGGTTTTTCTCCTGTGTGGGTCTTCATGTGTCTTTTTAAATGACTTGTGTGACTATAACCTTTACCACAAACCGTACAAGCAAAGGGCCTTTGGCCTGTATGAGTCCGCATGTGTATTTTTAGATTGCTTGTTGTAACACAGCCTTTGCCACAAACTGTACACGTAAAGGGTTTTTCACCTGTATGAGTCCTCATGTGTATTTTTAGTACTCCCTTGTGACTACACGCTTTGCCACACACTGTACAAGCAAAAGGCTTTTCGCCCGTATGAGTCCTCATGTGGGTTTCTAGGTGTGCCCTTTTACTACAGCCTTTGCCACAAACCTCACAAGTAAAGGGTTTTTCGACTTCGTGAGTCCTCATGTGTATCTTTAAATTACCATTTAGACCGCAGTCTTTGCCACAAAGTGTACAAGTAAAAGGTTTTCCGCCTGTCTCCCAGTCATCACTGTTCTCAGTGTCAGATTCAGAACAGTTTGAAGACAGGAGCTGGTCCTCACTAGTTGGTTGTGACGGTATCCAGTACTCTGTATAAGCTTGTGTTTTCATGTATTCAGCTGAGGTGCTGGCTACAGGCTCTGTCTCTCTGTTTTCATCATCATCTTCCCTTTTCACTGCTAGTAACGTCCAATCAGCCTCCTCTGGTCTTTGAAGAAGCTCCTCCTGTTCCTCTTTGATCTGTGGAGGCTCTGGTTCCTCCTGGAGCAGACTGGGGATCCTCTCCTGCCGTTCAAGGGAAACCTCTTCTTTACACACAGTGATGTGCAGGAAGTCTAGACAAAAGAAACATTTGAGAAAACCATTAGGTTGAACTTCTAATTTTTCTATCAAGTGTCTCCACTGTTTTATAGCTGTGGTAGTTGGAAGAACATCCAGTGGAAAAAATACATTTGTTCAAATGTACCAATACACGATGGTGGGAATTGTCTGAGTTTTGTCATTTCATTCATGCAATATTTGAATCTTAGTGTAAAACTGTCTATTCATAATACATGATCATCACTTTATTTACTTGAAGAGGTGGTGCCATGGTTTTGCACTTTTTCTGTTTTTCATGTGTCTATGAGGGTTGATAGAACTTCATCAAGCCCCCTGGTGGTGTTTTATGTCTTCTCTGACTATTTTGAGTTTCTACCTGGAGGCTGAAACCTTGAGGGTCAAACGTGCCAATAGAAAAACAGCGCTTTAGGGACATAGTAAAAACATACCCTCCCTCATAACACAACAGGTGTGGGCATGAGGAGGAGGAGGGACTAGGAGTGGTGCTAAGGTGGTGGAGGAGGTGCTAAGGTGAGAACCAGGTATACTTAATGAACTGGAGGCGTGTCCACATAAAAACATAATTTTAACAATTTCTGTACACTTTTTTGAAAATAAATCTTCTTCCTAGTATAACCATAATACCTGATGATTATGTTTTTTTTGGGGGGGGGGGGGATCACTGAAAATCACGGCACCCCGCTTTAACTTCCTTACAACTTGATTGGATCCTCAAATCATCACTTAATGGTCATCCCATTGCTGAACAATTTACAGGAGAGCTGAACATTATTTCACAGGTATTATTCACCAATGTTAAAATAAAGATAAGATAAGATTTTTTATTGATCAGAGTTTGGCGTTGTCAGTGGTCTGATACAATTGTTAATTATCAAATTAGATTATTATTCATTGAACTCTGCAATCTACAAGCTCACAACGGGTCGTATCTTGACGTGAAGTGAACTTATAGATCTGCTATTTTCACTACTATTTTCACTACTTCAGTGCGACATGATAAAGTAGTGCATTCATTTATGAAATTCGGATACAAGGTTTCTGCCTGACTAATCTGGGAACCCATCGCCAAATAAAAAAGGAAAAACAGCGCCCTCTGCTGTTTTTTACTCTTTCACTTAGCTCTGGGGGGAGCTCGATGGAGCACCCGTGCGCAGGGAAACCGGGGTTTTGGTCTGCCTTCAGCCTTTCACTTACGGTGGTGCGACTATGTTTTCATTCCCACTAACAATATTTATACACGGAACACTAACACCACTTCTCCCAGAGAGCATGGATGGTTTTGGTTATAAGCCCACTTGTTTCTATGACGAAAGAGGAAGTTTTGTTTTGTTTATTTGTATTTATTTATTTGCTTTCTTTTTGTTTAAATGTTATCAACTTCAATACAAAAGTATTTTAGTATATTAGTTCTTAAAATGTATTTGGAAACTTTACATTTTTTGACAATATTTCGGTCATAACATCGGTAATCGGCGGTCTAGGACTGTCCAAAATCGGTATCAGCATTGGACTCAAAACTCTGGCATCGGTCGGGCTCTACAATACACAATGTGAAATGTGAAAGGTTAATTTAGAGCAATGTCTTTTTTTAACCAATTTAGACCGGGAAAGAATCTGTGTCATTTTTAGATTTCTTTGGGCTATTCAAAAATAGCAGATATACAAGATCATAGCGCGGCACCAAGTTTTTGAAACATCGTGTTTTTTTTTGCAAATCTTTGAATATGTATTTTTTTAAGCAAACATGTTTAACTCTGTTACAACTTCTGGGGGTCCCTGGAAGAAAATATTTTGAAATGGGGGTCCACGGCCAAATACGTATCATTTTGGATGGTCCTTGACATGTTTTTAGGATTTAGAATATATTTGTAGAATCCCCCAGAAGCAAAGATTTGAGTTAAAAATGTTCGCTTAAAAATGTATATATATTCAAAGATTTGCACAAAACTTCCAAGATTTGTGAGATGCTTTCCCGGCTTTAATGGGTTAATGACTAGATGTCTTCATGTTTCTTCAACCACTGAAGTGCATCATCATCCTTGTTTAAATCAGGGTGTCAGATGAAGAAAAGGTTGATAAGGTGATGGTCCTACAACAGGAAATACTAAAATAAAGACCATGAAACTTACTGTCGTCTAGGTGGTCTTCAGGTTCCTGTTTAATAGAAACAGTGCCGGTGTCCAGGCGGTCTTCAGGTTCCTGCTTAACAGAAACACTCCTGGACGGTTCCGGAGAACTCATCATGAACTGCAGGCTGGACTCCACAGGCTGGTCTGGAATGAAGGAACAGAATAGGCTCTATGCACAGCAGCCATATTATCACTTCCTTCACAGGTGTTACCGATGATACTAATGAAGGCTCTGTTCCATTTAGTGTAGCACAGTGGTTTCCACGACCCCCATAACTCTGAGAGTGTACAAATGGAACCAAATGGACCCGTACAAATGGAACCAAATGGACCCTTACGGGTCCATTTGGTTCCATTTGTACACTCTCAGAGTCACACACCTATAAGGGGCCATTTGGAATCCCATGAGGGTCCCTGGACCCCAACTTTAGACCCACTGGTGTAGCAGAGTGTTTCCAGTGAGCCAACATGTGACCTGGCAACCCTGACGTAGCCCTGACGGTAAGCGTATTGCGTCACTTCCTGTATTGTCTGAGCTAGCGAGACGTGTATCGTTTAGCTGCGCAAGACGTTAACGTTGATATTATTGTATTGTTGTGATTTGAACACACACTGCCACTGCTAACTACTACCCTATCTCTCTACTGTGTGACGACTTTATCGCTGCTTGGGCTGATTGTCTAGCTAAAGGACTAACTTTGCCGTTGGTCGTTGGCTTTACAATTAGCCTAGCTTTAGCTTAGCGGCTACCCTGGCCTGCTGGGCGATGGCTTCTCACTCCTCCCCCCCCCGGTTCCCTTCTCGCTCTCATCCTCGCTCCTGTGCTGAATGTCACATGCATAGTTACAGCTCCGACGACTTTATTGAATGTGCGGATGTATGTAACAAGTGCTGTGTGCTTGCAGCGCTGGAGAGGAGGCTCTGGCGGCTAGAGGAAACTATAGCTAGCGGTGCTCACATTAGCCTAGCCTCTGCTCCCGTGCAACAGGGAACAGGGGGACATTACCAGTCACGGTCACCGATCGTGACTGATCACAGTCCCCACACGCACCCCACGACCCAAGACGGCTGGGTGACTGCTCCTGGTCGTAAGCGTAGTAGGCCTAATAAACAAAAGCACACGGGACACCAACCACTTCACGTTTCAAACAGATTTTCCCCACTCGCTGCTACACCCGTTGAGTTTAGCAATGAGACGTTAGCCCCACTCGGTGACACGCCCCCTCCATATGTCACTGAGAAAACAACTCTGGTTATTGGTAGTTCTATAATGAGAAACGTGAAGTTAGTGACACCAGGGCCCATAGTCAAATGCATCCCCGGGGCCAGAGCGGGCGACATCGAATCAGATTTAAAAATGCTGGCTACAAGTAAACACAAACGTTATGATACAATAGTAATCCACTGCGGTGGCAATGACACACGACTTAAGAGATCAGAGATCACAAAGATAAATATTGAGTCTGTGTGCACATACGCAAAGACAATGTCGGACTCCGTAGTTTTCTCTGGTCCCCTGCCAAATATGATTGGCGATGAGATGTACAGCCGTATGTCTTCATTTAACCGCTGGTTATCAAGGTGGTGTCCAGATAATAATGTGGGCTTTATAAACCATTGGCAAACTTTCGAGGGGAAAACTGGTCTGATGGGGAGAGACTGCATACATCCAACCTGGGATGGTGCGGCGCTCATCTCTAGAAATATAGACGAATTTATCGACAAACTATGACCACCCAGAGTTGGGACCAGGAAGCAGAGTTGCAGTCCTACACGCTTCTCTGTGCTTCCACCAGAGCAGCCACCTACCCTACAAATCAGAACAATTGAAACTACTCGACCCCCTAGGCATGTGAAACCAAGGGCTCGAGGAGTTGTGCATAAAAACTTGGCACAGATCAAAATTAATGCAGTAGTGCCACAAAATAAAATTATTAAATGTGGACTCCTGAACATTAGATCCCTACGCTATAAAGGTGTATTGGTAAATGAAATCATATCAGACAACCATCTTGATCTACTTTGTCTTACTGAAACATGGCTGGGTGAGCAAGAATACGTCTGTCTAAATACAGCCACCCCACCAAGTCACATAAATGCTCATATTCCCCGAGACACCGGCCAGATTGGAGGTGGCGTTGCAGCCATATTCAACTCAAGCTTAATAATCAGCCCCAGACCCAGGCTGACTTACAAAACGTTTGAAAGTCTGGTTCTCACTCTTTCGCACCCAAGCTGGAAATCATTACAGCCTTTATTGTTTGTTACAGTGTACCGCCCTCCTGGGGCCTACAATGAATTTCTATCTGAATTCTCAGAGTTTCTATCACGCCTAGTCCTAGACTCCGATAGAATCATTTTGGCTGCCGACATGAATATCCACGTGGATGTTGCAACCGATAGCCTCAGTAAAGCGTTTATTACATTAACTGAGTCAATTGGTTTCTCTCAGTGTGTAGATAAACCTACTCACAAGTTCAACCATACCCTCGACCTTGTTTTGGTCTATGGTATTGAAATTGAACATCTCATAGTCTTCCCATATAATGAGAACCTCTCCGACCACTATTTAATAACTTTTGATTTTACATTAATTGATTACTCACCATTGGACAAAAATGTATTTGGTAGAAATATATCTGATAGTGCTGTGGGCAAATTTAAGGAAGCAATACCATCAGCCATCAACTCAGTATATTCCAATACAATTGAAGGTCTTTATACTTATAGCCCCTCTCAGGTCGATCACCTTGTTGATAATGTCATAGGCTCCCTTCAGACAACGCTTGACTCTGTTGCTCCTTTAAGAAAGAGGGTAATAAAGCAACAGAGGCTAGCCCCATGGTATAACTCTGGAACTAAAAATCTCAAGCGAACGTCACGTAAGCTTGAAAGGATATGGCGTTCAACCAAACAGAAAGAATCCTGTATAGCCTGGCAGAACAGCCTTAAAATATATAGGAAGGCTCTCTGCAATGCCAGAGCCACCTATTATTCCTCTCTAATAGAGGAAAACAAAAACAACCATAGGTTCCCTTTTGACACTCTAGCCAAACTGACAAAAAGTCATGACTCTACTGATCCGCGTATTCCTATATCCCTTAACAGCAATGATTTCATGATTTTTTTCAATGGTAAAATCAATACTATCAGAGATAGTATTGATAACCTACTACTCTCAGCCCCTACCGGACCGCCCTCCGACGTAATATCCTCAGAAGTGACTGTACGACACAGTGTATATTTGGACAGTTTCTCCCCGGTCGAGCTCTCCGAATTCACTTTAATGATCACATCTTCCAAACCAACGACCTGTCTCTTGGATCCAGTCCCAACTAGATTGCTTAAAGAGGCCCTGACCCCGGTTGGTGCACCCCTACTCGATATGATCAATATGTCTCTGGTGACGGGCTACGTACCACGGTCCTTTAAGGTAGCTGTCATCAAACCCCTCCTCAAGAAGCCTACTCTCGACTCAGGCATTTTGGCTAACTATAGACCTATATCGAACCTCCCATTTCTCTCTAAAATCCTTGAGAAAGCAGTCGCCAAGCAGTTATGTGACTTTTTACATAACAATAAGCTATTTGAAGCTTTTCAGTCAGGATTCAGAGCACACCATAGCACTGAGACGGCATTGGTGAAGGTCACAAATGACCTCCTGATTGCATCCGATAATAACCTTCTCTCTGTACTGGTTCTGTTGGACCTCAGTGCTGCATTTGATACTATTGATCACCATATTTTGTTGCAGAGACTTGAGCATCTGGTTGGCATTAAGGGTGCTGCATTGAACTGGTTTGAGTCCTATCTGTCTGACAGATTTCAATTTGTAAACGTTAACGATACACCGTCACTACGCGAAAAGGTTAAATACGGAGTCCCGCAAGGCTCTGTACTTGGACCAATACTATTCACTCTATATATGCTTCCTTTAGGTGAGATAATTAGGAAACACTCTATAAATTTCCATTGCTATGCAGATGATACACAATTATATCTATCAATGAAGCCAGATGAAACAGATCAACTGGCTAAACTTCAAGCATGTCTTAAAGACATCAAGAGTTGGATGACCCGTAATTACCTACTCCTCAACTCGGACAAAACTGAAGTTATTGTACTTGGCCCTAAGCACCTCAGAGATAAATTAGCCGATGAGAATTTTACCCTAGATGGTATTACCTTGACCTCCAGGGCCACTGTAAAGAATCTGGGAGTCACGTTTGACCAAGACATGTCCTTTCAGTCCCACATAAAACAAATTTCAAGAAATGCCTTTTTTCACCTGCGTAATATTGCAAAAGTTAGGCACATTCTGTCCCAAAGTGATGCAGAAAAACGTGTCCACGCATGTGTTACTTCTAGGCTGGACTATTGCAACGCTTTACTATCAGGCTGCCCAAGTAAGTCCCTAAATAGCCTGCAGCTTGTCCAGAATGCCGCTGCGCGCATACTGACAGGAACCAGAAGAAGAGATCATATCACTCCTTCATTGGCCTCTTTGCACTGGCTCCCGGTTAAATACAGAATAGAGTTTAAAGTTCTCCTCCTCACATACAAGGCTCTCAATGGACAGGCACCAGTATATCTCAAAGAACTCATCGAGCCCCATAAACCAGCCAGAACACCACTGCGTTCACAGTATAAAAAAATGCTTAAGGCTCCAGTAAACCCCCAAAAAACTAGAACAGGAGGCAGAGCATTTAAGTTTCAAGCACCTCAGCTGTGGAACCTTCTCCCAGTCTCAGTCCGTGAAGCAGACACACTCTGTATATTTAAAACTAGACTTAAAACCTTTCTCTATGATAAAGCCTATAGCCGAAGTGTATAGACTCAGTCTCCCTATAGTCATCCTCTCTCCCCCACCTCCCCCTTTCTCCTCTCTCCCCTCGTCCTCTCTCTTCTCGTCCTCCCTTTGGTTGTGTGGGTTTGTGTCCCATTGGTACAATCGTAATTAACCCTGGATTCACGCTCTAGTAAGGCCTGCCACTAATTCTACAACCGGGGACTCGTTCCCCGGAGTTTCTTCTACCTCCCACGTCGCAGGTCCATGGACTATTACTATGGACCCCCAGCTGCGGCTCAAGACTGTGACTGCGGACCGGGCCTGGGCCTCTCCATGGAGTCTATGGACTGTTACTACGGACCCCCAGCTGCGGCTCAAGGCTGTGACTGCGGACCGGACCGGGCCTCTCCATGGAGCACGACCCTGGACACGACCGTGGATTTCTACTACACTACACTATACCACTACACTATACTGTATATTATATTATCTTAAACATTTTTATATTATTCCATTATATACTGCATACACATTATTGCTGTACTATATTATACTATCATATGCTAGTATCTTACACTATTATATTTGCTATTATTGTTATTGTTACTACTTGCACTGTATCTCTTTCTGTCTCTCCTCTGTCTCTCCCTCTCTCTCTCTCTTCTTTCCCCCGACACGGTCGAGGCAGAAGGCCCCCACCCTAGAGCCTAGGGTCTGCCTGACGTTTCTTCCTGTTGAATTAAGAGGGAGTTTTTCGTTGCCACTGTCGCAAAATTGCTTGCTCAGGGTGGGATGTTGGGTCTCTTCTCTACATGTAAAGTGTCTTGAGACACTTTACATGTTGTGATTTGACACTTTAATAAAATTGAATTGAATTGAATTGAACATGCACAATATCAGCACCCTGACTCTGTTTGACCAGAATGGAACAGAGCCTTCATTAGTATCATTAGTAACACCTGTGCATTTCTTCATAATATGGCTGCTGTGAATAGAGCCTATAAGGACTTTGATGGGACATGGGTTGTAGATGAAGGTTGAATATTACAATTGAGGGAACAGAGGGTGTACAGAAGTGTTTTTCAAAGACAGGACAGTGATCCAAAATACATCCCCATGCTTAAAGCAATATTGTATTTGTTGTGAAGTCATTTCTGCTAGTATACTGTAGGTGTTTAAACTTTTAAGAGATAGCGGTTAGAAGTGAGTTTATGGGTACGTTCACCATTTACCGTGACATGTTGTGTTGCCTTGATCATTTTTGTGCAACTATTATTATCAGGCTATTTGGATTTTAAATAGAGCAACATTACAAAACCTAAATTTCATTAAAAAAAATATCATATTTAAAGTTCCTGCACAGCTCCTTGCAATAAACACAACACACACACACAGACTCACACAAGGCCTTTTGCCTGAAATATGCTTCGTAGTACCACGGTGTATTGCGGCTAACAGAGCTACAAGCTCATAATGTGTCGCATCCACACCACTTGTTGTCTTGTATGTCGCCTATGCTAGCCGCGCGACACCATCGCGCTACCAAGTATAAACCACGCTTGAGCTGGCTGCCCATTGGCGTGGCAGACTTCCCTTGCAACATTGTGCAAAATGAATTGATTTACTGTGTAGCGGTTTGCTGGGGTAACTGCCGGGGTGCCAGTCAGAGTCCCAGTCTGACAAAAAGGGTTAAATAATAATACCACCAATAACCGTACAAGGGATTGACAAAATATTATTTTGTATTACCATATATTTATCAACCCCTGAAACAAACAATAAACAGATCATACCATAGAAAATCATAAAGAAAATACACACAGACAGTAACTGGTTTGCCAACAGTGTATTAACTTCTTTCCCCACAACCCCCCAGTCAGTGTTCAACACAATATCACAGATCCACAAGGTAATGAATGTTCAGATACAGATCGAGCGAATGTTCAATAATGCAGCCCTTCAAACTAATCAAAACAAAACGATCAAACGAAAAGTTCATTAAAGGTCCACCTCCGCAATAAAAGAAACAAGTCAGTCAAACGTCACTGTCAGTCACTCACGGTCAGGGGGATGCTGTGAATCTCCTTACAGAGCGGTGATATAGGTCGGTTCCCTCATCACCTAAATGTCTCGGGGAGAATTCACTTTAGCGTTGACGGCGGGGCGTCATAAACCGGCGTTACCTCCCGTAACGAGGACTGGAGCAGAGGACACCACAGCAGCAGCGCTTCGACGGGTATAGCGCAGCGTGGGCTACAAACAAACGGATTGACTGTTTCGCGGGCCAGAGGTAGGCTACTACTGCGAGAGGATCTCAGGGAACGACACCACCCGTGTTTGACAGGAGCCGGCTCGTAGAGCGCTTGCTCTTCCCTTTGTTTCATTTATAGTTTCCTGGAGAGGCGTGGGAACGGGTGACGTAGGGAGCAGCATTAAAGGCGCAGATCGCCACAACTGGAACTACGAGTCGTGAAGCTGGTGTTCCATAACGCACAGATTACGCCTTATTTGGTGTCAGCCCTGGTACAATTCGCTGGCAAGGTGTGTGCCAGTCACTTTGACGTCTGTCTTTGGTACCGTTGGCACTGGCAAATCTTGCCTGTAAATCTCTGGAAAAAAAGCCTATGGTTCCTCAGTGAAGCAAGCTGACACCAAATAATGCTGCCACATCGCGTACCGGAAATCTAGCTTTCACTTGTCCTATTGCATGGCCTTTATCCTGAAGGGACAAACGTGGCATCTTTCCATGGGGGCAGTGTTGCTGCTTGGAGCATACGCAAACTCAGCTAAGTCGCAGGAACCATTCTCAGGTGCCAGTCACACACCTGTGACTGGCACACTGTGACTGGCACACACCTGCCAGCAGGTCGCTCAAAACGTGAGCGATTACAAACAGACGCATATTGGGGGATTTTGGCAAATATTTGCTACCTACACGTTTAGCTGTGTTGCTCATTCCACGATTGCGCAATCCTTGTTGTAAAGGTGACTAATCAACGATAAACATGATATAAAATACAATGCCAATTGGTATTATTGGAGAAATAATCGACCGAAGTTATAGGCCGTGAGCCAGGGGGATTGGACGGAATAATGCTCATAGTGATTTTGGTGAAGGTATAGTTAGAAAATATGTGATAGCATTAGACAAGCTTTATGGATACATTTTATTTTATAATACTACCCGGAAAGGATGGGTCAATATGAAAAAATAATACTTAACCCCCACAAAAAGTTTTTACCAGCTTGCAAAGCTGGTCTAGGAAGAGACAGACCAACTTTCAACACATTACAGATTTGCATTCGACACATTTCATTTGCATTCGACACATTTGCGTGATTGGCTGTCCTTTAAAGGGGCTACACCATGAATTTAAAAAAAATATATTATATATAAATATTGCCCCTAATACGTTTTAAACAGGTTGTAAGCCTAAAAAACATCCAGATATTTTTTCTCACAATCTGACTGTCTGTCATTCCAAGCTTTTTCAGCTGCAATACCAAAACGTCCTATTGGGCAGGGGGGAGCTACTGAGCAATTCTGTCTGGCCATCATCAATGCAAAATCAGGGCAAGTGACATCACTTGCCCTGCCATTCTGAAATGGCCTGTTCAGACACGCCCATTCAGGAAATCCATGAAATGAGCATGAATGACTGAATGTTAAAAAAAAATATTTTTTTGGGTACAAGAGACACTGGGGAGCCCAAAAAATACTAAAAACCAAAAAAAAAATGAAATTCATGGTGTAGCCCCTTTAAGCCAATGGGGATACTTTCCCCTTTCCCATACTCTGAACGGGCCCCACGGGCCCCCCCCCCCCTGCAGCAAGCCTTAGGGCCATTAGCTGTGCAAACAAAAGACCTGCTTGAATGGAATGTTAAGGAGGTCTCTCTCTCTCTCTCTCTCCCTCTCTCTCTCTCTCTCTCCCTCCCTCTCCCTCTCCCTCTCCCTCTCTCTCTCTCTCTCTCTCTCCCCCCCCCCCCCCCCCCATTGGAATGGCTGAGATTTTATTTTAAAGACAACTTTTACATTTTGTGCTGCAGATTGGGGCAGAAAAAGCCTCCCGCAAGCTGGTATATTATGACTTTGTCATTTCTTGTTTCCAAATAAAATCTAAGAACATACTAAAAATCTAGGAAAATCTATGTTCCGGAAAGGCGTAATTTTCAAGATGGTGTCCAAGATGGCTACCAGCAGGTTAAAATGGCTATAGAGCACCGAAGTCTGACGTGATTTACATTTACAGGCAGGTGAGCCAGTAGGATACAACAGCAGTGGCAACACAGAAATGTGTGTGGGGAAGAATCAATTGGCATAACGACTAAATTGTAGAGAAAAAGGGGGTAAAAAAATATTGGCTACTCTAAATTCTAGTAAAAAAATGATTAATACTAATACTTTCCAACTCAATCAAGGTGATTTCGTTGTCTAAACCTAGGTTTTAGGGCTCAAGGAATATGGCTGAATCAGTGAAATTACCATCAGTTCATAATTTATTGCCAAATAGGCTCTATGCACAGCAGCCATATTATCACTTCTACCCAGGTGTTACCCAATGGTACTAATGAAGGCTCTGTTCCATTTAGGCCTTGGCTACACGTACATGGATCTTTTACTAAACGGATATTTTAGTCCTCCGTTTTTAAAAAGAATCCCTGGCCACATGACAAAGATAAACAAAAATCCCTGTCCACACGTAGACGCAGAAACGCATCGATCAGCTGCAAGTTTCAATTTTATATCAGATTTTATATTTACATTTATTTTATAATTATATAAATGAGGGGCCAAATACAAATACATTTGTAATCACATGTTAAGGCCCAATACTGCAATAGCTGCATTATTTTAATAGCATACGTGAACGTAAACGAAAACAACATTATTAGGGCACAGCTGCAGCGCAAACAGTAGCCATTCACATGACTACTGTGTCATGACGCTGTTTATTTTTGGTATACAACATTTCTAGGGGTATTAAGGGGTGCTGAATCCAAATCTGCTGTATACCCAGCGCAAAAATGTCAATTAAGGCCTCAAAATTGAGAAATTCAACATGGCCGCCAGCGCCAGGACCTCTTTCCAAAAAAACAGGTGCTAAACCCACATTCTTTATTCTACTGACATGAAACTTTGCACAGAACATCTGCACTTATGGGGGAAGAAAGTAGGAATATAGCTGGGGTGCAACCATGAGAGTAACAGGGTGTTTTTGACTGTCTAACTGTAATCTTTGTATAGGCGAGGATACAAAAATGACATTTCTTCAGTGTTTGCAGGAATACTACAGCAATTTGGTAATAACTGTACAGTGTTGGACACCAACATTGGAATCCCCCAAGTCTTAGCTTTCTTCAGGTACCAATTTTATGCCAGTAGCCCTTATAAGTCTGGATATATAAGCATTTTAGTGTAAGCATGCTGTTTTAGGAGAATTTTTAAAAGATAAATGGTGGGGCTTATAGTAGGGTCCGAAAGTGAGGTTCTGTGACCATCCTTTGGCAAGTACGTTTTGACGATTGATTTGACCTCTATGGACCCTTTAGAAAAGATTTAGCCCCCAGGTCCCTCCCAAAAATCCCGGCATTTTTTGCTAGACAGCCAAATTCAAAATGGCGCCCGGCGCCATCTCTAAAAATTAACTTTTGATCTGAATGACCTAGAATCATGTATGAAGGCACTTTTCCATACAAGTCAACCATGAGGATTCCAATTCTGACACAATTTTAATTGTAAGACCTCGTTTTGACTCCGAAATTCAAGATGGCCGACATCCAGTAGAGTAAAAACTTATACCCAGGGGGGCATTTGCCCTGCCATAAAAGGTTGGCCACAAGAAATAATATCTATGACCCAGTAGGATCACAACCTATATGGACAACCCGGTCACCTTGCTGCTGGAAATCCAATATGGCCGCCTCAATATTATCAGAAAATAGCTTTTGCAATAACTTTTGAACCAGATGGGCTAGAAATAAAAACTTGGTGTCTATTTCATGGTTTCAGAGCATGAGAAACTCAATGGAATACTTATCTTTATGATTGGGTGTGTCTGGACCTTTCATTTGCATATTTCCAAGATGGACGCCATGTGAAAATGAGTTTTACTATGACTTTTACAGTGACAGCTGACTGTTATGGCAAAAAGTCTGCTTTTTAAGTAATATGAACACATTTGGTCAGTTTGAGCTTTAATTTATATGTCAGAGTCGTGTAATCCGGGATGCAGAGATGGTAGTCAAGGCAGCAGTGGAGACTAGCCCATTTACAGTGAGCACATCATCCATGATCAACATATCTACAGGACAGTGTGCTGATTCCACAGTCAAGGACGACTTGATGAGTGTGAAAGAACTGGGTCTGAAGGCACTGCGTGAGTCACTGTCCAGTGAACAGAAGAAGACAAGCATAATGAAGCTTAACACTTTCTACACTCAAAACACAAAATCTAAGGGGAAAACCTCAGCACCTGCAAGAGCAATGAAATTACTGCCCTCCTGTGCATGACCCAAATCATAGCCAGTGGTGGAGAACTCAACCTTGTTGACTTTATAGGCAACCACGAGTGCAGTGACTTCCCCCCTTCCCTCTTCCAGGAAGATGGCAGGATGAGAACAGGTACCAAGGCAAGCCTTGTTAAGGTCCTGAAAGAGGAGACCAAAGTTGCATGCATCCCTGACCTGCCTACAGAAGACATAAAAACAGCAGTAGTTATTGATGCCATGTATGCCATGCGCCATTGGTCGTTCCTGAAAGGTGAAGCATTTGGAACAATCGCTGAACGATACCAACGTCTGCTGTTGAATGATGTGCCTGCTGGCACAGAGATCATTCACTTCTGTTTTGACCGGTACAGTGGACCTAGTCTTAAGACAGCTGAGCAAGAACACAGATACTGTATGCTTGACCAAAACCTACCAAAGAATATGAAGTCAGTATGCATTACACAGCTCCAGATCCTCAGGAGTTTTTTGCTGTGTCAGCTAACAAGGCAAACCTATTGAGTTTCCTCTGTGACGAATGGTGTGAAAATGTGAAACTTAAGTCGGCCCTTGGTCCAACACATCTTTACCTGGGTGGGGGGTTTAAAGAAGAGACAAGGAGTGTGGTGATCAAGGAGGGGTCTATTGAAGATGTCCCTGCACTAGAATCCACACAACAGGAGGCTGATACAAGAATAATACTCCACACCCTGTACAGTGTCCAGAATGACAAAGTTGACAGAGTTGTCATCCATGCCAATGACACAGACATCATCATCATGTGCCTTTACTATGCAGCAACCCATCTCAGATGCCTTCCAGAGCTGTGGGTGAGAACAGAGCAAAATTCATACCTTCCTATCCATCAAATGGTATCAGCACTGGGGCTCGCACAGTGTCGTGCCCTGCCCTTTATCCATAGTTTAAGTGGCAGAGATACTGTAGCACCAGCTATCCCTTCTTCACTGGGAAGAAGGCATGGTTCAAGGCCATCATGCGTCTGGATCTCTGCACTTGAGGAGTTTGGTGAAAACTCTTATGATTCCCTCTCAGATGACGTCCATCAATCAGGCACGAGACCTCACAATTGCTGTATATACATCCAAAGCGGACCACCAGGAGTTGACCTGAGTAAGCTTAGAGTGTACAAGTTCCTCAATAATAGATCCACCCTCTTAAAGCTGCTGCCCCCGACAGAGAATGCCTTTGACCTGCACCTGAGAAGAGCTGTTCTAGCAACCATAATAGATAAATGTGCACATATCGCCAAGCCGGATATTCCTTCTTTCACAGAGTATGGATGGTCTCTCAGTGCTAGCAATGCAGTCCCCCTTGCATCTACCGAGCCAGCCTGGCCTGTGTCAATGAACAAGGCAATATCATGCAGCTGTATCAAAGGCTGCCAGAAAAACTGTTCCCGTGCAAAGAAGGCAATTCCATGCTACTTAGGATGCCGTTGCCAGGGACTGGAGACACGATGCAGCAGGATCAGTGCAACACATGACAACAGTGACAGTGAATAGCATTGTACCATAGTATCATTGGCTTTAGAAGCAGGCAAGACAGCACCATAGAGGTCAAAATGAACCTTTTGTAGGCAACCTCAACTCCGCCTTTACTCTATTTGTCACTAAGTAGTCTATCTTTTGTTATGTTACTTGAATGCATACCACTATGTTAATTTGTATAGCCCTAAAGTTGAAGTTTTTGGCAAGTCTTGGAGTGTGCATGTGTCTGTTTATATTGTATTTAGTTTATTAAAATGATACATAAGATACATTGTGGGCTTTTTCTCCGATTTTTCTCTGCAATCATCCCCACAACTATAGATCTATAAATCAATAAATCTGAGGGAAAATGTAATACCATACATTATTTATGACTGCAGCCATATTGACAACATATAAATTAAAGCTCAAACTGACCAAATGTGTTCATATTGCTTAAAAAGCAGACTTTTTGCCATAACAGTCAGCTGTCACTGTAAAAGTCATAGTAAAACTCATTTTCGCGTGGCGTCCATCTTGGAAATATGCAAATGAAAGGTCCAGACACACCCAATCATAAAGATAAGTATTCCATTGAGTTTCTCATGCTCTGAAACCATGAAATAGACACCAAGTTTTTATTTCTAGCCCATCTGGTTCAAAAGTTATTGCCAAAGCTATTTTCTGATAATATTGAGGCGGCCATATTGGATTTCCAGCAGCAAGGTGACCGTGTCCATATAGGTTGTGATCCTACTGGGTCATAGATATTATTTCTGGTGGCCAACCTTTTATGGCAGGGCAAATGCAGCATACCCCCCTTTGCCCCCTGGGTATAAGTTTTTACTCTACTGGATGTCGGCCATCTTGAATTTCGGAGTCAAAACGAGGTCTTACAATTAAAATTGTGTCAGAATTGAAATCCTCATGGTTGACTTGTATGGAAAAGTGCCTTCATACATGATTCTAGGTCATTCAGATCAAAAGTTAATTTTTAGAGATGGCGCCGGGCGCCATTTTGAATTTGGCTGTCTAGCAAAAAATGCCGGGATTTTTGGGAGGGACCTGGGGGCTAAATCTTTTCTAAAGGGTCCATAGAGGTCAAATCAATCGTCAAAACGTACTTGCCAAAGGATGGTCACAGAACCTCACTTTCGGACCCTACTATAAGCCCCACCATTTATCTTTTGAAAATTCTCCTAAAACAGCATCAGTGATGTTGCTAGGTTTTCAATGCAATGGGTCCTGGGATGCAAGGGTGGTCTTTTAGATGGGTCCCAGGGACATTTTATGGGTCCCACAAAAATGCACAGCGTTTAACTCGTGTTTCATCTTATATGGTTATATTCATGTAGAACATGTATCTGAAAGAAAAGTACACAATTCCAAATCCGACAACTAGTACTTGATTTTTTTTTTTACATTAACCACTTGAATCCTAGTATCCCTTTTCTGAGGAGAACTTTAGCCAAAAATAGCAGATCTACAAGCTCACACTTGTGAGCTTCTAGATCTGCTATTTTTGGAGTTATAGGTGTGTAAAGGGAAAAAAGAGCAGCAAAAGTTTATCTGAAACACAATTTTATACAATATAGAGGGGGTCCTTGGCCTGAAAACACTGAAGACCCCTGCTCTACAGGGAATTATTTGATATCTGGCTGCACGGAAAGACACAAGAATCACAGCTGCCATTAATTAGTGCTGTTCAGTGTTGATTGCCTAGTGGTCAAATTGGGGTCAACGAGCCATCGTTAACTTGCTTTGAAGTTGGGCTGTAAGTTGCGCAGCACTTTCACTCTCTCCCTCTAGCAGCAGCTCGCACTGCCCTGAGACAGAGAGAGAATACTTCTCCATACGGCGGTGTTTTACCGAGATTTTTCTTGTTTTCTGCACTATGCCTTGTAATCCGCGGACGGCTTTGAAATCCACGGATGGCCTTCAAATCCGCGGTAATTTCCGCTAAATTGTAGTGCGTCCCATGGACGCAACGAGGGTGCCGTGAATGCGTCCTTTTTCAATATGGTGCGTCAGAGACGCAGGACGCAGGCCTATGAGCATCTCTGCAGCATGCTTACACTAAAATGCGTATATATCCAGACTTATAAGGGCTACTGGCATAAACTTGGTACCTGAAGAAAGCTAAGACTTGGGGGATTCCAATGTTGGTGTCCAACACTGTACAGTTATTACCAAATTGCTGTAGTATTCCTGCAAACACTGAAGAAATGTCATTTTTGTATCCTCGCCTATACAAAGATTACAGTTAGACAGTCAAAAACACCCTGTTACTCTCATGGTTGCACCCCAGCTATATTCCTACTTTCTTCCCCCATAAGTGCAGATGTTCTGTGCAAAGTTTCATGTCAGTAGAATAAAGAATGTGGGTTTAGCACCTCTTTTTTTGGAAAGAGGTCCTGGCGCTGGCGGCCATGTTGAATTTCTCAATTTTGAGGCCTTAATTGACATTTTTGCGCTGGGTATACAGCAGATTTGGATTCAGCACCCCTTAATACCCCTAGAAATGTTGTATACCAAAAATAAACACGAAATGCCTTCGGGGTTATGCTTCTCTGAAAATTGACCCTGTCTAATAGTGGTGTTCGTTTTTTTTTTATATTGCCAACTCTCACATGTACATAAACGTTCAGATTTCAAATATAAAGTGCTTACCCCTGAGCCACGGATGTTACAAGGCAATCCGGACCGTGATAAGTACCCGTATCTCCCGTATTGTTCAATAAAAAGCATTTTAATCCCATCGCCGGCCATTTTCTTTTCTTTTTTTTTTGGTAATGTATCAGAGTGCAATACACCTCCCAACCATTGGTGTCGCATGGTTGAAAGCGTCGGAGAAAATGGCCGGCGATCGGATTAAAATGCTTTTTATTGAACAATACGGGAGATACGGGTACTTATCGCGGTCCGGATCGCCTTGTAACGTCCGTGGCTCGGGGGTAAGCACTTTATATTTGAAATCTGAACGTTTATGTACATGTGAGAGTTGGCAATGTAAAAACATCGAACACCACTATAAAGCAGGGACTCTCGGCACCATGACTGTCATGGTATGACAGTCATGTTTCAGGGCTGAGTTTTACTTCATCGATTCATCCCATGGGCGGTCGTCCCAGAACTCCCCGCCCCACGCACCTTTTGAGCGAGCCACCGGCGGCCGCTCCATGATCGCTGGATTTTGACCCGGGGCGATTGTGTTTTAGGACGACAGACCCCACATTCAATCTGTGTGCGCGCCGTGTGTTCTACTTGGCGCAGAGAAAGAGGGTTTTCGTCACACAGTGAATGAGCTGCTTTTCCCACCACTGTCTTATTATTAATTATGACATTATTTTGCCATAAATGAGCGTGCCTTGTTTCATAGACTGTAAGTGTTGCTCTTTCTCTCTCTCTTCATTTATTATTATAATGACCATGAGCGGTCCGGTGTTTATGTATTATTATTAGGGCCGGGACTTTATCGCGTTAATTTCGATCAATTAATTACAAAAAAATTATCGCGTTAAAAAAATTAACACATTTTAATCGCGCCTATTTTTTCACCGCGGAACGTCTCTCACTGGACGAGTTTCACACGGACCTATTATCCTATTAGCTGGTATTATCGGTCCGCCTGAGAAGCTGTCTGAGAAGTGAGAACGACGTGGTTCTCACAACAACAGAGCAGCCACTGAATGAAGACGTGCCGCATAGCCTGCTTGATAATGTTGGCTGGGCAAATCAGAATCTGTAATGGATGCCGCCCCCCACGCGCGCATTTGTCCCGTTTGGGGGGGGGGGGGGGGGGGGGGGGGGGGGTTGCACGATGCGGTCACATTCGCGCGATTTTTTAAAATAATTAATTAAACGACTATAAAACAACTAACAACAACACACTCTACCAGCCTCCAATGGTGGAAAATAGCAGATCTACAAGCTCACAATGCCTTGTGCTTGTAGATCTGCTATTTTCACATGGTTACTGTATGTTTTATAATATTAATCGAAATCTACAAAGTAACTTGTAACTAAAGTTTTAAAATAACTTTAAGTTTAAAAGTAAAATATTTGCCTCTGAGATATAGTGGAGTTACTGGAGTAGAAGTAAAAGTATTAAAAAATTGGAAATAGGCGTATTCGAGAGTCAAGTGCAAATACCTCAAAATTGTACTTAAGTACAGTTCTTGAGTACATGTACTTAAAGACGTTTACCAAAATCCATTTGAAAACAATTTTTTTCATTGATCTCAGGTCAAATATTGATGTGCGATTAAAATGCGATTAATTTAGATTAATTAATTACAAAGCCTCTAATTAATTAGATTTTTTTTTTTAATCGAGTCCCAGCCCTAATTATTATATTATTTATTATTATAATGACCATGTGCGAATGCGCGATGACGTCATCGTTTCTCAAAATCTCCGGATTACATGTCCACACAGATCCACTGAAACGCATGTTTTGGAAAACCTTCACTTATTTATCCGTTTACAAAAATATCCGTTTTAGCGGCCAAAAACACCGTTTGCGTGTGGCTGAAAGGAGCAAATGCACACAAAAATGTGCGTTTAGAAAAAGATCCATGCACGTGTAGCCATGGCCTTAGTGTAGCACAGTGGTTTCCACGGCCCCCATAATTCTGAGAGTGACACACCTGAAAGGGGCCATTTGGAAGCCCATGAGGGTCCCTGGACCCCAACTGTAGACCCATTGGTGTAGCAGAGTGTTTCCAGTGAGCCAACATGCACAATATCAGCACCCTGACTCTGTTTGATCAGAAAGGAACAGAGCCTTCATTAGTATCATTGGTAACACCTGTGAATGTCTTCATAATATGGCTGCTGTGAATAGAGCCTATTCAAGATGGTGTCCATCCCATGGTGATGTTCCATTGTACTAAATGATGTCAAAACTGCAAATCAACTTTTTTCAATGGAAAATTACATCACATAAAAATTGTCACATTCATTCCATTTCTTATTTCTTCTGCAAGTCAATCTTATGTGCTAAAGGTCAGGTCAAGGTCTATCTCGCATCTTCTCATCCAAGCAGGCATCCAAGCAGGCAGCAGATATGGTCACTGGTTGAAATGACATGTACTAAGTATTCACCTAACCATTTATATGCAGCTGGTTGTTGTAACATACAGTATAGAGCATAGCAGTGGTGGCCATTTTCTGGCTCTACTCCAAAATAGTCAATGCATTTTTCCCATTGACATTTCCAAAAATATTTATATCAATTAATTTAAGCCTAGAATCAAGCCATCCAAGGTCCTGGTGAATCATGACCATAAAACTTTGAAGAAAAAAAAATGTTTCTGTGTTTTTTATTTTGTTTATATTATATACTATATTTAATAAATACCCTATGTTTTGCAGTTTTCAAAACGTTTTTTTCACAGAATCAAACGTTTTATGGTCATGATTCACCAGGACTCTGGATGGCTTGATTCTAGGCTTAAAATAATTGATATAAAAACTTTTGGAAATGTCAATGGGGAAAAATGCATTGACTATTTTGGTGTGGAACCAGAAAATGGCCGCCACTGCTATGCCCTATAATGGCAGTTATGCTGGAACCAGCCGGTACAGTTCTATAATTGAATTGTGCAGTCCTGTGCAAAGTAAACTCAAATATTCGTATGGCGCAAAGGCAAGATCAGAGCAGTAAAAACGTTACTTGCAGGAAACGATCCTTATGTGCTGGGTGAGGTGGGTGCCACAAGTTAAAGGAGGAGTTCACACAAAAAATGATTTATTTTCTATCAATTGCACACCCCATGAAGCCTTGAATACATGGATTTATTTTGTTTTTTGTTGCATTCCTAAGCCAATAATTGAATGCCCGGGTGCATTTCCGGTAGGAGACACAAAGAATCTACTTTGTGTCTCCTACCGAATACATTAGCCGGTAGGAGACAGGAATCAAATTATTAGCTTAGGAATGCGACAAAAACACAAATAAATCCATGGATTCAAACGCTCAGCCCCCCTGGCTATTAAGTACTTCCCGCGCGCCTGCTCTGTCAGCTAGGGGGTCCCTGGCCTGAAAACGTTGAAGACCCCTGGTGTAACCTCGCATCACCAGTCTTTCCACCTCGGAGGAAAGCCTGGTCTGCGTTCCAGAAGACAACATATGATCCGGTCTAGACCACGCCTACTGAAAAAAAGAAAGAAAAAAGAATCCTCTTTCCGGTTCTGCCTATCCGGTTTTGCGGTTTAAATGGAATAGAATTTCCCCGTGGGATAATACCGACGCTAAATAGTCTCCGGATAGTGCACGCACATTTACATTTAAAAAATAAGCTAAACAATGCCGTATCAAGGATTTTATTAGCACGGACCTATTTTGGGGTGAGACGTCTTTCCGGTTCTGCCTATCCGGCCACTTTTTCTTTTTTTCACACCGGATCATATACCCGAAAATGGAATGCTGCCCAGGCTACCCCTGGTGTAGGGCACAGAGTAAGAAGTGCATCGCTGAGCTCCTGTAACTGCTCTGGCGAGGATGGTTTGCTGATGAGATGTTCAAGCTACAGATGTCGACTTGGAGGACACTATAGTCACTAATATGTTGTGCCTGTAATACATTTCTAGAAATGCTAATTTGAACGTTTCTGAACAAAAGATATGGTCTGAACTGTATCTCAACCAGGGTCAATAATAAGAGAGAGACATTTGTTTGAAGTAGAACGTTTTCAGCCTGGCTGGCTGGCGTTCTCTCTCTCTCTCTCTCTCTCTCTCTCTCTCTCTCTCTCTCTCTCTCTCTCTCTCTCTCTCTCTCTAACCCCCCTCCCTCTCTCCCTCCTCTCTCTCCCCTCTCTTTCTCTCTCTCTAACCCCCCCACCCTCTCTCTCTCCCCAACGCCTCTCTCTCTCTCTCTCTCTCTCTCTCTCTCTCTCTCTCTCTCTCTCTCTCTCTCTCTCTCTCTCTCTCTCTCTCTCTCTCTCTCTCTCTCTCTCTCTCTCTCTCTCTCTCTCTCTCTTTCGCTCACTCGCACGCAGCCACACACACACACACACACACACACACACACACACACACACACACACACACACACACACACACACACACACACATTTGTCATCCTAGCATTAGCAGCTATGCTAGCACACTATGCTGCTAAGTGAAGCCCCGTGTTGTTACCTGTACTAATATAAAGTGTTTTACCTTCAAGCCACAGAGTTGTATAATATGTCTGAGTCCATAGAGTTATAAAAGATATGTTTAAATCCCGTCTGGATGCTTTGTTGTTCCACCATGACGAACCTGCTGCAGTGTTGCCAGATACTGGCAGTGTTGCCAGATACTGGGAGAGAAATAAGCAACCAGGTCTATGAAAACAAGATTATTCCTAACCTTACTCAGTAAAACTATGTCTAAACCTATAACCTTATTCCTAAACTTAACCTCAGTAAAACTATGCCTAAACCTAACCTTATTCCTAAACGTAACCTCAGTAAAACTATGTCTAAACCTAACCTTATTCCTAAACTTAACCTCAGTAAAACTATGCCTAAAACCTTATTCTTAAACGTAACCTCAGTAAAACTATGCCTAAATCTAACCTTGTTCCTAAACGTAACCTCAGTAAAACTATGCCTAAATCTAACCTTATTCTTAAACGTAACCTCAGTAAAACTATGCATAAATCTAACCTTATTCTTAAACGTAACCTCAGTAAAACTATGCCTAAATCTAACCTTATTGTCTCCGCCAGGCCGAAAGGCATGGCGAGAGAGTATGTTTTACCCCCTGTCCGTCCGTCCGTCCGTCCGTCCGTCCGTCCGTGTGTCCGTCCGTCATTCGATCTGTCTGTGTACAGCTAATCTCCGCCACCGTTGGCTTGCTCGCCGTGAAACTGTGCACACACACTCCCTGGATGCCACAGCAGAACCTCTGCCCCAAATTTTTCACATGGGGCTTTTATAGCGCCACCAGGAGGCCGATTTGTGCAAAACATATCTTTTGACAGTACTCCTACAGATTTTGTCCAAAAATCACGCAAATCGGTACACAATATCTCTATAGTCATTACACGAAACGGGTATTTCAGATTTTTCATATTCCATTCTGATTGGCTAAAAATGGCTTCCAAAGTTTGCAGGAGTACTCCGTTTTGAACAAAATGCCTCAAATCATCAACACAGCATGCAATTTCCTTGAAATTTTGCACGCATATTTCCACTATGCCGAGGACGAATTGCAACTTGACATTTTTCAAATCAGCCTCATGGTGGCGCTATAACAGGCCGATTTGTGTTTTTACCTATAACTGCACCGATCTGTGTAAAACTTTGTAAGCGCACTCCTTAGAGGTCAAGGAAAAACCTTTGCCCTGCATTTTTCACATCTGCCCTTTATAGCGCCACCAAGAGGCCGACATATGTAAATATGTTTTTTTTATATTACTCCTTCCGATTTTATCAAAATTTCACGCACATCGGTACAGATGATCTCTATAGTCATGTGATCAAGACGGATGTGTTTGATTTTTCATATTCCATCCTGATTGGCTAAGATTGACATCTAAAGTTTGCAGTAGTGGCTTGTTTTGAACAAAATGCCGCAAATCATGAACGCAGTGTCCGATTGCGGTCAAACTTTGCACACACATTCACACCATGTTGAGGAGCAAATACCACTCTTTTAACATTGGCCCGTTATAGCGCCACCAGCAGGTCTAATTTAGCAAAACACATCTTTTGAACAAAATGCCTCAAATCATGAATGCAGTGTCCGATTGCCGTGCAAGGCCAAAGAAGAAATGCCACCCTTTTCACATTGGCCTATTATAGCGCCACCAGGAGGCCACAATAACCTACCTGACCTGGCGGAGACCTGTGCTCCGAGGAGCACTTTTTCTAGTTCCTAAATGTAACCGGTAAAACTATGCCTAAGAAACTATGCCTAACCCTAAACCTATTTCTAACCGGTCCTTAACCTCAGTAAAAAACAAATACAAGAACCACTGGGGGCGAGCGGTCTGCGGAAAAAAATAGGGGCGAGTGTGTTTTTTGTGCGAGTCTTCCAGTTACCCACATGAGCACTTTAAACCCAAGTGACACAACACAAGTGACAAATTCTGTAAATATTCTGTGATTTGGGATCGTACGGGACTAACCTCGCGTCACCAGTCTTTCCACCTCCCGTGTGATCCGGTCTAGGCCACGCCTACTGGGGAAAAAAAGAAAATAATTATCTTTCTGGATTTTGCCCATCCGGGTTTGCGGTGCCGCTTTGTTTTGGTTCCCCAATCCGTATTTAAATGGAATAGAATTTCCCTGTGGGATAATACAGACGCTAAATAGTCTCCGGAAAGTGCACGCACCTTTATATTTAAAAAATAAGCTAAACTACGCCGCATCAAGGATTTTATTAGGACAGACCTATTTTGGGG
This sequence comes from Gymnoscopelus microlampas, assembly GCF_963454915.1. Lineage (NCBI taxonomy): Eukaryota > Metazoa > Chordata > Actinopteri > Myctophiformes > Myctophidae > Gymnoscopelus > Gymnoscopelus microlampas. The sequence goes on from NC_139945.1 coordinate 57,435,315, forward strand.
TGAAGTCTTTCCGGATCTGCCCATCCGGCCGCCTGATGACGCGGATGACGCGCCTGGTGACGTAGAGTTACTTCCGCTCCCGACAGGATCATAGACCCGAAAAGATGCTGCCCAGGCTACCCAGCTGGCAGATCGGCATTGCAACCGACGTCAGGCCGGCCTGGACAGAGCGGGCCCCACCGAGCGGAGGCTCACCCTCCTCAGGCCCTCCTCACGCCGGAGATGTCTCGCTCACCGAAATGTCCGGCGGAATAGCATTTTAGAAGAGTCTGCGGCGGTCTGCAGCCAGTGTCACGACGTCCTGAGGCTGTTATTGCCACGCTTTGAATTTTCCCTATACATTCTGTAACCATTGGTTCTCAAAGTGGGGTCCAGGGACCACCATGGGTCTTGAGGGCGTTCCAGGGGGTCCCCAGCTAAATGATAGGAAGGAACCAAATGGACCCTTATGGGTCTGTAAGTAAAAGTGTATAGACGTGGAACCATATGGACCTGTGAAACGTGTATGTTGTACGTGTTTCAGAGTTAAATTAACATAATAAAGATGAATTTGGGTCCCAAAGATAGAAATGCCATTGGACTGGGGTCCCTGAAATAAACTGGGTGAACATCACTGCTATCATCACTGCTATCACTTCATTTTCACTGCTATCACAGCACAGAAATAATCCAAATATACAAATTCAACACCATTAAAAAAGTGAAACGTAAAACTATTTATATAAACTCTGTCTGTCTGCCTGTATGTAGTCTCGCGTCACCAGACTGTTGCCTCCCACAATTTACAAATGTTTCCGGCATACAGTCTGGGACTCGGAAGCTCTAAAAATGCTTAAGGGGAAAGCGGAAGCCCCTCCCCTACCCACTTCCGTTTTAGCATTGTGCAGTGGCGCAAAGGAGTCCGACTGGAATCAAAACAAAAAGTGTTAAATAATATAAATATGATATATGTATGAATATATATACAAATATATATATATGTATCATATATGATACATATATGAATATAATGATAAACAATCCTCGCACAAATAACATGAATCTACCTATGACTCCCTATGCTTCCGCCTCGGTTCTGTTTCCACTGGGACTACAGGTCCGCGGGCACCGCGTCGTGATTGGTCGAATGTTTTTCCGGTCTGAGTAGCTTCCGTTAAGCAGCTTTCGGGAAGTGGAGTTCCAGACTCTATATAGCATTCAGAGATTGTGGAATAGTTGTCTGGTGACGCGAGACTAGTCTGTATGGGTCTGTAAAGCTTTATTTTTGCTACAGTCGTATGACAGTTGCACAAATAAAAAATAAGAACATTTTGGCAGCTTCCCTGCTGTATCTGAGTATGCAGACCCCTGATGTACATGAAATAATGCAGTAAAGACATTTATTTTTCTTTATTAGAAAAAGGCAGAGATAATCCAAATATACAAATGAAACATTATCAAAAAAAGTCAACAAGTAAAACTTTAAAAAAAAATAATCCAAATATACAAATGAAACACTATTAAACACTATCAAGAAAAGTCAACAAGTAAAACTATATAAAAAGTAATCTTAATATACAAATTAAACACTATCAAAAAAAGTCAACAAGTAAAACTATATAAAAAGTACAAACTAATATGTGTGTGTGTGTGTGTGTGTGTGTGTGTGTGTGTGTGTGTGTGTGTGTGTGTGTGTGTGTGTGTGTGTGTGTGTGTGTGTGTGTGCGCAGAATGTGACATACTGTACTATAAAAATCTTTTGAAAATAGCAGATTCATTTGTTCACTCAAGATGTAGCAGATCCAGGGTTCATTTGGTTCTAATTGCCATTTGCGCACACAGCGTTACTGTAAGGGCCCAATTTGAACACCCAATAGGAGGGGTCAAGGGAACCACTCAAGGTTCCGGTAAGGAAACGGAATCAAGAAAATCCAAAGGGCAAGGAAGTAGGGTTGATCAATCCCGTGACTCTGTGACTGGCGACTGTGGCCTCTTCCTTCCCCCATCTCGATCTGAAGCCCCCTTCAGGTAACGTATGACCTGTGTCTGCAACTCCTCCTCTGTCGTCCCCTTGCAGCTCTCAATGCTTCTTACGGCCCCTGGAATGACAATAAAGAACAATGTCAGAAAATGGGGTGGGGGAGATTTTTTTTCCTTTTTTTTTCTTTCTTTACAATGTATTTACTTACTGTGCAAAATGTCCTTAATTTCCAACTCTTTGAATGCCGTCTTCTTATTCTGCCCAGTCCAATTGATGTGTTTTGCCAGACCGTCGGTCATCAGCAAGGGCACCATCCGGTACAGAGCATCTTTAACATTTTGTCCACCCATTGTGGCCAGATGCGAGACCTACAATCAAAGTCACGGTCTTTAATACAAAAATTCAACATCATCGAATACAATAAGTAGATTTACATTAAATAGTTAGCAAATTACTTACAATGACGTCTCCGACACTAGAGTCTTCAGTTAGCTGGCTCTCTAGATGCTTTAGCGCACTCAGGGTGGTTAAGGGGAGGCCAAGGTTATCTGGTGGAACCACACTGGCTGCAGAGACAGTCTGTGCCTTCAGGTGTTGGACGTCCTCCTTAAGCTCAGACAGATGCGTAACTAAGAGAAGCAGGGCTTCACTCTGCTTCTGTACTTGCTGAGACAGGGCAGAGACTTGCTGAGACAGGGCTTTATTCTGCTTCAGTATCTGCCTGAGATGGGCACCTACATGTGTCAAAGAAATTAAGTTAATAGATGCAGAGTTTTAGTAATCAATAATAGAATAAGTGCTTTGTACACTTCTGCCCACAGTATACATGGGTGATACAAATAAAATAAAAGTAATTACCTTTTTCATTTTCACAGTCAGAACTGTCAACTGAGCTGTCGAAGAGTGTGCGGCGAGACCGAGGTCTTTCACGCGAGTACAAAGTGTGTGTGCCATCTAAAACACAGACAGATGAAATTCAACAGATTTTAATACAACTCAAAACAGTGATTCTTGAAACGTTAACTGGATCAAAACAGTCGTGTTCAAACAATAATTACCATCATTGTGGAGAAAAGGGCCACCTGGGCTTGGTGGACTGCTTGGTGATGGACTGCAGAGAAGTGGGTGAGGGCGAGGTATTGATGCCGCCGTCATCACAGGGCATGGTGAATTCGATGTCACTGGGCCTGGCGAAGGACTTAGACGTAGCGGCACATATGGCGATCGAAACACTAGAAGACAAAGGAAAGAAGGAAATCAAGACACAGAATTGTATCCTTTTCTAAATACATACATTACTAGCATTGCAATGATGGTGGGAAGAAAAAAGGTAAAATCACAAAAAAGCTACATACCACTGGGGCTAGCATCCATATCTGTACTCAGCAATGTCCTTGCCGCTTGGATTGGTAGGTTCTCTATAAAATAAGCAATTATTAAGTGATGATTTTAATCAAGCTGATTGATATGAAAATCAGTGGCTGAGAAATGCATTACTTACTGCTCTTGTCTTTGAGGGCCTGCAGACGAGAGGTACTTTGTACCTCAACCTGCCCTTCCACCACTGTTGGCACTTTCACCTTTTCAAACCTTGGGGTGTTTCAGACAAGCAGCAAATTAATGACACATTTCCAAATGAGTGTTCCCCAGCTTTAAATTATACTTTTTTTTTTGCACCTTTCCACTTCTTTAATTACCTTGCATTATGGTGCGTCTTGGAGACCTTTCGAGGTGGTGTGTCGTCGTCGGAATCATCTCGGTACCGTTGTGGTATACTAAAAGATAGCACCATTTCAGTTTCCAAATGCCCATTGTAGCCCCAGCTTAGTTCAGAAAAATAAAATAATAGACAAGGGAAGAAATAAAATAAAAATCCAGGACATACCCTTTTTTCCGTGGTTTGGGGTTGTCATCCAGTGATGAGCCATTGTTCACTGCCCGAACCAGGTACTCATTCGCTTTATGCCAGGTGTCTGCAGGTTTTGACAAGTACAGTTATATTCAAGTAATGAATAAAATACAAATCCTCAATACATCAACATGTTGTTCATTACAAAAGTCAAATAATCAAATACTAACCAGCTGTCTTAACCACCCACATTGGTACTTTTTTCCAGTTGGCGCACGGTTGGTGTTGACTCTTAGCGGCTTTAAGGATCTTTTGACTTTCCCTCTTATCGTAAGGTGGCCAGTAACACTCAGTCTGCTTCTTATCCAAACACCAAGACAGAGGTATGACCGCATAAGCGTTATTCTCCGCAGGAAACATGGCCACAGCGAACGCCATTGCAAAATGATCTATAAAAAGAACACAATTGGTTATTTAAAAAAGAAAAAAAAACTTGATATAAAAAAAAAACTTCATTGTTTAGAAGAAAAAGTGGTGCGGGTTACCGGGTCCGTCATCTACCGCTGAGGCATCTGGCTCTGTGGGTTGAGCCTCTGTGTGTTCAGCCTCTGTGGGTTCAATGCTCTCATGGTTCTGGGGAACTAACGGATATTCAGGTGCTTGGTTTATTCGCTGCAAGTCCTCAGGTGCCACGCTTCCAGATGAGACATTGGAGAGGATAAATCTATGCTCCTGGGGAACCCTCAGATCAGATCGGGATTGGGTCGGGACAATCATTCGCATCTCACGGAGAATTGCCTCAGTGCCTTTACGAATTCTCCTCCTTCTGCTTGAGTAACTGACACCAGAAGCCATCGCTACTGAGGCTTTTAAGTGATAACTATAAAAACACAGTTGTCCAGCCCTAGAAAAGTGATACCTACACAAACAGTTCACAGTCCAAAGAGATGGTCTATTCTGGAAGATGGTCTCTTTTGAAGGATGGAAGTCCTGGAAAATAAATAGAAACATCTTCAATTTAAGTAATCCATACAAACATTTTTAACACACACACACACGCACGCACGCACGCACGCACGTGTGTGTGTGTGTGTGTGTGTTGAAAGCCTAAGGCTAATGATAAAGCATATTATACCAGAATAGCATAACATGGGAAATAAACAAAAATGTCAACATACCGTTGGCTATCTTTGGAAGGCGTCAAAAGATGGATTCTTGTGGAAAAATCCAGCACTGGCAGCAACCAGTCAGATTTTCAAGCAGACAAAAAAAACAGCAACAGCAAACACGTACAATCAAGACTGAGTGCATTGCTGAGTTCAGGGTTGAAGCCAAGCCCTTTTAAAGCATTAATGGGGAGGGGTATTCACACATTGGTCAATGCATCCCCATAACCCCCCTCCACCCCCACCCACACATACAATGGACATGCATGTAACATTTCAGTACAGCATTTTTATAGATGCAATTTCAGACATTTTTAACCCTGAATTATGAAGACATTTGAAAACTATTCATATTGGTGTTATAAAATAAAATAAAATAAAAAAGGCCTCAGTGACGATAATATACAATCAATTGCTCCTCAATAAAATGTAATGTTTCAAGCCGTTATCATTAGCCCTGCATTGCCAAGTTGTATTTTGTAAGATATATATATATATTTGTTTGCTTTAAAACTTTTACTTTATGCCTATTTGCTTATTTTATTCAACTATTAGTATAAATATGAGTGATCCCAAACACTCCTGTAGAGTAGATGGCAGTATCACTCCGTGTGTCTGAACTGGGAGGGAGAAATGCACCAGAATAAGAAGACGGAAGTTCTCAGAACGGAAGCCCAGACGTGTGTTTGCTTTCTCGCCCTACACACGACTTTACATACTAAACGTTACGGACTATGGAGACTAAAGTTATACTATAATACCTTTTTTCCACCGGGAAATATATTGGAGAGGTTAGTATACTGACTATTTTACACCTGGGGAGGATGTCTGCCGTTTGTCGATCCTTTAAGACAACTGTAGGAGTTCATAAATGTTTCCGTGTTGTGTGTTAACTCCTGTCCTGTATAGCTTGCCGAAGCTAACTGTTGTTGTGTTCTATTGCGTTATAGTTGTCTGGATTACTATAACTGCATTAATTTATCACGCCACCGAGTTAACTTGCTAACATTTGATGTGATCGGTAGGCAGATATTTGTTGTAGTGCGTAGTGTTGTCGAGCTGATGTTGTCGTTAATCTTAGCTATGCAAGCTAATTTTATTTTAGCATAGCTATAGAATGGCGGCTAGCACACTCGACAGAATTGGCTTCGACCATAGAGTTAGCAGAACAGAAGCGGATGAATTGTATTGTATAAGATTAAAAACATATATTATGCCAGATTTTAGTGAGGAAGGAAGGTGGCTTTGTATGATGTTGCAGAGCCTGACTGCGGACACACACACACGTTCCTTTGTCTCTATTTTATAGTGTAAAATCAATGTTCTTTATTGTCATTCCAGGCCATGAGAAGCGTTGAGAGCAAGTTGGTGACTGGCACATTTCACAGCAGTGATTGTATGTATTGTTTGATACTGTTTTGGTCTAGATACACTTTTGTACTATCAGTGTTTTGGAGTTGTATCTCTGAACAAAATCTGAGACTGCGCTAACACGAACTAAACCTTTCTGCATTATGTATTAGGCTTTGGAGGTATATCTATCTTTGAGTCCCCCATTTATATTGTAAAATCAATGCTAATGTAACATATTGGTGGGACAATGGCAATCATTTCACCCCCTCCCCTCCGCCTCCACCCCCACGTCCCAAGCATACTCACTCATTTCCTCCAAATGACTCGATCACAAAGTATTTGTTTGAAAAGTACAAAGTCTTTGTTTCAAAAGTAGTTTAGCGTTCCTTGCATTTGCATTTTGAAACAGTATTGAATGCCATTTTAAGTATTCTGTGCTCTATGAGTTTATCAATGAGTTAACTAAAAAGGCTCTCAAATTTGTAAACAATCTTTCTTGGGGTAATACCCTTTGTTGACTATACTGTTGCCCCCTTGAAAAATCCAGACTCCAATTCTTCTTTTGGCAACTTTATTAATCCGGTTTGGTAGCATTAGTAGTAGTTTTATTTCACAAAGCAGTGTTCACAGCCTGTCTCTTTCACACACTGTCACTAGCACACTGTTTCAGCTCTGAGACTGCTGCTCTGCTCTGCTCTCTTAAAGGCATAGTCACATTTTTGTCTCTGTACTACAAAGTTACTGGAGCCATTAATACATTCACAATAGGAACACTATTATAATAAAGAAAACAAAATACAAGGTCAGTGTGTTCAGAGTTAACACAGCGTTTCTTATCTCCATTTAACTCTAGATTGCAACAATACCAGTGAATCTGTACTGCCATGAAACTGCACACACTGTACAAACGCTTTGGATTAAAACACATACATGTGTTTAATATCTTCACTGCCCTATGTGTTGAATACATTTTTTTATATATAATTTTTAATCCCGCACCTTTGCAACCCCTATATTTCCTAGCCTGGCATGGCCAGACTAATATCACTGCATAGATATTAGTCTGGAAACTCGGTGTGGAACCTACATTTCCGAGGGGCAAATTTAAAAAATGCCCCTGGTGATAAACCCGCCCCATACTTGCATACTGGACTCTGATCGTCCCTCACAATTTCGGAGGGAGAGAAATAAAATCTCTACTGAGAGGGGCCAGACCTAATCTGCCAAGGGCAATTCTTTTTTTGCAATGGCAGATTCATGCTTAGAATATTACTTTTATTGGCTGTCTAATTTATCTCCCTTCTCTCTCTCAGGTATATTATGCCAGCTTTTTACTAGTGAGGAATGAAGGTGGCTTTGTATGGCAGAGCCTGACTGCGGAACAAAAACATATACTAATTGCATCAAAGTTGCTTGCATTCTCAAGCATTTTAATTATAAAGACCCCAGTCACTGTGTGTAACTCCAGTGTTACACACTGCATATATATATGCTATATGTATATGTACATGTGTGCGTACACACACACACACACACACACACACACACACACACACACACACACACACACACGTTCCTTTGTCTCTATTTTATAGTGTAAAATCAATGTTCTTTATTGTCATTCCAGGCCATGAGAAGCGTTGAGAGCAAGTTGGTGACTGGCACATTTCACAGCAGTGATGGTATGTATTGTTTGATACTGTTTTGGTCCAGATACATTTTGTACTATCAGTGTTTTGGAGTATCTCTGAACAAAATCTGAGACTGCGCTAACATGAACTAAACCTTTCTGCATTATGCATTAGGCTATGGAGGTATATCTATATTTGAGACCCCCATTTATATTGTAAAATCAATGCTAATGTAACATATTGGTGGGACAATGGCGCTTGGATCGTCAACACATTTCTATAGCTACAGTGATGCTAAAACTGGACCGTTCACGCCTTATCTGCATGACACACAGACTCGATGCAAAACATCTCAGATAGAATTGCCACTAAATGAGGGCCTAAATGCATAACTGGGTGAATGACATTAAAATGACAACATCATTCACAGTCATGCTTAGAATATTACTTTTATTGGCTGTCTAATTTATCTCCCTTCTCTCTCTCAGGTGGCGGTCTGGGTTGCTGCTGTGCTTATAATTGTAACTGTCCAACCCTCCCTGTAGAGTGGAGTATGAGAACACTTGTGTGTCCAAATTCTCTCTACCAGGTATTAACTAGTCTAATCCATCTGTTTTGTACCAATCTACAAGCAGTTGTGCGATGGAGCATGATACGGCTTTGATTGTGTCTAACCCTTCTCTTTTTCTTTTTAATTTTCTAACTTTCTCAGATGTTTCTGCTTGTCATTTGCTGCGTCACAGCAGTGGGGATGAAGAGATCGAGGAGCATCTGTGATGACCAAGCTTATAAAACCATGGTAGGTTTAACATGAGTCTAGAAGTAATGTACAGCATAACAGTATAAAGTAGAGCCTGACTAAAAAAGAAAAAGAAAAAAACGGTTCGATGTCTGTATGTTCCAGACGCAGCACTGTTTGACCTGGTGAGGGCAGTGACCACATTCAAGAACCTCTTGGACCTCACGTTTTGCAAGGTAAGGGTGTGACTACACAGTTATCCAAAAATGGCCAATCTACAAGCTCACAGCACGTCACATTTATTTTACCATAAGTCCCTGAACATGGCATTAGAAGAGGGGAACTGATCAATCTATCAAGGGTTTCTACACACTGAGTTAAATTAACATATTACATTTACATACATTTCACTATATAAATTGGGGTCTCAGAGATAGACATGCCATTAACAGGGTCTGTAGACCTAATGTATGTTAAATTGGGGGTCCTTATTAAAGTACCAACACCACCGTTGTCTAATTTATTTCCTTTCTCTCCCTCTCAGTTGGCGTTCGTTGGGTGGCTCACGTGACGCGTTCCACATGAAGGAACTCCATTGGCTTTGGAAGAAGAGGAGTAGAAGAGGCAGGCGACAGACACCAGCACACAGAACATTTAAAATTTAATTAAATGAACAGTGGCCCATTTTTTATTCATTCCAGTAGCTTTGATATGGCTCTGAGTCTGTGGCATGTTAACTAGAAACACATACCCCAGGACAAACTACAGCGGTAACACATGGAACCAAAATTGACCTTTACATGTCTGAAAGTCTGTGTACAGATGGAAACAAATGGACCCTTACAGGTCTGCAAGAGTACAAATGGACCATAGATCTCCTATTTTTTGAATATTCTTATGCATTTTTTACTTGACATTCGGCTCAATGGGTATGTTTACTTTTGTCCAGTAGCTTTGATATGGCTCTGAGTCTGTGGCATGTTAACTAGAAACACATACACCAGGACAAACTACAGTGGTAACACATGGAACCAAAATGGACCTTTACATGTCTGAAAGTCTGTGTACAGATGGAACTTTTCTCACTGTCTGCCATTTTAATTAAAGTGATACATTTGTATTTTAGGATTATTATTATGTCTGTGCCTTTTCTAATAAATACCATAACAATGTAGTTAATGTCTGTGCTGCATTATTTCATGTAGGCCATGTATTTTCTGCATTGTCATGTTCTTAGACAGATACTTACGAGATACAGGGGAACTGTGTGATGAGGACCTTATTCTGTATTGCTACTTGACATGTTTAGAAACCTCAAATGCGGGTGGGTGGGGGGGTGTGACAATGGGCGCTAAATATAGGGGATGAAAGGGAGGAGGGGGGATTCCCAAAGGGCGGGGGGGGGGTATATACAGCATTATATGACGGCGCTACGCTACCCGGCCGCTATCGACGACCGCCACGGTTGGCGTTGACCGCCGGAGTGAGGCTGATAAGCGGCTCGGCGTGAAGCGCGGCTCACGCTGATCAAGGAGGCCGAGTGGACGCGGCGTGTCCCGCCCGGCGGACGCCCTGGTCGGCCTGGCGTGGAGACGGCCTCACGCCAGAAATGTGCGATATTTTGCTAGCTGGGTAGTACGGGACCGGCAAACCCCGCCCCCGACTGTCTCCACTGGCTGAATTACATAGGTGGCCTTGCTGTATGTTATGCCACACAGTTAGTGACAGGACAATGTTATAAAAAAAAATCACACCCTGTGTGAAGAGAGTGGTGCCTTTGATGAGCCCTGTATTGGTATTGATGTTGTCATCAATGTTTGTTTATTGGACAGACATACATACATACATACGGACACACGGACAAAGTCAGATATAGAAGTGGTTGGCACCACTCAAAAACACAATATAAAAGACAGCTTTTGTGCATTTGTGTAGTAGGAGAGGCGTTCTCACATGCCCTATGTTCCTGTACAGTTTGCGTGATGTACCGTTCTAATTGTTGGCGGAATAGTCGAGTACAGTACTTGCTACTCACCTGAGATATATGACAGTACAGTACAGACTAACTGAGACGAGGCATTTGGTCATGAGAACTATCAATATAGCATCCATGATCCATCCATCTGCAAGGCTGGCAGACGGCTGTTACTTAATCCATTGAAATAAAGAAAACCCACTGAGCCATAGTTGGCTATTAGACCTCCGTCTAAAACCGGGTTATAATTGGTCTAACAGTGAAAGTTTTTTAGCGGTCTAGGCTTAGCCTAGACATTGATTAGCTGTTTTTTAAGCGTCTGTATATAGACGTCTATATTATAGACGTCATTTCAGCGGCTATAATATAGACGGTCTATATATAGACGCTTAAAAAACAACTAATCAACGTCTAGGCTAAGCTGTTAGACCAATTATAACCCCGTTTTAGCCTAGCCCTTAGACGTATTTTAGACGTCTATTAGCCCAAAAAATGCTCAGTGGGAAAACAGTAAACCCGAACCAAACCCGCACCCTAACCCTAACCGCACGATTCCAGACGCTGTGGGCGCTGGGGGCGTGTCTTCTCCTCCGCGTCACCAGCGCCCATACCCTAGGTGGGGTTGGCGAAAGGGCCTACTCTGTGTGGAGTTTGCATGTTCTCCCCGTGTCTCCCAGGGTAGTTAATACCCTCACAAAAACATGTAGTAATCCTGGTCACTATAAAGCCTCCCCCTGGTCAGCCGGGGCGCCTGATGGAGGGGAAGGGAACTGGTTGGAATAACGTGTTCCTTCCACACGCTACGTCCAACCAGGGAAACTCCCCCCTGTCAGGTGACAAGAAGGTCAGTTGGCTCTCCCAGGATCACTTAGCAAATTGGCACCGGGTGTAAAAAGGGTTCCAAAATCGAGGGATAAAAAATATAATTACAAAAAAAAAAAAGACAAATAATAATAATAATTACTATAAAATGTGCTCCTCGGAGCACAAGTCTCCGCCAGCAAATATTGGAATTTATTCCAAGATTGGAACTTTGATGATAGGCGTTGCGCCTTTGCTTCTTCATCAGTTTGCAGACAATGATTAGCTTCTTCAGTTTGCATAATAAGAGTTAGTTGCACTGTGTCATCAACTGTGACTGGAAAGTACTGTTCTTGATTAATCCTGTCTAAGCTATTTATATTACGTATTGTGATGACACCAGTGTGTCTACATAATGTATTGCTCCGCCATTTCTCAGCCATTTCGTGATTATTCCTGTCTTACCTCACTTTGAAAGAGACAAAGACTCTTTCAAAGTGAGACAAAGACTCTTTCAAAGTGACACATCTATTTATAGGCCGCTATACGTCATGCGTCTCACTAGCCAATCAGAGCACACTCTTTCAACGTATTGTCACGTGTCACGTGAGGCTTGACCAAAGTTAGCTTGGCCGAGGGGGGGGGGGACGGAAAGTGAAAACATAGTCTCCTGGCGGAGACAATAATAATATATGAATAGAGACGGGTGGGTGGCACTTTACATTTATATGGGAGGCTTTTCTAGAAGGACCTGGACCTCATATTCATTATTGACAACTTCTGAGTAAAAAAAGTAAAACGGTTTTACTACTTTTTACCGCCTTGTTCACAGGGTCCAACCACATTTCCTGTTTTCTATTAATAGTAATACATATACGGTAGCTTAATTAAGTATTCAAATGTCATGGCTTTACTCAAATTACTCTGGGCCTGATAATCTTCTATGAATTGAATACACATGACCCCAAAGGAAACAAGCCATAGGACACACAGTGACGCACGCACGCACGCACGCACGCACGCACGCACGCACACACACACACACACACACACACACACACACACACACACAATGGAGACTGACACTTGAGAAGCTCACAGCGCTGAAGGCCTGGCCAGCCTGGCTTTACATTACATCACCTGCTAGTGCAGATCAACACTCACAGACTGGTGCTGGATCACTGGTCAAGATGAATAAAACTCATCTAGGTCCTTATTCATCCCTAGTCTAACATGGATAAAACTCACCAACCCAGGTCCTTATTCATCCCTAATCTACACAAATCATGGTTGTGTTGAAATGGAGGATGAAGGAACAGGAAGAGCCTCTGCCTGTCACAGCACAAGGGAGAAGTCTCCCCTCTGGGCTTTCTGTCAGAAATACTTGGCCACGCCCATGAAGAGGAAACTTCTCCCTTGTGCTTTTGCAACAAGTCTGGTCAACAGCCATGGCCTTTAACCTCACAGAAATTATGCCTAACCCTGACCTCACATTAACGGTAGGGTAAGTGATTTTCTTTGGTTAAAATAAGTCCTAAATAGCTCTATATTCTGATTGTAATCATTGCTATAGAGTGTTCAGTAACAGGGGTCTCCATGTCTCTCCATGCTCTTTATTAAACAGAAAATACATTTTCGGGTCCGGATACCAATTTTATCCAACCAGGATAGAGAACTCAGTCAGGATACAGATTAAACAAGTGAAATTGGAAGTGGTAACACAAAGATATAAGCAGAACTGGAACACTAAAAGGGAAGCCGATAAATGGGTACTCTCTCCTGATTGGCAGAAATTGTGTCACCTACCTGAAAATGTATTGTCTGTTCATTAAAGATGCAGTGCCATGATTTATTTTCTGCCTAAAAAATGATGATCAGGTATTATGATTATACTAGGAGAAATAATTTTCCCCAAAAAGTGTACAGAAATGGCTAAAATTACGTTTTTATGTGGCCACACCCACCAGGTCATTATGTATGCTCGGTTGTCAGGGGGGTGGTATTCTATCTGAGTTAGCCACACCCCACAATGTTAAGTGAGTTGTGGTAGGCTGTCCCCTGTTATTGTGATGTCATCAAAACAGGGTATTTCCAACGGGCATTTTGACTCAGAGGCTTTCAGCTTTCAGGAAGAAACCAAAAGTACACAGGGAAGGCAAATTTGCACATTATAACAACACCTGGAGGTCTATTAGAGTAATGTTAACTTTGTAGACACGTGAAAACCAGAAAAGGCTCAAAACTATGGCACTGCATCTTTAAAGAGCTGGAGAGACAGGGAGACCCCTGTTGCTGAACAAACTCTCTGTAGCAATGATTACTATCACAATATAGTGCTTTAACCTTAAAAAAAAAAATCAACTTTTGTTTTAACCAAGCAATATCACTTACCCTACCTTTAACATTTGTTGGGTCAAAAAACAAAAGAAAGGAGGTGCAATAAAGAGGTGGTGCCATGGTTTTGCACTTTTTCTGTTTTTCATGTGTCTATGAGGTTGATAGAACTTCATTAAGCCCCCTGGTGGTGTTTTTATGGTGTTTTATGTCTTCTCTGACTATTGTGAGTTTCTACCTGGAGGCTGAAACCTTGAGGGTCAAACGTGCCAATAGAAAAACAGCGATTTAGTGACATAGTAAAAACATACCCTCCCCCTCATTATCATAACACAACAGGTGTGGGCATGAGGAGGAGGAGGGACTAGGACAGGTGGGTGGTGCTAAGGTGGTGGAGGAGGAGGTGCTAAGGTGAGAACCAGGTATACTTAATGAACTGGAGGCGTGTCCACATAAAAACATAATTTTAACCATTTCTGTACACTTTTTTGAAAAAAATCTTCCTCCTAGTATAACCATAATACCTGATGATTATGTTTTAGGGGGGGAAAAATCACTGAAAATCACGGCACCCCGTCTTTAACACAGTGAGCCACAGGGCTGTTGAAGCTTCAGGGTGAGTGGGCCCCTATTTCTGTTAGAAAACCACACATGAACTATGAGATTTTTAACTACATACCAGGCATACCACTACGCATCATTACTTTCTCATTTTCCATGTTGCCTGCAGTGCTTTCAGACATAACGGTTGACCATGAAGTCCTTCAACAACAAAGTGTGGTGGTTTCGCTCAGCCGTCGTTGTTCCCTCCTTTTGCGGTGTTGCCGGTAGCCCTCCTGTTTCTTAAATGGACCTACGGCAGTGTCCGGCCATCGCTAACCCGTCCGTCATCCTCTGGTAGACCAGACTGGAGTCGGACCCCACCACGCACAACAGCACGGGAGGTCCTCTGTCCAACACCTGCCGAATACCTCTGTGGCTCAGAGAACTGTGAACAGGCAGCGGCAGAACAGTTTGGACGGGAGCTCCATCCTTCTCCCTTCCCTCCAACAACACCACCTGGAGTTCAGGACATTTCGTGCCAGAGACGTGTGTCCACTGACGCACCTCGACCAGATCCATGTAAACAAGGAAAGCCGCATGAACCTGAGCAGTGTCCTCCACCTCTAGATCCATCAGGTGCATGTACGCCGGGTGCTGTAACATCCAGTTAGATGGGAAAGGTGTCTCTAGCACGTCCATGACATGTCGTACGCACTAAACGTGTAATTAATATGAGTCAAGTTTATGGTGTTATGGACATGGCGGTTGTTTTTGTAGATCGTCTTTGCCGACGTCACAGTTTATTCTACATAATGACATCATAATGCAGTGACATCACACTGTCACCGTGTAACTGTCCTTGAAAATGAGTTGTCCAATAAACAAAACATCATTCAGCAACTTTTAGCGTGACAGCTTATGTCTTATATCTGTGTCCCTGGATAATAGGCTCTATGCACAGCAGCCATTTTGGAGAAAAAATGGGCCTCTTCTGACTTCCTTCACAGGTGTTACCAATGATACTAATGAAGGCTCTGTTCCATTCTGGTCAAACAGTGTCAGGGTGCTGATATTGTGCATGTTGGCTCACTAGAAATACTAGTGGGTCTCAAAGTGTGGTCCAGGGACCCTCATGGTTTATTGAGAGGGTGTAACTCTGAGAGTTATGGTGGTCCTTGAAATTAAAAAGTTTGAGAACCACTGTGCTACACTAAATGGAACAGAGCCTTCATTAGTGTCATTGGTAACACCTGTGAAGGAAGCAAGGAAGGGGCCCAATTTCTGTCTAATATGGCTGCTGTGCATAGAGCCTATTACTGTACTTGGTGACACTGTGTGACGGTGGTGCTGGCGTGTGAAATGTTACGCTGGACGGTACATCTGAGAGAAGAACGAAATACAGCCCATGCTGCTGTTCACAAGCTGTACTCCTTTGGAGGAGAAAAGAACAACAGTGATCAGATTGAAGTGCACATCTTCAACACTGAGTCTTTACTCTGGATGAAGTTGCCCCCAGTGACGACTGGAAGCGGAGAAGGTCTCCCTGATGTTCCCGCCAGGCGCTGGGGCCACACAGCTGTACTTATAGCAGATTGCATCTTCACCAGGGGAGGTGTTCCTTGCTGCAAACTGCTCTATGAATTTGATGTCGACTCCCACAGATGGTTCAAGCCCGAGATCTCTGGAACCGTTCCAGTGGCGAGGTGCCACCCCACAGCCGGTGTCTTGGAGAAGGTCATGTATATCTATGGAGGATTCGCCCAGCTGACTGGACGCACTAATGACATGTACAAGTTGGACACCACCACAATGGTCTGGTCTTTAATTAACACCAGAGGAACTCCACCACCTGTTTCACATAGTCACTCTGCCACCATCATCGGGACAAATATGTTTGTATTTGGGGGCAATGGGGGCCAGGGGGACGTCTGGAACAACATCACAGTGTTTGACACAGAGACCAGCAGCTGGCTGAACACACCTTCTGCACAGCTTCTCCCAGAAGGACGCTTTGGTCATTTAGCCTTTGCCTACAATGGAGAGCTGTACATATATGGTGGCTACAACTGGACATACTTAATGGGCTCTATTCACAGCAGCCATATTATGAAGACATTCACAGGTGTTACCAATGATACTAATGAAGGCTCTGTTCCATTCTTGGTCAAACAGAGTCAGCGTGCTGATATTGTGCATGTTGGCTCACTGGAAACACTCTGTTACACCAGTGGGTCTACAGTTGGGGTCCAGGGACCCTCATGGGCTTCCAAATGGCCCCTTACGGGTGTGTAACTCTGAGAGTGTACAAATGGAACCAAATGGACCCATAAGGGTCCATTTGGTTCCATTTGTACACTCTCAGAGTTAATGGCGGTCGTGGAAACCACTGTGCTACACTAAATGGAACAGAGCCTTCATTAGTATCATTGGTAACACCTGGGAAGGAAGTGATAATATGGCTGCTGTGCATAGAGCCTATTGATGATGTGTGGAAATTCAACCCAGTGACCTTCACCTGGAAGAAGGTCGAACCCAAGGGAAACGGCACTTCTCAGAGGTATAGGATGTGCTGTTGCATGCTGGGAGATCGTATCATCCTCTTTGGAGGATACAAAGATAACCACAACATCACTGATGGTCTGTACTTAGATTTATGTCCAACACTGAAGACACTATGTGTACTGTTCTCACTGCACACTGAATAGTATGATTCAACAGTCAGATAAACGCCTTTCTTCAACCATGACTCAGGAGACGTTGTTTGTAGTCAACAGGTTTTATGGCTTCAAAAGGGTGAAACAACAGCCATAATGACTACACAGAATACAAAGTTTTGAAACAATCACATGTTATGCAGTTGAATTAAACTACACCCAAATGTGCTAATTCACAATGATCAAAATATCAATGAAGATATCTCTACACACAAGTATCATATAAAGGGGAGGCATACGTTAATCCGACATTCCATTTCTCCGACTATGTGGCATCCACGTGCGGTTAGGGTTAGGGTTCGGGTTTGGTATAGGGTTAGTATTGGAAACGTCGGAGGCATGCGCTGTCGGAGGAATGCGCTGTCGGACTAACGTATTGCACCCCATATAAAGTACATACCAACGATGCTCTTGAAAAGAACAAAATATAAGTAGTGCACATGGAGGACTTCTGACAAGTAGCTGTGCATTCAGCAGACTGACTGGCATCTGACTGACTCAGTTCTGTGTGTTCAGTAACACCTGATTTTGGTTGAGTTGATTGCTTGAGTTCTGTGTGTTCATGAGCAACACCTGATTTTGGTTGAGTTGATTGCTTGAGTTCTGTGTGCTCATGAGTAACACCTGATCTTGGTTGAGTTGATTGCTTTGCTTAGAAAGACACTGGAAATACAACATCAAAATAAAAGCTCTCCCTTTTAAAGACGCACTGCAGTGACATTTTCGGTCATTTTATTTTGAAGGTTCAATCTGAAACGTCGGCTCAACCGACTCTAAACCAATCAGAAGGTCCCACCCCTTCAGGCTATGTTGGATCTCAATCACTTGTTTGTGTTTGTTTACAAGTGAGAGAGAGACGGCCAGTGAAGCACGTTTGCTACTACCTGGCTTATTTCTAACCTATAATGTTTTCAGATACATATTTAAGTGTGCAGATGAAGTTTAAAATGAGTCATACACTCATCTTCAATGAGATTCAAAACGGAGTATCTTTGTAATTAAAATCAGCTGTGTTTGAAGAACGTGCAGCTATTGGAATCAAACAGGTGCATGTAATCAAGATTCATTTATATTCATGAAGGCTGCGTTATGTCATCACGCAGCACGTTTTCGTTTACAGGAAGTAATTAAGATTGGCTTTTTAGGGACTTTAGATATAAAAATACACAAAAATGTTAAAAAAATAAAATAAAATGGTATCTATTGTTAGGTATGCCCATATGATGACCACGGATATGCTAAAAGTGTGAAAAACATATTTTTCATTTCACTACACCTTTAAAGATGCACTGCAGTGACATTTTCGGTCATTTTAGTTTGAAGGTTCAGTCTGAAACGTCGGCTCAACCGACTCTAAACCAATCAGAAGGTCCCATCCCTTCAGGCTATGGGAAGTTGGATCTCAATCACTTCAGCCGTGCGCAACACGGCTAGTGTTTGTTTACAAGTGAGAGAGAGACGGCCAGTGAAGCACGTTTGCTACTACCTGGCTTATTTCTAACCTATAATGTTTTCAGATACATATTTTAGTGTGCAGATGAAGTTTAAAATGAGTAATACACTCATCTTCAATGAGATTAAAAACGGAGTAGCTCTGTAATTAAAATCAGCTGTCTGTGGTTGAAGAACGTGCAGCTATGGGAATCAAACAGGTGCATGTAATCAAGATTCATTTATATTCATGAAGGCTGCGTTATGTCATCACGCAGCACGTTTTCGTTTACAGGAAGTAATTAAGATTGGCTTTTTAGGGACTTTAGATATAAGAATACACACAAATGTTTTGTTTTTGTTTTTTTTTGGCATCTATTGTTAGGTATGCCCATATCATGACCACGGATATGCTCTAAAAGTGTGAAAAACATATTTTTCATTTCACTACACCTTTAAACATCAGCCACTAGGGGGCTTCAAATGCAAATACACTAACAAAACAAACCATTACTACAAATTAATAGTTACAGTACATCTGTAACAGAACACTATGCAAGCTAGTAGTTATTCAGTACGGCGTGGAGCAGTCAGAACTCCCTCACGACATCAGGTGGGAACTGGCAGCCATGACTTAAAAAACACTAGAAAAGGTTCACATGCTCAGTGAGCGCACATCTCTGCCAGGAAGTGTGACCAGTCTGGAGTTTGACTCCATAGTTGGTACATGTTTCAGACGGATGCGACCGACAAACAGGGATGCCCGGTCAATATAGACTGTTGTGTATTTTCCCTTACAGTCAGATGTGCACTATAAGCCCACTGGTTCTCAACGTGGGGTCCGGGGACCACCAGGGGTCCAAATTGACTAAGATTGCATAACTGGAACCAAATGGACCCTCAAAGTTAAATGAACACTGAGGATTTGGTAGATTGTAGATTGGGGTTCCAGTATAGTTTATTTCAGTGATTCTCAATCTTTCCAAATGGTTCCCAAATGGCCCCTTATGGTGGGTGTGTAACTCAAATGGAACCAAATGGAACCAAATGGACCCTTCCGGGTCCATTTGGTTTCATTTGTACACTCTCAGAGTTATGGGGGTCTTTGAAAATAAGACAACCACTATGCCACACTAAATGGAACAGAGCCTTAATTAGTATCATTGGTAACACATGTGAAGGAAGTAATTCATTCCCAATATGGCTGCTGTGCATAGAGCCTATTGTGTAGGCTCTATGCACAAAACCGGACGCACAACGGTGGATTCGAACCCCTAGACGACGCGACGTTGGGCAGGTACTTTACCACTGCACCCCCCGAGCGCCCCATGGACCCCTGTTTTAAAAAAAATATCTGGGACCTTAATGCAGTGGTTCTCAACCTTTGGGGTGATTTCGGGGGGGTTCCCAAAAAAAAATGACAATTGAATTACTTTTAAGATATTTTTAATACCTAAAAGAAATCAAGAAAAGAAAAAGACTATTACTGCATCAAAAGTAATGAACAATTACTTTCGATTCGCGATGCGACGCATTGTGAGCTTGCAGATTGGCTATTCTCAAAAGAGTTTTTATGCATTTTGAACTTGTGAAATGGGACATTCTGCACAATGAGTACTTTTATTTGTGTACTTTAAGTACATTTTGATACCAACACTTTTGTTCTTTTACTCAAGTCAATTTAGAATTCCGGACTTTCACTTTAGCAGAGTATTTCTACATTGCAGTATTGATACTTTTACTTAAGTAAACATGCGAGTACTTTTTCCACCACTGCGTACACACTAGACCAGGTGTCCACACACATTTTCACCTCCACTTCCTGAAGAGACATTTCGTGTCTCCCTCTGACGACGACTTACAAACATACATCATGATGAGTAAGCCCTCTATGAAAAAAAATACTGAAAATAGATGACCTACAAGCTCACAGAGCGTCACATTGTGATGCGTTGTGAGCTTCTAGATCTGCCGATTTATTTTTAAAGTAAGTAAGTAAAAAAATATTCATAATATTTGCACAAATAACCAAAATAATATCACTTACCCTACCTTTAAAGGACGACTTCACCCATTTTTAACCTATCTTCATATAATAGGTCTAATACTAATGCTCATGATAAAATGATACACATTTTTTCTACTTGGTCTGTGTCTCATAGGAGGGCTGTGGACAGTCCAGAAACCCATCAACCAGTGGCATCATCATTAGGCAGGATGTTTTTTTTCAACAAGATTTAAAACATTTTATTTCGATTTTTATTAACATGAGAACAATGGCTTCTATTATTGCATTGCAACTTTCCAGGAATACAAAGCCTGCAGTTTCTATTAGCTTGGATTCCCCATCGATGATGTCACTGGTAGACAGGTTCCTGAACGGTCTACAGCCCTCTTCTGAGACACAGACTGATTAGAAAAAGATTGTACCGTTATATCATGAGCATTAGTGAGGACCTATTATATGAAGATAGGTTGACAATGGGTGAAGTCGTCCTTTAAGTAAAACATTTGAGTACTTTTCCCACCACTGCCCTCAGGGTTCCTTCAGAGGGTTCCGTCAAAAAGGTCAAATTACGGCCGATATGTATCGTTCTGGCTCAGGTAAAAAAAAAGTGATACAGTGACGACAAAATAGTTCAACTCCAATTTTAATTTCCAGCAGTTGATTGGTGACTTACAGTGTAAAATACAGTGTGATTAAAAACAGCCTTCACCTGGAGAAGTGGAACATTAAATACATAATAAAGAAACATTTTTACAGTAACTGGTACACGTTCTAACTCCCCTTCATTGTCTTTTTAGAGTAGCCGGTACACAATATAAATCAACTTCATTGTCGGAGTGTTTGGGTGCTCAACACGCGGGGCGAGGCCTTACCAGAGGGTCTTAACCCCTTAAGAACGGGAGACGCATCTGTGTAACCACTTTAACCATTATTTTATAGTTTTGGCTATTTGAAAATAGCAGATCTACAAGCTCGTAGCGCGGCAGTCGGTGCCGCGCTACGAGCTTGTAGATCTTCTATTTTTGAGAAATCGTCAAAATGTGTTCAAATCTTTGAATATATATCATTTTTAAAGCGATTTTTTTACTCAAATCTTTGTTTCTGGGGGGTCCCTGGAACAACATATTTTGAGACGGGGGTCCGCGGGCAAATACATATAATTTTGGGGGTCCTTGACATAAAATAAGTTTGAGAACCACTGATTATAGTAACATACGTTTCTTTTTTAAACTGTTAGGATTTAGAAGACATTTGCAAAATCCTACAGAAGCAAAAATTTGAGTTATAAATGTTGGGCTTTAAAAATGTATATTTTCAAAGACAGATCTACAAGCTCATAGCGTGGCACCGAGCTTGTAGATCTGCTATTTTTGACCAGTCAAATAAATCTAAAAATAACACAGATGCGTTCCCTGTCTTAATGGCTTAAAATGAGCTCACAATGGTCTTCAGATCTTGGTTCGGGTGTGAAACTAAATGATTCAGGCTGTACAAATGGAACTGTGATGTACAGTATAAACGTAAGATTAACGACAAATGATCTCTTAACACATTCACTGCCTGAATTATTTCATATTTTTAGCAGTTTTATGCCAAGAGATTTTTCATTGAAAAAAAAAAAAAAAGTACTCAGGAGCCGAGATACAGAATTTTTAAGGAAGTGGATAGGAGTCTAGATCTTCGAAAAATCATATCTCCTTGGTCTTTGGGTCAATTTTTTTAAAAAAAATGAATTTTTGATTTAAAAAAAAAAAAAAACTCGTTCTAGGCAATCAAGTGATGGATTTGAAAAACGAGTTAATTCGTTCTAGGCAATCAATGTATTAAGAGCAACAGTGACTGAATGTTGACAATACGATTCACTTCAATGCCTCAGTAACAAAGGTAGTTAAAAGCTTATTAACTTATAAACTAAAGTAGAAGAAAAAAACAAACAGCAAATTAATTTTAAAAAAATCGTAAAGTGGTCAAAGTGGTCACTGTGAAACGTCTGGGTGGGCAAAATCAAATGTAACAATATTTTTGACCCAATGCCTTGATATCGGCATGATATCGTAGTGTGATAACAATATAAACATTTTATATTTCCGAAATGTTCTACAATAGCATGTTAAAGCATGCTTGTTGATCTGCTATCTGAGAGATTTTAAAAGTGTAGAATAAGGCTTAACGGGGAATTTTGGACCACGGTTTTCTTACCTTTTCTATGATGTTATATCTTAGGATGAACGGTACAGTAGAAACATGTCACAACTCCATCCCGGGTCCGCCACAGCTAAAGAACGGGCGCCATTAGGCCTTGCGCCAGATCACATATTTTGATAGCTTTTTTTTGGCGCATTCAAGACAATCACGTTGCATAGTGTTCTGTCAGTATGAACGTCAGATCTAAAAAAAAAAAGCTATCAAAATATGCGATCGAGCGCAAGGCCTATTGACGCGCGTTTTTAGCTGTGGTGAACCCGGGATGGAGTTATGACATTTTTATACTAGGATATCATAACATCATAGAAAAAGTAAGAAAACCGTGGTCAAAAATTCCCCTTTAATTGATTAAAACATGTTTACACTTATCACGGCATTACAATATTTAGTCTCATCAACGCCATCGATATAATATCAATGTTTTTATTTGTTCATTTTACGATCAGCTACAAATCTTGCGTGCTCAGCCCTTCGACTTGACAGTGCGTTACGGAGTGAAATTCTATATGCAGGTAAACAAAACAAAAAGCATACGATAGTCGTCCTATTTGGTCCCGAAAGATTCATGTCACCCTCTTACAGGTTACAAGTCAGTAGTCTTTAACAACATTGGTTCTCAAAGTGGGGTCCGGGGACCCCCAGGGGTCCGCGGGAGCGTTCCAGGGGGTCCCCAGCAAAAATGTGTTAACATAGCATCACAATCATTTATTTTAACCACTTTAACCTGTTATACTTTGGCTATTCAAAAATAGCAGATATACTGTACAAGCTCATAGCGCGGCACCAAGTGCCGCGCTATGAGCTTGTAGATCTGCTATTTTTGAGGAAAATCTTGAAAACTTGTGCAAATCTTTGAATATATATACGTATATTTTCAAGCGAACATTTGTAACTCAAATCGTTGCTTCTGGGGGGTCCCTGGAACAAAATATTTTGAGATGGGGGTCCGCGGCCAAATACATATAATTTTGGGGGTCCATGACATGAAAAAAGTTTGAGAACCACTGCTTTACAAAACAGAGTTTAGAGGACTTTAAGTTAACAGTGAGTATGAAGAACAGCTATTTAAAAGTGACCACACTTGGCTAAACATAGCTAACATACTAAAATCACCAAATCCTCCCTAAAATGTCAATTCACACGCCGTTCGCACAGATCATACAAATCACGCCGTCGCGCTCGAAATATATATATACTTTGTGGTGCGGACGGTGTCGCGCGGTCAAAAAATAGCCGGTCTCCGTAGCTTGGAAATCGGCTATTTTGGACGGCGCAAAACCATCGTAAAACAAAGTTTAAATTCAATCCGGCAATGCATCTTGTGTCATGTTGAGATTTTCCATAGTGCCACGCTATGAGCTTGTGGATCTGTGGAATTTTTTGGAATTTGTGCAAATCTTTGAATATACATATTTTTAAAGCGGACATTTGTAACTCAAATCTTTGCTTCTGGGGGGTCCCTGGAACAACATATTTTGAGATGGGGGTCCGTGGCCAAATACATATCATTTTGGGTGGTCCTTGACATGGAAAAGTTGGATTACCACCAGCAAGAAACTGTTAGGATCTATAAAACATTTTTAGATATGTATTTGGCCGCGGACCCCCCATCTCAAAACATGTTGTTCCAGGGACCCCCAGAAGCACAGATCGAAGTAAAAAATGTTTGCTTTAAAACATATATATTCAAAGATTTGCACACATTTTCCACGATTTTTCCAAAATGGCAGATCTACAAGATCTAGATCTGCTATTTTTGAATAGCCAAAGAAAACTAAAATAACAGATTTGTTCCCGGATTGAATGGTTATGTGATTACACGCCGTGGGCGTTGTTTTTCGTGCGATTACTTCGCCCCCCAAAAAATATACGTTTTCCTAATTGTCGTGGTGTGTGTGTGTGTGTGTGTGTGTGTGTGTGTGTGTGTGTGTGTGTGTGTGTGTGTGTGTGTGTGTGTGTGTGTGTGTGTGTGCGTGTGCGTGTGCCACAAGTATATCACCCACACACGAGTGTGTAAAAAAACACAACACCCTTTAGGCGTTTTGGGGACTTTGTGACAGTTGGTCAGAGGAATAACATGTGAATTGTATTATTATTATTTTTTTTGGGGGGGGGGGGGGTGTTGGGGGATGGGGGTCCCAATGCGGGGTTGGCGTTTTTAGGCCTTGCCCACCACAGGGCTCCCAGGGGCCGACACGGACTCCACCGAAGACTGCTCGTCTGACTCCGGGATCAGC
Source organism: Gymnoscopelus microlampas (assembly GCF_963454915.1). Taxonomy (NCBI): domain Eukaryota; kingdom Metazoa; phylum Chordata; class Actinopteri; order Myctophiformes; family Myctophidae; genus Gymnoscopelus; species Gymnoscopelus microlampas. Next base: position 57,460,261 of record NC_139945.1, read on the forward strand.
TCCTCCTTATCACTGTATATATGAGAGTTAGGAGGGGGGGGGGGGAAAGAGAGAGAGAGAGAGCGAGAGAGAGCGAGAGAGAGAGAGAGAGACATTTGTGAAAGAATTTGAGCATTTGTTGGCATTTCAAAGGGTTAACCCATTAAAATGATTGTGATGCTAGAACTAGCCTGGAGTCCAGACTGATTCGCCATGTTCGTCTTTTTCTCACTTCGCTACTCAGTCTGGCCAGGGTCCTATTTGACTCGTATTTCCGTTACGTAGGCAAGTCAGGAAGTGACTCGAGTATTACGTTGGTATATCTTTAAACACATGATTATTTTGGGAGGGTCCCCACTTCAAATATGGCGGGTCTCCAGTTAAAATATGATTATTTTGGGAGGGTCCCCAGTTCAAATATGATTGTTTTGGGTGGGTCCCCAGTTCAAATATAATTTGTTTTGGGGGTCGCGGTTAAAAGACTGAGAAGCAATGCTCATGCGGGGCAGGGCAGCAGCAGTGTGTTTAAGACCTCTACACACTGTACGATATTTGACCCGATTTCACTACCGATCTCAGTTAAGATCGGGCATTCCTCGGCGAGGTGTTGATCGCGCAGTGTGTAAGGTACTCCGAGAAGAAACACCCCGATAAAGTACGGTCGGCGAGGGGTTCCCGATAACTTTTAGATTTCAAACTTGTTGGCTAATTGGGGCTATCGGCCCCGATCTAATGCACGCTACAGCCAATGAGAGCACATTACAGCCACGCACCGTGGCTAGTCCTTCCGCATAGAACCGCAATATTACCGTACAGACAGTCCAGTCCTGTATTAGTTAAACATGATAAACAGATTGATAGAGTGAGCGAGCCTGCTCGACGATACAGTGTGTTAGAGGTCTTTTACCTGACAATGGAGGCCCTGCGGGCCACGGCGGTGTATCTGGAGCGCCTCAGGGTGATCACCACCAGGACGGTCAGCAGCAGAGCGGACATCACGGCCAGAGTGGCCACCAGGAAGAACGCTGTGAGACAGGACAACACTGTTAGAGATGGCAGGCAGACAGGCAGGCAGGCAGGCAGACAGACAGACAGACAGACAGGCAGGCAGGCAGACAGGCAGGCAGGCAGGCAGACAGGCAGGCAGGCAGGCAGGCAGACGGGACAATGGGAAAACTTCATGTCACGGTTAGTGTGGCCAAATGAACCGTGATATATACATTCAAAGATTTGCACCAATTTTCAATGAGCTTGTAGATCTGGCATTTTTGAATAGCCAAAGAAATATTAGAATGACACACAGATGCGTTCCCGTATCGACATAGTTACTATATTGATAATCACGATATTATCGTGATTATCAATATATGCTGAAAAACTCCACTTTTGTTAACCACTTGCACCCCAGCATCCATATTCTGAGTGGGAACATTAGCCAAAAAAATAGTAGATCTACAAGCTCACAAGACCTCGCAACGTTTCTGGCAAAGAGATTTGGTGTGGACTGAAGAAAAGCAGTCCAAGTACAGACAGAGCCAAGTCAGCCAACTCAGGTCCAGTGTATGACGGACAATTTCACGAAAAATGTAAATCTCCGCGATATGCTTATTGTGTGACAGACAGACAGTACAGATGTCCACATTGTAATAATCATACCTGCTGTCCCTCGGTTGCGTGGTCTGGGGTGTCCTCGCTCGTCAAAGTGACCTGAAGACACACAAGACATGAGTCAACATTACAACAATTGACCACAAGAGCAACACAATCACACACATCTCTAGAAATATGGATTCTAGCCATAGCGATGATAACCATGGTCACTTCAAAACCTTTTAAAGGGATATTTCACTTTTTTTTTTTTAAATGGGTCATTTTATCATTTACTCAGGCTTTTGTGAGCCCCAGACAGTTTGTTTAGACCTGAGGCCGATTCTAAAAACGCCTTTCTAAAACCTAACCCTAAGTTTTCTGAAAAGGTTCAAATTCCTACAAAAAAAAAAAAGGTATAACGTACGTATAGGTTACAACAGGTCTAAATAGGTTAAGTTGCTTGATTCAGTATTTAGATATTTATTTTATCGGACACGCCACCAAGTGTTGATTTCTACTATGACGAAAAATGTTCGTCGACTACCTTTTTCAATGATGAAAACTAAATAAAAACGAATCTACGATGACCAAGACTATAAATAATTTGACAACGTTGGTCAACAAATAAAAACTAGACTAAAATGTTAGTGAGGGACTTCTGGAGAAGAGATCCAGTAGAACTAAAAGACAAGTCATTTTATGTTTGGTTGAGCTCAGGAGTTCTGCTCAGACAATAGCAGATCTACAAGCTGACAACGCGTCGCGCTGCGACGCGTTGTGAGCTTGTAGATCAGCTATTTTCAGCATGCAACCAAGAGTAGAATCAGCCATTACGATGCCACCAAGGCACCGCCAAAATACATTTTAGTTGACTAAATCAACTCTATACGTGCCCCCCTTTTATTATTGTATTTAATGTCTTTCATTCAGGTGTTATCTGCACTTCAACACCATCAACCTTTATTTGACCCATTTAGACCTGGAAATAATCTGTTAGGATTCAGAAGACATTTGTAGAATCCCCCAGAAGCAAAGATTTGAGTTACAAATGTGTCCGCTACTGGTGAAAGCTGCCTCATGTCGCCAGTTGAGAAAGACTAGAAAATCGCGAATTAAATTACTTTTTTTGTTGTTGTGTTTTTCGTTTTTTTTTCTTCACATTAAAAGGTAGGGTAAGTGATTTGCGTTGCTTAAAATAATTGCTAAATAGCTCTATATTCTGATAGTACTCATTGCTATAGAGTGCTTGTTCAGTATTAGGAGTCTCCTTGTCTCTCCACCTCTTTATTAAACAGAAAATGCATTTTCGTTTCAGTTTCATTTCCAATTTTATCCAACCAGGACAGAGAACTCAATCAGGATACAGATTAAACAGGTGAAATTGGAAGTGATGACACTAAGAAATGAGCAGACAAAATTGGAACTGAAACATTATACAAATTAAGCTTAAAAATGGGTACTTTCTCCTGATTGGCTGAGATTTTGACACCTACCGAAAAATGTATTTTCTGTTTATTAAATAGCTGGAGAGACAGGGAGACATCTGTTACTGAAAAAACACTCTATAGCAATGATTACTATCAGAATATAGTATTTTAACCTTTTAACAAAATACTTTTTGTTTTAACCAAAAAATATCACTTACCCTACCTTTAACACAGTTCGAATGTTGAAGGTTTGTATTCTAATCGGAAAGCCGTTTTATAGTGATTAAATGGTTACAATTAGATTGTGAACATGCCTCTGTTTGCAAGAGAGTTTCTGTGTGTATTTTGGGGGTTGAACATTCATGTCCAGCATTTGCATAGAGGTTTCGATTGGCCTGGCTATAGGCATTGTTCTCCAGTTTCACGCACCAGAGTACCGTAGCAGCGTTTCATTAATGTTGCTAGTACAGTATCCTTGTGTATTCATTCATTTTTACAGTAATGTTACACTGTGCAGAAATCTATATATCTATATATAAGTATCTTCTTCAAATATGTTCCGATTTCAATGAATGATACATCATATGAAAGCTTATATTCAGTACTTTAATAATCTGTAAAACAAAAAAATGAAAAATGCCAACTTGCGGCATAAAGTATTGTACCCAGTCACAAAGGTTCGCTTTAAAATATATATATATATATTCAAAGATTTGCACAAATTGTCCACGTTTTAAAAAAAATAGCAGATATACAAGCTCATGGCGCGGCACTCGGTGCCGTGCCATGAGCTTGTAGATCAGCTATTTTTGAATAGCCCAAATAAATCTCAAAATGACACACAGATGCGTTGCCGGTTTGAATGCGTTAAAAGTAACGGGTCACCTTTGGCCCCGGCGGCGCAGCGGTCCATGCAGTCCTCAGAGGTCAGGTAGCGGTTGTTGTTGCCGCGGCAGCCGCCGTAGACGAAGGGGCGGCAGGACCCGGAGGATGCATCGTAGAAGAACTGAGGGAAGTACGCCCTGCACGGGCCTGGATCTGATGCACTGAGGCAGAACTCTGTGAGTGAGAGAGACACACACACACACACACACACACACACACACACACACACACACACACACACACACACACACACACACACACACACACACACACACACACACACACACACACACACACACACACACACACACACACACACACACACACACACACACAGAGAGTGGTGGAAAAAGCACTCACATTATTTACTTAACTAGTAGTATCGATACTGCAATTTAGAAGTACTCTGTTACCAGTTGAAGTCTGGAATTAAAAATGTACTTGAGTAAAAGAACAGAAGTATTGGCATCAAAATGTACTTGAAGTACCAAAAGTAAACGTACTCATTGTGCAGAATGTCCCATTTCAAGTTTTCAAATGTATAAAAATCTTTTGAAAATAGCAGATCTACAAGCTCACAGATGCGACGCGACTGCTATTTTAAAATGGCTGAAATATATGTGTGTGTGTGTGTGTGTGTGTGCGTGTGCGTGTGCGTGTGTGTGTATGTGTGTGTATATATATAACTAAAGTTTTCAAAAAGTTGTAGTGGAGTAAAAGTACAATATTTGCCTCTGAGACGTATTGGGGTAGAAGTAAAAGTATTGGAAATACTCAAGTAAAGTACAAACACCTCAAAATTGTACTTAAGTACAGTACTTGAGTACATGTACGTGATACCATATTCTGGGACGAACATTGTGCAAAAAAACGTTGCAACAGCAGTCCCATCCGCAGTGGTATGAATGAAGGCGTTGTGATGCGTTTTGCTTTGGTACCTGCATAGTCCTCAGCATCCACCTCAGGGGTCTCGGGTTGGGGGGGTAGGACCCTTCTGGAGGAGGGAACGACTGTCACTGGAGGAGGAGGAGAGGAGAGGAGTGTGTCAGACAGACAGACAGACAGAGGTGGAAAAAGTACTCACAGACAGTGGTGGAAAAAGTACTCACATTTTTTAATGAAGTAAAAGTATCAATACTGCAATGTTGAGAACCACTGACTTACACACTTAACACACACAAGTTAATACAAAGAGACAGACTGAAAGACAGACAGGGAGACAGACAACGGGTCAGACAGACATTACAAACCTGTGCAGGTAGCCATGCAGCTCTCTTGGTCGTTGTAGTTGTTCTCGTTGCCGCGGCAGCCTCCGTAGATGAACGATTGACAGGTGCCGGCGCTGCTGTCGTAGAACCAGTGGGTCATGGAGGCGCGGCACGGACCCGCCTCTGGCTTCGCCTCGCAACGAGCTGATTGGGGCCACAGGACATGGGGGAGGGGCCGTTATTCAAATGAGTCCACGTTTGCTCAAATAACAGCGATAGAAATGGCAAAACACTAGGGAATGAATTACCTCCCCCCCACTTCCGTTTCGTCTTTGCAGTCACGTCAATAGGCTCTACTCACAGCAGCCATATTATGAAGACATTCACAGGTGTTACCAATGATACTAATGAAGGCTCTGTTCCATTCTGGTCAAACAGAGTCAGGGTGCTGATATTGTGCATGTTGTTGGCCCACCATTGGAAACACTCCACACCAGTGGGTCTACAGTTGGGGTCCAGGGACCCTCATGGGCTTCCAAATGGCCCCTTACAGGTGTGTAACTCTGAGAGTGTACAAATGGAACCAAATGGACCCGTACGGGTCCATTTGGTCCCATTTGTACACTCTCAGAGTTATGGGGGTTGTGGAAACCACTGTGCTACACTAAATGGAACAGAGCCTTCATTAGTATCATTGGTAACACCTGTGAAGGAAGCGATAATATCATGGCTGCTGTGCATAGAGCCTATTCTGGGTGTACTCTGTCCAACATGGCAGTGAGCTGTGGTGATGCAGTGCCTACCTGCAAAGTCCTCCTGAGACATCTCTGGAAGAGAGACCTTCTGTTCCACTGTCACACCTAGAGAGAGAGAGAGAGAAAGAGAGAATTTTTTTTTTTTTTTTAAAGTGGCTTGATAAGGATAAGGATAATTCCTTTTAACAGGTCGTTCATGAAAGTCCTTGCGGTCTTGTTTCCAATGAGAACCTGTGAGCAATTAGGGGTTAAGAGTCTTGCTCAGGGACAAATTTCATTTCATCGAGACATATACTGTCCTGGCCGGGAATCGTACCTGCGGCAACCAGGACCTCTGGCTCCCTAGGCGGACTCACTAACCACTCAGCTATGACCACCCCTTGATGTAAAAGTACAGAGTGCTAAGCAGAGATGGGTCCCATTTTTTATAGTCTTAGGTATGACCCGGCCGGGGAATTGAACCCCGACCTCCCAATGTCAGGGCGGACACTCGAACCGCAAGGCCACTGATCTGGTGTTTATTACATACCCATGCATATTCATAAAAATCACACCCTGTGTGAAGGAAGCGGTGCCTTTGGGGCGGGGCTTAACTCATTTCAGTTCGTCCCTATTGGTGGTCGGAGTCCACTTACCAAATTTGTACTTGTTAGCATGCTGCAAACTGGAATGATGGCTGTTTAAAGCCCAGCCAATGGGCAGACAGAGGGGGCGGGGCTTAAGTAATTACAGTTCGTCCCTATTGCTGCTTTTAGTCCATGTACAAAATTTGGACTCCGTAGCATGCTGCGAACTTGAGTTATAGCTGTTTGAAGGCCAGCCAATGGGAAGACAGAGGGTTCGGGCTTCAGCAATTCATGCTGGTCCCTATTGGTGGTCTAAGTCCACATACCAAATGTGGACTTGGTGGCATGCTGCAAACTGGAGTTATAGCTGTTTAAAATCCCGTGCTCATCCCGTGCTCATACGGGCGCTGGGGGTCCCTGGACCCCTCTTTGATAACTTCATCAATTCATGCTCGTGCCTATTGGTGGTCTAAGTCCACATACCAAATGTGGACTTGGTGGCATGCTGCAAACTGGAGTTATAGCTGTTTAAAATCCTGTGCTCATACTGGCGCTGGGGGTCCCTGGACCCCTCTTTGATAACTTCATCAATTCATGCTCGTGCCTATTGGTGGTCTAAGTCCACATACCAAATGTGGACTTGGTGGCATGCTGCAAACTGGAGTTATAGCTGTTTAAAGTCCCGTGCTCATCCCGTGCTCATGGACATAACATACGGACGGACGGACACTCATACGGACAAAGCCAAGTGTAGAGCGGTTGGCACCGCTAAAAACAACTGTGTGTGTGTGTGTGTGTGTGTGTGTGTGTGTGTGTGTGTGTGTGTGTGTGTGTGTCTGTGTGTCTGTGTGCACACACACACACACACACACACACACACACACACACACACACACACACACACACACACACTTAAGTAAACTTTTGAGGCATTTGTACTTTACTTACATATTTCTAATTTCCAAAACTTTTACTTCTACTCCCCTACATCTCAGAGGCAAATATTGTACTTTTACTCCACTACAATTATTCGAAAACTGTAGTTACTAGTTACTTTTCAGATGTAAATTATGATATTATGAAACATACATTAACCACTTTAGCCCTATTTCATACATAGGCTATTTGAAAATAGCCGATCTACAAGCTCACAACGCATTGTGATGCGTTGTGAGCTTGTAGATCTGCCATTTTCAAATATTTTAGTACGTTTACTTCTGGTACTTTAAGTACATTTTGATGCCAATACCTTTGTACTTTTACTTGTAACAGAGTACCTCTATATTGCAGTATTGGTACATTAAGTAAAGAATTTGAGTACTTTTCCCACCACTGTGTGAGCGTGTCCGTGTGTGTCCGTGTGTGTGTGTGTGTGTGTGTGCGTGCGTGCGTGCGTGCGTGCGTGCGTGCGTGCGTGCGTGCGTGCGTGCGTGCGTGTAGTTAAAAACATTGGAGAACCACTAAATGTCTGTCATGTGAGCGGTCTAAAAGGTGCAGTACCTCATGTCCGCCAGTAGGCGTCCTACCAGACCACAGGATCCTACACGTCTCAACAGAGAAGCGGGTAAACCAACATACAACTTTACCACAGTGGTTCTCAAAGGACCCCCGGGGGTCCCGTGTATGGATGTACTTCAAACTGGTGGTTCTCAAGGACCCCCCAAATTGATATGGATGTTAGCCCACGGACCCCCATTAGAAAACATAATGCCAAAGACCTCATAGGAGAATTGTTTTTGTCTCTATAGCAATGTTTTTGAACCGTTGTAATAGGCTCTATTCACAGCAGCCATATTATGAAGACCGTCACAGGTGTTACCAATGATACTAATGAAGGCTCTGTTCCATTCTGGTCAAACAGAGTCAGGGTGCTGATATTGTGCATGTTGGCTCACTGGAAACACTCTGTTACACCAGTGGGTCTACAGTTGGGGTCCAGGGACCCTCATGGGCTTCCAAATGGCCCCTTATAGGTGTGTAACTCTGAGAGTGTACAAATGGAACCAAATCCATTTGGTTCCATTTGTACACTCTCAGAGTTATGGGGGTCGTGGAAACCACTGTGCTACACTAAATGGAACGGAGCCTTCATTAGTATCATTGGTAACACCTGGGAAGGAAGTGAAAATATGGCTGCTGTGCATAGAGCCTATTCCAAGGAGTAAAAGGACCCCCAGTTTCAGAGTTACAGACCTGTAACGGTCCATTTGGTTCCAATAACCACATCAATCGTTTGGCTGAGGACCCCCTGGAACACCTTCAAGGTGACAAGCGGTCCTCACTTTGAGAAACACTGCTTTAAACGTCATCGACTGGGTGAATGTGCAGCATATGCAGTTGGTGGAAAAAGTACTCAAATGTTTTACTTAAGTAAAAGTATCAATACTGCAATGTAGAAGTACTCTGTTACAAGTACAAGTCCCGAATTACAAACTTGAGTAAAAGTACCAAAGTATTTGTATCAAAATGTACCAAAAGTAAAAGGACTAAAATGTTTGAAAATAGCAGATCTAAATAGCCTAGGTCTAAAATATGTCTAAAGTGGATAAAGTATGTTTTATAATGTAATCATGTATATCTGCAAAGTAACTAAACTTTTCAAATAATTGTAGTGGAGTAAAAGTACACTATTTGACTATTTGACTACAGTACAGTACTTGAGTAAACGTACTTAGTTACTTTACACCACTGTTATTAGAGATAAGTTTAAGCTGTGTGAAGAAAGCAAGTGTTTTACCAGCAGTCTGGTCGTCTGTGATGAGGGGTTTGGCATGGACCATGTCGTCTGCTTCTACGGCCTTCTCCAACACTAGAGAGACAGAGACACGCTGGTCAACACCACCAGTGGTGGAAGAAGTACTCCGATATTTTACTCGAGTAAAAGTAGCAACACCACAATATAAAAAATACTCCCGTTACAAGTAAAAGGCCTGTGTTCAAAATGTTACTTGAGTAAAAGTACAAAAGTATTGGCATCAAAATATACCTAAAGTATCAAAAGTAAAAGTACTAAAACGTTTGAAAATAGCAGATCTGCAAAATCACAACGCGTCGCGATGCGACTGTAGTGAATATTATACAATGGGTGTGAGTACCTTAGTCAACCTTTAACATGTCTCTGAAAGCCCATGCACCTTTTCTTATTGTGAGCGTAGTAGTGTACTACATTTAGGGAACTTCACCAAGTTCGTGTCCTCTCTTATCTTAGTCTAATCAATTAGTGTTGAGCAATTTGTGTAGAAACATTGAAATATTTGCAGAAGAACACGGTTATCTACAAGGACCAGATGTTCATCTTCCAGCAAAATCAACGGGGAGGCCATTTGCACCCTGCAACGCACTTGAGGCTTTAGCTCTTGTGCAAGAAGAAGATGACCACGGCACATCCTGCTACCTTAACAGACAGGATGTCTGTTAAGGTCGACCATGAACTTTTGCACCCCAGATCACAATACACATATAGAGAGTCTTCCTTGATTGTAATCAGTTTAAACCGTCCATTTGAGACCGCCTCAAATGGGATGTTCCACATTGAACTTGTATGTATATATACGACTGTCTGTCTTTCAATAAATTAGAGCATGTTAACCTTGGACGCTTGTTTGAGACTCATAGCGGTTTCACACTATGGTCCCGGGTGCGCACCCTGGACCACTTGGCTGCTGTTGTGGTAGTGTGAACGTAGCGAACCGTTCCCCGCAACGCATCACCGTTCCGTACTCGAAACCACCTCGGGAGGTAGTCTCGGGTCCGATTGCTGCGGAGTCGGGAACGGAACGCGCCAGTGTGAATCCATCCGTACCAAGAGAAGGAAGTGGACTGCTAATCATATATCCTTTATATATTTTTATAATGACACATTATTTTAGCTGGAAATAAAATCGCTACAGCAACACGTTTTGAGCTTGTAGATCGGCTATTTTCAAATAGCCTATAGGTATAAAATAAGGATAAAGTGGTTAATGTATGTTTTATAATGTAATGATTTATATCTGCAATGTAACTAGTAACTAAAGTTTTAAAATAATTGTAGTGGAGTAAAAGTACAATATTTGCTAGATCTACAAGCTAGTGGTGCGGCACCGAGTCCCCCCCCCCCCCCCGAAGCAAAGATTTGTATTAAAAATGTTTACTTTTAAAATATATATATATATATATATATATATATATATATTCAAACATTTACACAAAATGTTCATGATTTCTCCAAAATAGCAGCTCTACAAGCTCAGAGCGCGGCACTCGCGCTCTGAGCTTGTAGAGCTGCTATTTTTGAATAGCCAAAGTATAAGATAATGGTTAAAAATGGTTAAAAAAATTAAAAATGATCTGCCATTTCCATTATATAAATGTTTTCAATAATACTTCATTAATCGTAATCCAGGGTAAAATAAATCATTAAGAAACAATACGTTTTGAAATAATTGTGATATTGTTTTGAAGACATATGGCCCTCGTCCTACCCCATAGTTTACAGGACGACAATAACAGTACTAACTAGAAAGTACTGTTCCTGAAGAAACAGTGTGGTATCGCTAAGAATGTTGATAGTATCACACTAGAAAGTACAGTTCCTGATTAATCAATCTTACCTATTTATATTACATATTCTGATGTCACATGAAGCTTGACCAATCCTGATTAATTAATCTTACCTATTTATATTACATATTCTGATGTCACGTGAAGCTTGACCAATCCGAAAACAGGCGGAATACTAACTAGTGAAGATAACATTTTGTGTGATCGCTAAAGCGATCCCACAATAAGTAGGCGTTGTACCTTCTGTGCGGATGGGGACGTTCGCCATGCTGCGGCCTGCTATGGGGAGAACATCTGCAGGTGCTGGGGTCTCCTCCTCAAGTACGCTCCCTGGAAAAACACACACACTTAACCATTTAACACCTGGCCTCTCTATTCTGGCACATGTCAGTATTATGCCAACATGTTCACACACGAAAAAAAGAAAAGGAAAATAATACTAAAAGCATGAACTCTTTCACTGCCAGAGTCTATACATTAAAGGAGTAGTTCACCCAAAAAGTGACTTATTTTCTATCAATTGCACACCCCATGAAGCCTTGAATCCATGGATTTATTTTTGTTTTTGTGGCATTCCTGAGCCAATAATTTGATTCCCGTCTCTTACCGGCTAATGTATCCGGTACGAGACACAAAGTAGATTATTTGTCTCCTATCGGATACACACCCGGTCATCAAATTATTGGCTTAGGAATGCCAAAACAAAAATAAATCTATGAATTCAAGGCTTCATGGGGTGTGCAATTGATAGAAAATAAGTCATGTTTTGGGTGAACTCCTCCTTTAATAAACTCACCCACTGCCAGCGTTTGTGTTTTTTAACCTTTTCAACCGGTCACAGAAATGTTTGATCCATAATAATCTATCGTCGGAACGTGTGTACACACAAACTGTATCTGTGGCCGTCCCCCAGAGGAAGACATTTTCACCCGCGAGATGACTTTCTTTGTCGCAGGCACGTTCAAAACAGCATCTTCCGTCAAAAATGTCCCACCTCCCCAAATGGCCACAGAACATTTGTATATACATTATGATCGCTTGTCAGACTGTTGGTACAAAGGGGGTCCCCTTTGTGTTTCGTCGTTCAGAGATAGAAAAATATATATAACCGGAGCTGTCCTTTCTTTTGTTAGACCACGTTGAAACTACTGTGTCTCGCCTAATGCAGGGCTAAACAAGTCAACTCAAGATACAACTGTTTCCAGGAAATTATGTTATTTCTGTATCCGTGTCAGTTAAAAGTGAAAGTGGTCACTCGGTTGATAGAGAACAGCGCGATCTTTTATAAAACCAATAAAAAAAAAAGAATTGGATGGGAATTCCCATCCGTGGCAATGAAAGAGTTAATTTGTAACAATGTAACAATGTCAAATATTTTCAGAAAAAAACAAACGTAGCAAACACAGTTGAACTACTAAGTGTTGTGAGCTGATAGATAGACTTAAATGTTTGAAAATAGTAGATCTACAAGCTCACACCGTGTCGCATCGCGACGCGTTGTGAGCTTGTAGATCTGCTATTTTCAAACAGCGTATGTATGAAATAGGGCTGAAGTGGTTAAAGGTAGGGTAAGTGATTTTCTTTGGTTAAAATAAGTGTTAAATAGCTCTATATTCTGATAGTACTCATTGCTATAGAGTGTTTGTTCAGTAAAAGGAGTCTCCTTCTCTCTCCAGCTCTTTATAAAACAGAAAATGCATTTTCATTTCAGTTTCAGTTCCAATTTTATCCAATCAGGATAGAGAACTCAATCAGGATACAGATTAAACAAGTGAAATTGGAAGTGATGACACTAAGAAATGAGCAGGCAAAATTGGAAATGGAACACTATAAAAATGAAGCTTAAAATGCGTACTTTCTCCTGATTGGCTGAGATTTTGACCTACTGGAAAATGTATTTTCTGTTTATTAAAGAGCTGGAGAGACGGGGAGACTCCTGTTACTGAAAAAACACTCTATAGCAATGATTACTATCAGAATATAGTATTAGGGTTAGAAAATACTTTTTGTTTTAACCAAGAAATATCACTTACCCTACCTTTAATGTACGTTTTATAATATAATAATTTATACCTGCAAAGTAACTGGAACTAAAGTGTTCAAATAATTGTAGTGGAGTAAAAGTACAATATTTGCCTCTGAGATGTAGTGGAGTAGAAGTATAGTACAGAAAATTGGAAATATTTTTACTCCAGTGAAGTAAAAAATACCTATAAACTGTACTTAAGTACATTACTTGAGTAAATGTATAGTTACTTTACACCACTGCCAATTTTTATATTGTATTGCTGCGTTTGTATTGTGTTAGCGCAGTCTTGTGGAACAAGACATCCATCAGTAGTCTTCCTCATTGGCTGAGCTGTGGACAGATAAGAGACCCACCTACCAGTGACATCATCGATGGGGATTCCAAGCTAACAGAAACTACATCCTCTCTCTCTTCTTGGAAAGTTACTCAAGTAAAAAAAAAAAAAAAAAGAGTACTTTTTCCATTTATCTCTAAAAAAAAGTTATTAACCCTTTAAGGCCGGGAAGGGAACGCATCTGTGTCATTTTAAGATCTCTTTGGGCTATTCAAAAATAGCAGATATACAAGCTCATAGCGCGGCACTCGGTGCCGCGCTATGAGCTTGTAGATCTGCTTGTAGATCTGCTATATTTCAGAAAAATCGTGAAAATGTGTGCAAATCTTTTATATACATTTTTAACTCACATCTTTGCTTCTGGGGGTCCCTGGAACAAAATATTTTTAGATGGGAGGGGGTCCGGACAAATACATATCATTTTGGGGGTCCTTGACATGAAAAAAGTTTGAAAACCATTGATAATATTGCAACATAAGTAAAAAATAAAAAATACAAAATTAGGAAAAATGGATTTAGAAGACATTTGTAAAATCCCCAGAAGCAAAGATTTGAGTTAAAAACTTTCGCTTTAAGAAAGTATATATATATTCAAACTAAAGATTTGCACACATTTTCACGATTTTAAAAAAAATAGCAGATCTACTGCTATGAGCTATGAGCTTGTATATCTGCTATTTTTGAATAGCCCAAAGAGATCTTAAAATGACACGCATGCGTTCCCTCCCCGGCCTTAAAGGGTTAAAAGTGTTTCAAACATTTTCCATATTCTTCTAGAATTTTATAAAATAGCAGATGTAAAAGAGCTTGTACATCTGCTACCTTTGAATAGCCAACGTATAAATGGATAAAGTGATAAAAAATGATTGTGACTACGGTTTGTTGAGAACCACTGATTTAGAAAACAGAATAACTTGACTTTAAGCTCGTCTTTGGCCTCTTTTCCCCCACTACTTTGACACACATTTTTAACAATGAATTTTCAAAACTTTTCCATAACTTTTCCAAAGTATTTCACCACATTTCCAGGACTATAGAAATCATACAGTGCAATAATGAGACTCTTAAACCAGTGTGCCATCAATGCCCCAAGACAGACTCGCGCGAAGGTGTCACGTGACAAAAACAACAGATTTACAAGCTAACAACGTATCAAGTAGCACTGCGTGTTACCACAATTTACCAATCTTTCACGTAATGTTAGACAAAAACTATATATTTCGTTGCCGTTGGGCAGAACCCTCTCATCTCCGTATTTTAACTTTTTGTGTTTTTTTTGTAAATCATACAGCGTCACACAAAAGCATCTGAAGTAGCAGATCTACAATCTCAAAACGCGGCGCGAAGCGACGCGTTTTGAGCTTGTAGATCTGCTACTTTTGCCATTTTAGAATTTGACTCTTGAAAAGTAACAGTTTTGGGCATAATGAGGTTTCCGACCGACAGAGACGATAGCCAAAGATTTTCCAAAACATTTGATTCATTCCAAACCTTTTCCAGGGGCTGGAAAACTGTTTTTCTGATTTCAAAATAGTTCCAAGAATTTCATGACCGTGGGAACCCTGGGTTTATCCACATATAGTACGCTGTTTGTGACGATGAACCGTTTGCAACGTGTGTCATTTGTCAAAACGCGACTCTGGTGGGACTCGAACCCACAACCTTTGAATTGCTGCAGCTTTTTACTAGAAGTCCAATGCGCTATCCATTGCGCCACAGAGCCACCTGTTGACATGGCCTGCCAGCTGGCCCTATGAACACACACACACACACACACAGAGGCTGTCACTTCCATGTACACACACACACACACTAAGCTGAGCTGTCGAATGCCTTTGTGTCGACGAGGCGTGTAATTCTAGCAGTGCGTCTCTTGCGCACACACACACACACACACACACAGGGCGGTTGAGCCATGAGCAATGGCACTATTTAGGGCCAGCTCTTGGTGTGTGTGTGTGTGTGTGTGTGTGTGTGTGTGTGTGTGTGTGTGTGTGTGTGTGTGTGTGTGTGTGTGTGTGTGCACGTGCGCATACCCGTGACTCCGCTGCAGGCGCTCTCACACTCCTCCTGGGAGTCGAAGTTGTTCCCGTTGGCGCCGCAGCCTCCGTAGACGAACAGGCGGCAGCTCTGATTGGCCACGTCGTAGTAGAACTTGGGGAAGGCGGCGCGGCACACGCCCACTTTTCTGGGCGCGCGGCAACGATCTGACGGACGGACGGACAGAGACAGACAGACAGACAGACAGACAGTTAGTACCGTTAGTATCGGTGTCATTTTAAGATGTCTTTGGGCTATTCAAAAATAGCAGATCTACAAGCTCGTAGCACGGCAGATCTGCAAATTTTTTTAACCCATCGAGACCTGAAGCCGATGTCTCCTAAATCTCAACAGTTTTCTGAAAAACGTATGTTTCTATATCAGTGGTGCTCAATCTTTTTCATGTCAAGGACCCCCAAAGTTATATGTATTTGGCCACGGACCCCCATCAAAATATTTTGTTCCAGGGACCCCCAGAAGCAACGATTTGAGTTAAAGATGTTCGCTTAAAAAAAAATATATATATTCAAAGATTTGCACACATTTTCACGTTTTTTCAAAAATAGCAGATCTACAAGCTCGTAGCGCGGCACTCGGTGCCGCGCTATGAGCTTGTAGATCTGCTATTTTTGAATAGCCCAAAGTGTAAAATAATGCTTTTTAGCTGAAATCTAAAAAAAATTACACAGTTCCAGGTATTAATGAGTTAACAAATGTTCGCTTTAAAAATTAATTTGTAACTCAAATCTTTTGCTTCTGTGGGATTCTAACAGGACTGCGGGACTTTCCATAATGTTAATGTGTCAACAACCCCGCCAGTCCGGTCTAACCTGTTAGACAGACACACTACTCTCTTAAAACCTTTCCTTTTTCCTGCCAACACCGTCAATTCATTGTGTCCAGTGTTGCCAAGTATTACTGAGATAAGGCGACTGTAGGGCTTGTTTTTCCCGTAACGTCGCTCGTAAATATTGCTGGTTGCAGTTTTTGGGCGCTTGTTTTCAAAGTGGAGTTGCTTATTAGGGTGTGCTGTGGTTCAGTTTGACCACTTCAACCCATATATACGTCGGCTATTTGAAAATAGCAGATCTACAAGCTCACAACCGACCGAATATTGGAAGAAAAAGCTTAAAGCGATTCTAGGCAACTTCAGAGATCAAAAAAAGAAAAAAACTGTTGTCAAACACCGGCCCTCCACCCCCCCTCCTCATCAGCAGTTTGTTTCCCCGACCACCAGGGGGTGACGCAGGGGAGACTTCTGAACGGGCCATGCCGAAAATAGGTTGCTTTATTCGGATACAATGCGTGTCACTGCCCGTGTTTACAAACAGTGCACAGCTCAATTCTAAGGATTTTAACAAGGTCTATGGCCACGTGAAAAAAACAAAAAACAACAATAAAACGTTGGCACTGGTGAGTACATTATGAGATTAACCTCTGGCGGTCAATGTGTTAAAAGTAAATTCCGTGCCTCAAAAAATAAGTTTGAGAGCGTTTTAAAACCGAAACAAAAAATGGCACATAGACAAGATGGCTGCCGCTTGTTTTTTGCTCGGGTGCACTCAGGCTGGACTCGGTTCCATTCGGTTTCACTTGAATTCGCCACCTGATTGGCCAACCTTCGCTGTCAATCACAGAACATTGAGAGAGGACGCTGATAGGACAGTTCACACGGACACGGACGCGCACGGACACCCCAGCATCATTATATACTGGCTGATAGAGGGGGAAAAAATCAAAATATGCAAAATATATATATATATAAATATTTTTAAATTTAGACTTAAAGTTACCTAAAATCCCTTTAACTAAAAATCTGGAATGTTTTTGAAACATTTTACAGCACAAATCTTGTATGGGGGGGCCAATACATATTCATTTGGGGGTCCTTGACATTAAATAGTTTGAGGACCACTTCTCTAAAACAACAGTAAACAATCAAGTTTGACTGAGCCGCCGTATAGTCGCTTATTTTGGGATTGTTTCCAAATTTCCATAGACCTGGTTGCTTGCTTGTTTCTCTCGCACAATCTGGCAACGCTGATTGTGTACGTCAGATGTACCTCAGGACACAGCTAAACATAGAGCTCACACACACCCACCCACACACACACACACACACACACAGATTACGTCAAGGCAGCCAAAATACAATTTTGTCGACAAAATCAACTGTATATTTAGTCGACTAAACTCTTAAGATATTTAGGTGACTAAAACTAGACTACAACTAAAATATGACTAAAACTAAATGAAGACCATGACCAAACTAAGTCACAATTTGCTGTTAAAATGAACACTGTTCAGGGCAAAACTTCTCTCCCTGCCACAACAGTAAGGAATAGGCTCTATTCACAGCAGCCTTATTATCACTTCCTTCGCAGGTGTTACCAATGATACTAATGAAGGCTCTGTTCCATTTAGTGTAGCACAGTGGTTTCCACGACCCCATAACTCTGAGACTGTAAAAATGGAACCAAATGGACCCTTACGGGTCCATTTGGTTCCATTTGTACACTCTCAAGAGTTACACACCCGTAAGGGGCCATTTGGAAGCCCATGAGGGTCCCTGGACCCCAACTGTAGACCCACTGGTGTAACAGAGTGTTTCCAGTGGGCCAACATGCACAATATCAGCACCCTGACACTGTTTGACCAGAATGGAACAGAGCCTTCATTAGTATCATTGGTAACACCTGTGAATGTCTTCATAATATGGCTGCTGTGAATAGAGCCTATTAGTACATAATCACCTGATGGTAAGTATTTGAGATATTCACTCACAATACATGTTTGCATAATCATTTCCATGTTTTTTTTTTATGTTACTTAGACAGGAAGTGATGGCAGACAGACATACACACAGACAGACAGGCGGTCATAGTGCATTCCCACCATTCCATTTGGGTTTCACACCGGTGGTGGATAAAGTACTCAAATGTTTTACTTAAGTAAAAGTATCAATGCTCCAAAGTAGAAATACTCTGTTACAAGTAAAAGTACGGAAGTCTACATTTACTTCAAAAGTATTGGTTTCAGAATGTACTTAAAGTACTAAAAGTAGAAAGCACTCATTATGCAGAATGTCCCATTTCACAAGTTTTCAAACTTTTCAAATGTCTAAAAAGATATTTTGAAAATAGCCGATATACAAGCATTGTGAGCTTGTAGATCTGCTATTTTCAAATGGCCAAAATACATATAGTGGTGCTGAAGTGGTTAATGTATGTTTTGTAATAATAATCCAAATCCTGCTCGTTGATTCTACACAAATGTGACCCAGACGATACTATTGAACATTAGTGATAAAGTAGAGCAGTATATTGAGCCAGGAGGACATGACTAGCTTATCTGGTGTTACTTATTACAAGTGATAAGTGTTGACTAGTGTGTGTGTGTGTGTGTGTGTGTGTGTGTGTGTGTGTGTGTGTGTGTGTGTGTGTGTGTGTGTGTGTGTGTGTGTGTGTGCGTGCGTGCGTGCGTAGGCTAATGCCATCCATCAATGCCGTCAGCATTAGTCAACAGTTGTTTTGTCAGCGGTGGGAAAAGTACTCAGATATGTTACTTAAGTATAAGTAGCAATACCACAATATATTATAAAAATACTCTGTTACAGGTAAAAGGCCTGTGTTCAAAATGTTACTTGAGTAAAAGTACAAAAGTATTGGCATCAAAATATGCTAAGTACCAAAAGTATAAGTACAAACATTTTTGAAAATAGCAGATCTACAAGCTCACAATTTGTTTTCCCCTTTTCTCACGGAAGCACCGTGAATCCCTCTGTGATTAACAACCATCAGACGATCGATTATACTAACGATAAATATTCTGTGACTACTTGAAAAGGAAAGGAAATCGGAAAATCGCTTGCACTGGGCGATTTATTTATTTCATTATTCTGGCATTGAAAGAGTTAATAATTTTATACTTAAAAGAAATAGGAGAAACAGCTGATCTACAAGCTTACGCGGCTTGTAGATCAGCTATTTCTGCTATTTTTGGAAAATGATTGAAAATGTATGAACATTTTTCAACATGGAAAGGATTATGTAATAGGCTCTATTCACAGCAGCCATATTATGAAGACATTCACAGGTGTTGCCCATGATACTAATGAAGGCTCTGTTCCATTCTGGTCAAACAGAGTCAGGGTGCTGATATTGTGCATGTTGGCTCACTGGAAACACTCTGCTACACCAGTGGGTCTACAATTGGGGGTCCAGGGACCGTCATGGGCTTCCAAATGGCCCCTTACAGGTGTGTAACTCTGAGTGTACAAATGGACCCGTAAGGGTCCATTTGGTTCCATTTGTACACTCTCAGAGTTAATGGGGGTCGTGGAAACCACTGTCCTACACTAAATGGAACATAGCCTTCATTAGTATCATTAGTAACACCTGTGAAGGAAGTGATAATATGGCTGCTGTGCATAGAGCCTATCGTGACAGGCCTGATGTGTCACCATTGAGTGTGGACATTCCTTTGTCCTGGGGGCACGCCTTGCTGCTGGGGACAAACGCCTCGCTCAACCACTTTCTAACTATTCTGGATTCCTGAACACGTCATTATTAGGGCTATAGAGTCTAGCCTAGAAAAATAGGTTTGAGAATACCTGGGCCAGAAGATCTACAAGCTCACAGAGCGTCACAAGCTTGCAACACGCCGCAAGCTTGTAGGTCTGCTATTTTCGCTATTTGTCCAAGAAATACATTGCTTTAAAGCAGCACTATATAGCTTTTTTTTATTAATAAAATGAACATTTTGTCCAATAATGACCATGCTGGTCATTATTGAAAAATAAAAAACCCGACAGGGTGATTATGCACCGACGCGGAGCGGGATATTACACGGATACTTTATAAATCAATTGACCCAAAAGTAACAAGCATTTCCTTGCTTACGGCAAGGAAAGTATTCCATAAGTGGTGAGCTGGGGCGGACACGGTCGCCTCGGTAAACAAGGAAGTGTAGTGGATCAAATAAAATCACTTTTCGGTTATCACATCGTCTATTTCTCGCTTCAAATGTTCTCAAAGACATTCTCGAGGGCAACGTTTAGTTGTAAATGACATGGTGTGTTTGTTTACATGACTGTGTCATGTTGGATTACAGCATAAAACCAAGCAGCGCAGGTTGATATGAGCAGGAGTTCTGAGCCTTTGATTAGACAGCGGTCTGTTATAGAGCTCTGCGGTCACTATCCAGAAATAACACACCGCTGAATTCAGCGATTGACCAATCAGAATCAATCAGAATCAAGCATTCGACCAAGCCGTGTAATATAACTTATACAATAATGTGTGGTAGAGTATGTTAATACAATGTGCTTATCGGTGGTGGAAAAAGTACTCAAATTCTTTACTTAAGTAAAAGTACCAATACTGCAATATAAAAATACTCTGTTACAAGTAGCCGACAATTAATAGCCGATCTACAAGCTCACAACGCGTGATACTTTAAGTACATTTTGATGCCAATACCTTTGTACTTTTACCCAAGTAAATTTTGAATGTCATAGAACCTTTAAGTCAAAAATGTGAGTACTTTTTCCACCACTGGTCATGATACTGATGATCATATCACTGTAGTCCACACAGACAATATGTGTCATTTTAAAATAATTGGTTCTCAAACGTTTTCATGTCGCTGACCCCAAATACTTGGCCATGGCGCCCCCTCTGAATACATTTTGTGCCAAGGACTCCCATACAAGATGCAGACTTAGAAGCTCACAACGCATTGTAATTCTATGAGTTGTGAGCTTGTAGATCTTCCATTTTCAAAAATGTATGTTAGAGTGAAAGTGATGGTTGAACCGATTTTGATGCTATATTCACCGCTATATTCATTCATTTTGCTTGGGACCCCCTGGAACCCCCTCCAAGGACCCCCAGAGGATCCCAGCCAGGACCACCCATTTTGAGAACCACTGGTCTAAATTATACAGTAGCCTAAGAATAAATAATTCACATCAGTTTAGCATTGGCATCAGGTTACACTGTAGCTTCATCACCAGCCAGCGTAGCAACAACACATGTTTTTCAGGTTCAGCAAGACATTCTGCACTGTAAAATACTGTGAGTTAATTTAACCCATTAAGACCAGGGTCGCATTTGTGTCATTTTAAGATTTCTTTGGCTATTCAAAAACGGCAGATCTACAAGCTCATAGCGCGGCACCCGGTGCCGCGCTATGAGCTATTGAAGCAAACGTTTGTTACTCAAATCTTTGCTTCTGGGGGTCCCTGTCCCTTGGCTCCACAAAAAAAAAATCAAAATAATAATGATATATAAAAAAAAACATGAACAGTAGCCTAATGCAGGTGTAAGACCATTGTGTTAGGTATAATGCATGGTTCTCTATGCATTTCGGGGGTTTTGGGGGGTTTGACCCCCCTAAATGTTATGCCCAGGATAGGTGTGCCTTATTTTAATCTCTGGGAGTTGGCCAAAGACATAATTTTAGGAGGTCCTTCACATGAAAAATGTATTAAGCACCGCTGATATACAGCAACATTTTCAGAAAACTATTAGGATTTAGAAGCCATTTGTAGAATCCCCTTAGAGGCAAAAATATATACATTCAAAGAGTTGCACAAATTTTCACGATTTTTCAAAAAATAGCAGATCTACAAGCTCATAGCGCGGTACTCAGAGCAGCGCTATGAGCTTGTAGATCTGCTATTTTTGAATAGCCAAAGAAATCGAAAAATGACAGATGCGTTCCCGGTTAACTCTGAGAGTGTACACATGGAACCAAATGGGTTACATGTCGCCTTTCCGACATGTCGCCTTTCCGACGTTAACTAACCCTATACCCAGTGGCGCGGGAAGGGGGGGCTATGGGGGCTGCAGCCCCCCTGGTGGTGGGAAGAAGAAAAAAAATATTAAAACAATACAGTGATTACAGTGATGTATTTAACTTTGGGGAATTTGTTGAAAAAGCTGAAAAAAAGGTGAAAAGGGTGAAAAAAATCGCGCAAAAAAAGTGGCAAAGCATCGCGCGCGTGCGCAGTCCTCCGCCCAGTCCCAGCCCCCCTTGGAATAAATGACTTCCAGCGCGCCTGCCTATACCTAACCCTAACCGCATGCGGAAGCCACTAGTCGGAGTAGTGAGATGTCGGAATGCAGACATTACCCCAACCAAATGGACCCTTATGTGTCTGTAACTATGAGAGTGTATAAATGGAACCAAATGGACCCTTACAGCTCAGTACCTCTGAGAGTGTACAAATGGAACCAAATGGACCCTTACAGGTCTGTAACAGTGTACAAATGGAACAAAGTGGACCCTTACGGGTCTGTAAATCTGAGAGGGAAAAAAAAAACGTATGCTGCTAAAATATCAGTGGTTCTCAACCATTTTCATGTCAAGGACCTCCAAAATGTTATGTATTTGGCCGCGGACCCCCATCTCAAATATGTTGTTCGAGGGACCCCCCCAGAAGCAAAGATTGGAGTTAAAATGTTTGCTTTAAAAAATATATATATTCAAAGATTTGCAAAAGAAAGGAAGCATGAGCTCATGCCCCCAGGCCTGGCAGAGGGAGAGTAGCGCCCAGGATTACATGCTTAGGCAATAGGCTCTATTCACAGCAGCCATATTATGAAGACATTCACAGGTGTTACCAATGATACTAATGAAGGCTCTGTTCCATTCTGGTCAAACAGAGTCAGGGTGCTGATATTGTGCATGTTGGCTCACTGGAAACACTCTGTTACACCAATGGGTCTACAGTTGGGGTCCAGGGACCCTCATGGGCTTCCAAATGGCCCCTTACAGGTGTGTAACTCAGAGTTATGGGGGGTCGTGGAAACCACTGTGCTAGACTAAATGGAACAGAGCCTTCATTAGTATCATTGGTAACACCTGTGAATGTCTTCATAATATGGCTGCTGTGAATAGAGCCTATTAGCACTGCTTTGAGAAGCACCACAGAGACATGACAGAACAGAAGCCAAGCCCCTATACCTGTGTTGCCGGTGGCGGTGGCGTTCTTCTTGTCCCCGTCGCTCTGGGACTCGGGGGGGACGTCGGCGTCCCTCTGCGGGGACTCGGAGGGGACGTGGTTGTCCTGCGGCGCTCGGCGGTACGCCTGGAACTGCGTGTCGGGCTGGAGGGCACAGAGGTCCCCGCTACACCCCCCCACCAGCACACACTGCGGGACGCCATCGTCCTGTGGGGGGGGGGGCAGGTCACAGTGTCACAATAAGTTTTTAGATCATCGCGATAGGCTCTATGAGGAAATTGGGCATCTTCCTTAATAGGTGTTACCAATGATAATAATGATAATGAAGGCTCCGTTCCATCCTAGTGTATCACAGTGGTTCTCAAACTTTTTTTTAAATTTCAAGACCCCCATATCTCTGACAGTGTACACATGGAACCAAATGGACCCTTACGGGTCTGTAACTCTGAGAGTGTACAAATGGATCCTTACGGGTCTGTAATTCTGAGAGTGTACAAATGGAACCAAATGGACCCTTACGGGTCTGTAACTCTGAGAGTGTACAAATGGAACCAAATGGGCCCTTACAGGTCTGTAACTCTGAGAGTGTACACATTGAACCAAATGGACCCGTACGGGTCCATTTGGTTCCATTTGTACACTCTCAGAGTTACACACCCGTAAGGGGCCATTTGGAACCCCCTCAAGGAACCACGAGGGTCCCTGGACCACACTTTGAGACCCACTGGTGTTTCCAGTGAGCCAACATTCACAACATCAGCACCCTGACTCTGTTTGACCAGGATGGAACAGAGCCTTTATTAGTATCATTGGTAACACCTGTGAGGGAAGTAAGAAGAGGCCCAATTTCTTTCCAATGTGGCTGCTGTGCATACAGCCTATTTCTTTTCATAATCGTCAGAACATGTTGAAAAATGTAAATAGCAGGTCTGCTATTTGGACTATTTTAAAAACATTTTGACAGTATAAAATCAATAATTATGGACTTTTATTTGTAACTGAGTACTTCTACATTGCAGTATTGATATTTTATGTGAGGTTTGGACCCCCACCTATTGCACCCCCCCAACCCTGCGCTGTGATTTGCCACCATTGTACCCCCCTAACCCTGCACCGTGATTGGCCACCATTGTACACTGGTTGACTCTATTCAGGACCGTGATTGGCTAGTGAAACACATGACACATGTACAGTCCCATAAATAGGACTGTGCACACCCACTGTGATGACCACTGTGACCCACACCGCCCACTTCACACTGGGTGTGATTTTTTTACTAAGTAAAACATTTGAGTACTTTTTCCACCACTGGTGGTGTGGAGAGGGGTGTCTATACCTGGGGGGTCCCGATCAGAGCGAGGTCACACTGGGGGTCTCCGCAGCAGGCCTGCTGACAGGCGGCGGTCACGTCACTGGCCCCGGTGGTGAGGTGGTCCTCGTTGAAGGCCAGGTGCCGGGCCCCCGCGTCCAATGACCTGGGGTCCAGGCCCTGGTCTGCTGAGTGGACCCACTGGCACACCTGGGGGACAGGAAGGGGGGGGGGGGAAAGGTTTGTCCCTATTTACATAAAAATAATCAAAAATAACAGATCTAAAAGCTTTTTTTTGAAAATGTGTGCAAATATATATATTTCTTTTAAAGCGAACATTTGTAAATCAAATCTTAGCTTCTGGGGACTACAAATGTCTTCAAATCCTTAGATCTGCACACATTTTCACGATTTTTCCAAAAATAGCAGATCTACAAGCTCATAGGCACACAATTTTACTTTACTGGAGTATTTCCAATTTTACTTCTACTCTACTAGCTATAGCTGTAGAATACAACTCTCGTAGACATATTTATGATTCTGACGTTTTCAAATCTACGAGAGTTGTAGGGTTCACCCCCCATGGACACAGGGACTTTTTCAGCACCATACCCCCGTAGACACTCCTAACATGTACAAATAGGCTCTATGCACAGCAGCCATATTATCACTTCCTTCCCAGGTGTTACCAATGATACTAATGAAGGCTCTGTTCCATTTAGTGTAGCACAGTGGTTTCCACGACCCCCATAACTCTGAGACTGTAAAAATGGAACCAAATGGACCCTTACGGGTCCATTTGTACACTCTCAGAGTTACACACCTGTAAGGGGCCATTTGGAAGCCCATGAGGGTCCCTGGACCCCAACTGTAGACCCACTGGTGTAACAGAGTGTTTCCAGTGGGCCAACATGCACAATATCAGCAGCCTGACTCTGTTTGACCAGAATGGAACAGAGCCTTCATTAGTATCATTGGTAACACCTGTGAATGTCTTCATAATATGGCTGCTGTGAATAGAGCCTATTGAAAAGAAAACGGTGCTTACCGCCCCCCCCCCCCCCCACTAAATAAGTGTTTTAATAGACCAATTATTTGTTTACTAACATTTAGACTGGACGCACAGGTGATTGTTTCACGCAATCAATTTCCAACCTGTTGTTTCGGAGTGCGCTGGTTTCAGCACACCCCAACCCCCTCTTGTGTGTTGGCTAGTGAGGCGAGTCCTAGCGAGAGCTGATAGAATGGGTTTCATTGCGCGCATACTGGTTGCACGCATACTGGTTCTCATCAGTGTGACGTCGTCTGTTAAGGGGTCTATGCCGTCTGTGACCGATTCTGTCAGAAGTTCCCAATGGGCGGTAGTGACGCGCCCATAGGGGACGCGCCCCATCTGGTGAAACCCGGAATTACACTGTAAACAGGAAGTAAACGAGGGTGAAAAAATGGCGTTCGGCCACAGACGGCATTAAAACACTTCTTTATTGAAAGATATGGATTATTACATTAAACTACTACCCCGTAGA
>NC_139945.1:57491419-57493919 GCF_963454915.1 Gymnoscopelus microlampas
ATTGAGTTGTTTGGAACATATAGTAACAGGTCTATCAACATATTTGTGTGTGTGTGTGTGTGTGTTTGTAAACAAAACTTGCACAATATATAAATTATAAAGTCATTATAAAGACAATCAATCAGTGGTGGAAAAAAGTACTCTTACTTAAGTAAAAGTATCAATACTGCATTGTAGAAATACTCTGTTACAGGTAAAGGTCCGTCACGGCCATTCACTGTGCGTACGACGCGACACCCTCACTCTCACAGATCCGTGATTTCATACCCCCCACTTTTTGAAAAAATAAATATATATTTTTATGTTTTTATCTTTTTTTTTTGATAATAAATCGGTAAAATCAGGCAAAAATAAGAATTAAATAACCTAACCCTAACCCTAACCCTAAAACCGAAATAAAGTAACCAAAACACCGGAGAAAAACTAACAAAATCCGCCCAGAAAAACACTTTTTTTTTTTTAAATACAAAATTTGTTTACATTTGACACATTTGACAGGCACTCGGTGCCGCGCTATGAGCTTGTATATCTGCTATTTTTGAATAGCCACTGCGTAGATATTAGTCTGGAACCTCTGTGTGGAACCTGCATTTCCGAGGGGCAAATACAAAAAAAATGCCTCCCGTGATAAACCCGCCCCATATTTGCATACTGGGCCCTGATTGGTCCCTCACAACTTCGGAGGGAGAGAAATCCAATCTCTATTGAGAGGGGACAGACCTAATCTGCCAAGGGCATTTTTATTTTTTATTTTTTTGCAATGGTAGATTCGTCTGGAACCAGGCTAGGGTCCCCTGTCCTGCCCGGGATGAGGGACCCCGCCACCCTCAGCCTGCAGAGGAGACAGGCCAGGGTCACGGTCAAGTACAACCGCAAAGAGCTGCAGAGGAGACTGGAAGTGGAGAAGTGGATGGACTGTGGTCTGGAACTGCTCTATACTGGCAGGGTGAGTGTAGAGCAGTGTTTCCCAACCTTTTTGGTGCCAAGGCACACCTGGCATAGCCAATATATATATGTGTGTGTGTGTGTGTGTGTGTGTGTGTGTGTGTGTGTGTGTGTGTGTGTGTGTGTGTGTGTGTGTATGTATATATATATATATATATATATATATATATATATATATATATATATATATATATATATATATATATATATATATATATATATATATATATATATATATTATATATGTGTACACATGTAACCAAATGGACCCTTACGGGTCCATTTGGTTACATTTGTACACTCTCAGAGTTACCCGTAAGGGGCCATTTGGAAGCCCCTTAAGGACCCTCATTTTAGTCCCACTGGTGTAGCAGTGTTTCCAGTGAGTCGACATGCATAATATCAGCACCATGACTCTGTTTGACCAGAATGGAACAGAGCCTTCATTAGTATCATTGGTAACACCTGTGAATGTCTTCACAATATGGCTGCTGTGAATAGAGCCTGTTTGGAGGAGTTGGATTCACCTTCATACGAGACATCTGTACCGCGACCAGCGTTGCCAGATTCTGCGAGAGAAATAAGCAACCAGGTTAATGAAAACAAGCCCAAAATAAATGACCATTATAGGCGCTTATGATAAGCAGACATGGCAACACCGGAAATGCGTCTCCTCTTTGCTGCTAGTGCTGTCATTGTAGTACAATATGAGTGCCAAAGCTACACCCTGTCAGTGGTGTAAAGTAACTAAGTACATTTACTTAAGTACTGTACTTTCTCTGTAGTACTGTACTTTCTCTGTTCCAGAGACAACGGCCATTTTCACCAGTTTTCGATCGCCGATGGGGGGGGGGGGGGTGTGTGCATAGAAAATCTCGCCTGCCTTCCATTTGGAACCCCCTATAGCAGTGGTTTTCAACCTTCTTTTTTTTTTAAATTCATCGCTTGATTGCCGCAATTCAAAAGATCGCATACATGCGTTCTTTTGTCTTTTCATTGTTTAATCTGTGATCGCGCTGTTCTGTGAATTTTTCATCATCAGTTTCACTTTCTGTTCACTTCCCACTCACCGGGTTCCGGTTTCATGACGCAGATTCCGTTTCCGGTTCTCGGAAGGCCTTTTTTAGGCATTTTAGGCCAGAATAGGGAAAAACACGTTTTTTCACACGGAGAGCTCCACTTCTATTTTCTTTAGTCTGGATGACGAACAGTCATCGTCGTCGTGTATTCCAACGGTCTGAAGCCCGATTGCCGATCTGCGAAAACGTCACATCCGCTTGTATGACGTATGGACTGTTTGAGCCTGTTTGGGGGGGGGGGGGGGGGGGTCGAGCGAGTGAGCGTCAAGGTGTCGATTTGCTGCTCTCTGCTGGTCGATCTGTCGTGTGTGTTTAAAACCGCAGCCAGACTAACTATTTGAATGAAAAATTACAAAATAACAACAAAAAAAACACGAAAATCACTGGCACAGGGGTGAGTACATTATGAATAAACTCTGGCAGTCAATGTGTTAAGCAAAGATGTACAACTGAGTCCAGGTTAAAATGTGCCACAT
>NC_139945.1:57498919-57506419 GCF_963454915.1 Gymnoscopelus microlampas
GACTCCAGGCTCCACCCCCTTTTGACCTCCAACCTCATTGTGAGCTTGGAGGTCCATTCAGCTGTTCTTATCAATGATGAACAAAACCTCCTAACTTCACTTTTTGTTTTGTTTTTGTAATTTCCTGAAAAATGAACATTTTGGAGTTAGGGACCAGTCGAAATGTACAGAAGGGGGTCCCTGGAGGAAAATAGGGGAGGGTCATTCCTTTCTAATTTTTGTACAAGGGAGGGTCAGCTAATGTTACTTTGAATCCAAGGGAGGGTCATGCAATTTTGAATTAATAAAATAGTCATTTTTTTAATATACATTTTTAGTAGAGCAGAACAGTGGTCCATGACCCCTCTCTATTTCAAATGATACAAAGGATTCAAATCCAGTAACACCTTGGTCTATTTTTCAGTGACAGTCGTTAACAAGCCAACAAACAGCAAGTGTGAACGACCCAGTCAAATCTCTTCAGCGTCTTAACAATGGTGGTTGAACAATTAAGCAACACTTCAACAGGCATTAGGCATATTAGAGAGATGCATTATCCCAATTTCCAACACAGAGATATCCTCTTTTAAGCGTGTTTTTGTTGCTCATAGAATTACATACACCAGGTAGGTTACAATGACCAATTTATAACTGGATATTCATAATCATTTGAAGTAATTCTGTGCATGTGATTAATTTGGATCTATATGGACAGTGTATAGATGCCAGCCTAGCTCCACAAGTAAAACCAGAATCATCAGGCTATAATTGATAGCCTAATTGTTAAGACTTAGACAGGGGCCATTTTCCAATTTGCGCAAGTACAAGCAAGCACATGCAATTGATATGGGCACATTTCCTACTACTCAACCAGGTAAACCGGTACAGTTTCCCTTGAAATTCTAACTCCCATTTCTGTGGAAGTATTTAAGGGAGGTTTTAGTACATCAAGGTAAATACAGGCTTTTATTTGATGTATGATGGCGCATCAATGTTGTCAGTTACATGGAAGTCGGAGTACATCAAGGTAAATACAGGCTTTTATTTGATGTATGATGACGTATCAATGTTGTCAGTTACTTGGAAGTCGGATGTCTGACTCGGAGTTGGATGTCCAAATAAAAGCCTGTATTTACCTTGATGTACTAAAACCTCCCTTAAATCCTTTGCGCTGTGTGCGTGTGTAAAACTGTCATCCTTGAGTTGGATTTCCTTTCTGTTGTCACACACATTAACAGTATCCACCATTGATACAATAAAATATAATACAAATCTTCACTTTCCTACATTACTAAATGCATGGTCAGGGACCACATGCAATACCTCCACGGACCACCAGTTGAAAACCCATGATGTAGGCAACAGTGTAGTCACCGTAGTTAATAATTATGGGATTCAATGGACATGTAAGTTTAGAACACTGTCCATTCTGCTACCACTACAGACACTACACTGTGCATTTAGCATGACTGACTACAGTAATGTTCTAATCAATGTGGAAAGCAATACATCGGACATATTATCAGTTTTAAATGTCATGTTGTTGTATTTGATGGGGAGGGTTAGGGGTGTCAAGATAACACTAATTTCACGATACATACATGATGTTCGGGATATGATATCGATATGATACATTATTAATGTTCTTTTCTCATGTATCATCAACATTGGCCGTCACCTTTAGTTTAAAATAACAATTATAAAGCACTTTGCACAAAGTGCTTTGTACACACAAATAAATACATGTGTGCAAGGTTAAGGGAGAAGTGAAGTTCTCACTAAATATAAACCCATTGTTTCAGAGGACAGATAGACACTAATATAATATAATATAACACTGTATAACTATAAATTCTACAAACCTCTTATGTCATCTGGACTTTACGAACCAAGTGCAGCCTAGTTATTTTTCCAACAGCTAAAAAAAAATCTATAATACCAGATACAGTATAATACCATGTAAACAATCTTAGATTAGATGTAGGCCTATTTGAGAGTGCAGACTGGCATAACTGCTTTGACGCGTGTCACATTAACGAGCGTCAACGAGCATCAGCTGATGCAAGCAGTGCTTTAAACTGAAAGTTTAAAATATTATATATTACGATACAGTATGACATCTTGACAATACCTATCGTCACATTTTAATACCACGATAGGCTATATCGTGGGACAATATATCGTGACACTCCTATAGGCGGGGAGGGTTAATCTTTTTTTTGTAATCACTTGGGGAGGGTCATTGATTTTTATTTTAGTCAAAGGGAGGGTCATGGCATTTTAGATCAGGGCACATACATTTTCTCCAGGGGTAACCTTCTTTAAAAATCAACCTGTCCCTTAGCTGGTTTCTGCCGGACAGCAGAGATATCTACTTTTTAAAGTGAACATTTGTAACTCAAATCTTATTGCTTTTGGGGATTCTATTTTTTTTTGGAAAAACGTATGTTGCTGTAATATCAGTGCTTCTCAAACTTTTTCCATGTCAAGGACCCCAAAAATGATATGTATTTGGCCACGGAAACCCATCTCAAAATATGTTGTTCCAGGGACCCCCCGAGAGGCAAAGATTTGAGTTAAAATGTTTGCTTTAAAAAACTATATATATGTATTCAAATATTTGCACAAAATGTTTCAAAAATAGCAGATCTACAAGCTCATAGCTTGTAGATCTGTTATTTTTGATTAGCCAAAGAAATCTAAAATGACACAGATACGTTCCTGGTCTTAATGGGTTAACACACTGCAAGATGTTTTAATTAATGGTTCATCAAACACAACAATATTGTAAAATAACTACTCTGGAACGATGCAAGTCGGGTGAGCAAGTTGCAAGTTGTCTGTCTGTCTGTCTGTATGTCTGTCTGTCTGTCTGTCTGTCTGTCTGTCTGTCTGTCTGTCTGTCTGTGCATATTGTTGTGCTAATGCCTTAGAGCTGGCAGGCTGGGCTGCCCGTGTTGCCAGGTCTGCTTATTGTAAGCGACTTTGGGCTTGTTTTCCCTGTTAAGTCGCTTGTAAACATACATAGTCGCTGGTTGCTTTTGTTTTCAGCTTGTTTCAGAAGTGTAGTTGCTTATGTGGGCTGGCTTTCAAGCTTCTTTTTTAAACTAGCTGATGTAAAAGGGGTCAAGTGGTGAAACTGGTCGCTTCTTTAGGGCTTGTTTTCATAGACCTGGTCGCTTGTTTTGAGGTATTTTCTGCTTTACTGGAGTATTTCCAATTTTCAGTGCTTTTACTTCTCCTCTGCTACATCTCAGAGGCGAATATTGTACTTTTACTTTCACTGCGATTATTTGAAAACTTGAGTTACTAGTTACTTTGTAGATTTTGATTATTATTACAAAACATACACTAACCACTTCAGCCCTATATATTTTGGCCATTTGAAAACAGCCGATCTAAAAGCTCACAATGCGTCGCTTCGCGACGCATTGTGAGCTTTTAGATCGGCTGTTTTCAAAAGATATTTTTTTCTGGAAAAATTGTGAAATGGGACCTTCTGCATAAGGAGTACTTTTACTTTTGGTACTTTAAGTACATTTTTATACCAATACTTTTGTACTTTTACTCAAGTAAATGTTTTAATGTGGAATTTGACTTTACTACATGGCAGTATTGATACTTTTACTTAAGTACAAAATGTGAGTACTTTTTCCACCACTGGGGAAGAGATGTATATACACACAGTCGTGCTCTTGGCACATGTCAACAAGCCTCAGCTGTCCAACAGCTGAGGCTCGTTTTGACCGCGGTCACCATGTCAGAAGTCCTCACATCTGTCTCCTCTTCAGACAACAGTGACCAGCGTTCATTTTTGTTGACTAAAACTATGATGAAAACTAAAGAACTAAGCTATGATGACAAAAGCTATGACTAAATATATTGACAATTTGGTCGAACAAATAAAAACGTAATCTGAGTCCCAGAAGTTTTCGCCAGCTCTCGCATACAAATGGGAGGGGCGAGGAACTTCTGGGCCAAAACCCCTGTATTTGTGGGCGGGATGTAACTTACGCTCAGAATCTGAGCGGACACGCCTCTTGCCGGTCTGAGAGCTGTGCAACTCGTCTAAAAAGTCAGACGAGAGGTAAACAGCAGTACACAACAATGGCGGCCGCAATTTCTCAAGGGGAAATTGCTTCCCGTCGCTCCTATTTACAACACCCACTGCATGTGGATCCCGCCCCCTTTTCTTCATTGGCTGTTGATTTGAATCAGAACGCAGTGGCCGCGCCCCTGCTGTCCAGGCTTTGAGCCGAAGCCTCCCAGACTAATAAAAACTAGACGGAAATGTTAGGGAGGGACTATATAGTCCAGGCAAACTAATGTTTCACATCAAAGTAATTGTAACAGATTTAGGATTCTTAGGACTTTTAGTATGTTGTTCTGGACACCTCATAGAAATGATGTATGGTGAAAAGAATTCTGTTACAATTACTTTGATGTGAAATGAGTTCGCTAGACTATCTGGTAATAACATCCTGTAGTTCTGTTATATCGGTTCAAAAATGCCAAAAATGTTCTTTGATATTTTATCTGAATTCGTCTCCTCAAAACGTATTTGAAAGTCAATTGAAAGCTCAGACGGATGAAAATTGGACTCACCATCATTTTCTATGGCTTTTTGACCATAATTGGCGGCCATTTTGTATCGATGCCAATTAAACTTAAACCAATAATTTCCGCAACTAGGATTTCTTAGGACTTTTAGTATGTTGTTCTGGTGACTTAATATAGAAGTGGTCTGTGAAGAAAGAAATTCTGTTACAATTGCTTTGATTATGAGGTCCAAAATGAGGTAGTTTGCCTGGAATACTAGTGGAGAATAGCCGATCTACAAGCGCACAACGCATCTGTGGCGCGCTGTGAGCTTGTAGATCGGCTTTTTTTCGTGGCACACAGCACACGGCATTGTGACGGCATCAAAATATTTCGTATGACTAGAATGTGACTAAAACTAAAGGTACTGGGATGTATGGATGCATTGTTGTGTGTATCTGTATAGTGCTGTGTGTGTGTGTGTGTGTGTGTGTGTGTGTGTGTGTGTGTGTGTGTGTGTGTGTGTGTGTGTGTGTGTGTGTGTGTGTGTGTAAACACTTTACATTTTCCAAATAATCTCTCCCATGGGGCTTTCGGTCATGAATGGCATAATTTGGCCATTACCTGCCCCCCCACACGCACGCACGCACGCACGCACGCACGCACGCACGCACGCACGCACGCACGCACACACACACACACAGACCCTAACAGATGTGACTTGGGGTGTGTTTGATGTGTGGTCTTGTGTCTCCGGGGGAGGGCGGTGCCTCGGGGAAGGGAGTGGGGGTGTTGATGTATAGAAAATAGGAACTATAAAATGGAACCAAATGGACCCTTATGGGCCTGTAACTCTGAGAGTGTACACATTTCTTACATGAAACCTATAGCATCCCTATTCTGGAGGGAACATTCGCCGAAAATAGCCCGCTCTTCTGATCGTCTAGATCACTGGTTCTCAAAGTGGGGTCCGGGGACTCCCAGGGGTACTTGAGGGGGTTCCAGGGGGTCCCCAGCTAAATGATGGATAGGAACCAAATGGACCCTTATGGGTCTGTAACTCTGAGAGCGTACACATGGAACCAAATCATTTGTACGCTCTCAGAGTTAAATTAACATTGATTTTAAAATATAAATTGGGTTCCCAGAGTTAGAAATGCCATTAAATGGGGGTCCGTAGCCTAATGCGTGTCAAACTGGGGGTCCTTGAAATTAAAATGGTTGAGAATCACTGCTACAGCTGTAAAAAAAATCTTCTCTTATGGGGGTCCCTATATATCTTTTGAAATGGGGGTCCGCGGGCTAATAAGTGTCAATTTGGGGGTCCTTGACATGAAAAAGTTTGAGAACCACTGCCCTATAGCATCCCTATTCTGATGGAGAACTTTAGCCAGAAATAGCCAGTACAAACGTACTGGCATCAAAATGTACCAAAAGTAAAAGTACTGTACTTATTTATGCAGAATGTCCCATTTCAAGCTTT
This sequence comes from Gymnoscopelus microlampas, assembly GCF_963454915.1. Classification (NCBI taxonomy): domain Eukaryota; kingdom Metazoa; phylum Chordata; class Actinopteri; order Myctophiformes; family Myctophidae; genus Gymnoscopelus; species Gymnoscopelus microlampas. Next base: position 57,504,921 of record NC_139945.1, read on the forward strand.
CAAAATGTATACAAATCTTTTGAAAATAGCAGATCTACAAGATCACAATGTGTCGCATCGTGACCCGTTGTGAGCTTGTAGATCTGCTATTTTCAAATAGCCAATATATATATAGAGAGCATTAGTGGTTAATGTATGTTTTGTGTAAATCTACAAAGTAACTACTAAAGCTGTCAAATAATTGTAGTGGAGTAAAAGTACAATATATGCCTCTGAGGTGTAGTGGAGTAGAAGTAAAAGTACTGAAAATTGGAAATACCTCAGTAAAGTAAAAAATACAAAAAAAATCACTTACCGGTATATACAGTACTTGAGTAAATTGACTTAGTTACTTTGCACCACTGTTGAACACAAACAGTAGTAGATGCACAAACTTGGGAAACTCAACAATAAGTGTTTCAGGATACAGATCATGGGTACTGGAAGCATCATCTCCTCCATGGCGACGGCCAATTATCACAGACACTGAACAGAATAGGCTCTATTCACAGCAGCCATATTATGAAGACATTCACAGGTGTTACCAATGATACTAATGAAAGCTCTGTTCCATTCTGGTCAAACAGAGTCAGGGTGCTGATATTGTGCATGTTGGCTCACTGGAAACGCTCTGCTACACCAGTGGGTCTACAGTTGGGGTCCAGGGACCCTCATGGGCTTCCAAATGGCCCCTTCATTAGTATCATTGGTAACACCTGGGAGGGAAGTGATAATATGGCTGCTGTGCATAGAGCCTATTTAGCCAATGCCTTATTACCTCTTGGCTCGGGCATTCCTGCAATCTGCAGGCGTCTCTAATTAATGGACATTATGGCTTCCAAATATGAACACAAGCAGTTTACATTTGTAACCAAGCTCTATAATAGCATCCTTAAGACATTGGTACTTTAAGGGATAGTTCACCCCCAAAATTACATTTTTTCTATTGATTAGTCACCCCATGGAGACTTGAATTCATGTTGGATTAGGAATGCGACAAAAACAAAAAAATATCCATTAATTCACTTCTCTACTGTCCTCATCAACAACACACACACACGGACACACACAGACACACGCACACACGCACGCACACACACACCGTCTCTAATGGTTGCAGAGGGACAATGACATGAATTATCTGTGGAGTGACGTCCATCTGTGCAATGTCTGTCTGTTAATGTCTATGTTAATGTGTGTGTCTGTCTGTTAATGTCTGTGTGTGTGTGTGTGTGTGTGTGTGTGTGTGTGTGTGTGTGTGTGTGTGTGTGTGTGTGTGTGTGTGTGTGTGTTTGTGTGTGTGTGAGAGAGGCGCAGCTGTTAATAACTAGTGATAAATGCGTAATTAGATCTGCCTTACAGACTCATTTCCTGTCGGACACACACACGCGCACACACACACACGCACACACACACACACACACACACACACACACACACACACACACACACACACACACACACACACACACACACACACACACACACACACACACACACACACACCACTCTCAGTTTCC